>NW_016107368.1:2515192-2539885 GCF_001604975.1 Cebus imitator | reverse complement strand
CTCTACTAAAAATACAAAAAAAAAAAAAAAAAAAGAAAGAAAAGAAAAAAGAATTAGCCAGGAGTGGTGGTGGACGTCTGTAATACTAGCTCCTGGGAGGCTGAGGTAGGAGAATTGCTTGAACCCAGGAGGCTGAGATTACAGTGACCCAAGATTGCGCCATTGTACTCCAGCCTGGACAACAAGAATGAAACTCCATCTTAAAGAAACAAAAACAAAACAGCTGGGCGTGGTGGTGGGTGCCTGTAATCCCAGCTACTCGAGAGGCTGAGTCAGGAGAATTGCTTGAACCCTGGAGGTAAAGGTTGCAGTGGGCAGAGATCACATCACTGCACTCCAGCCTGGGTGACAGAGTGAGGCTCTGTCTCCAAAAATAAATAAATAAATAAATAAATGCTTCAGAAATAGAAATATTAATTTTTTAAAACCTACGAAATAAAACACTGTGACAATGAACCATTCTCTCCATTCAGGAATGGTCCCAGATGCCAAAGATATGCTGTCAATTTCCGGGGGTTTCTGTTTTAGCATATACTGCACCATCAGTGAGAAAATCAAAGGAGGTTGCTATATTTCTCAGCATGTAGTTAAGGTGAGCGAAAAACACCTTTTACATAAGGCCAATGTCTTAAACATCTTGCCAGGGGATATTAACCCATGTTTTAAACAATTTTCAAATGTAATTTTAAAAACAAAGAAAGAGGCGCGGCATGGTGGCTCCCACCTGTAATCCCAGCACTTTGGGAGGCTGAGGTGGGCAGATCACAAGGTCAGGAGTTCGAGACCAGCCTGACCAACATGGTGAAACCTCATCTCTACTAAAAATACAAAAATTAGCCGGGCATGGTGGCAGGCACCTGTAATCCCAGTTACTCAGGAGGCTGAGGCAGGAGAATCACTTAAACCGGGGAGGCGGAGGTTGCAGTGAGCTGAGATCATGCTGCTGCACTCCAGCCTGGGTGACAGAGCAAGACTCCATCTCAAAAAAAGAAAGAAAGAAATGAATCAAAAGGAATATAGCTATTTTTCCAATCTTGGGAATACACTGGCCAAAAAAAAAAAAAAGTTCTGTCTGGTATGCAAAAGGTGATTTATAGACACTTTTGGTCAATAAAGCCAAAAGATTTTTGTTGGTAGGATTTGTATCAAACATGAGCAAAACAAAACATATTGTACTTGCAGTTTTCGCAAACACTAGAAGAAACAGTCATAAGAATCGAAATGAAAACTTGTTTTCCTTCCTGCCCTCTCTACCCAGGGAAATAAAACTTCCCACCACAACACTCTCGCTTGGCCAATTTTCAAGTCTGAAGAGGAAGATATTTTACGTAAGCAGGTCAGCTCAAGGCCTCTTGGTGTGTGTCTGTTTCTGATTTGCTTTTGTGTTGTTTTGTGGTGTGTGTGTGTGTTTAAAACAAAACAAAAAGCCTCAATATGAAAACCAGGAAACAGATTTCTGAAACTCAGTTATGGCCCCAAAATAGCTCATGGAAGAAGCTAACAACATGAACAGAAAGTCTGCGATGTGCGTAGAAAATCTGACTCACTGCCGAAGAGAGAAAATCCTGCTATTTCTCACCCAAAAGGCAGGAAATGGTTTGATTATACTGCCCTTCAGAGAACAGCAAAGCCCGGACAATTATGCAGAAGTGAGTCTCTTCCTCCTGGAGACAGCATGTTCTGGGTTAATCTTGGCCCACCACCAGGCTACAGGTCAGGGAAGACACAAAAGACCTTGGCAATATCCTTGATGTGACAATGATGAAGCGACCTCAGTGAGGACAGGCCACGTGGAGGACTTTAGGGAAAACCAAGGACTGTGACCTTATGCTTTTTACTTGCTCTGAAGCTAAGCACAGAAAGCTTAGGACTGGGATGCACAATGCCAGGCTGGGTGCAGTGGCTCACACTTGTAATCCTAGCATTCTGGGAGGCCGAGGCAGGTGGATCACCTGAGGTCAGGAGTTTGAGACCAGCCTGGCAAACATGGCGAAACCCTGTCTCTATTAAAAATACAAAAAATTAGCCAGGCATGATGGCAGGCACCTGTAATGCCAGCTGCTTGGGAGGCTGAGGCAGGAAAATCGCTTGAACCAGGAGGCAGAGGTTGCAGTGAGCCAGGATCATGCCACTGCACTCCAGCTTGGGTGACAGAGCAAGACTTCATCTCAAAAAAAAAAAAAAAAAAAAAAAAAAAAAAAAAAAAAAAAAATAAAAAAAAAAAAAAAAAAAAAAAAAAAAAAAAGAATGGTATGTACAATGCCAGAAATATATATTATCTGGCCCTTTAGAGAAAAAGGTAGTCAACTCCTGCTCCCAAGCCCAGGACCAAAACAGAGGGCAAAAGTAACATCTGAAAGCAGAGACCTCACTCACAGCCAATGAATCCTGGGTTTGCACGCAGTTTTATTGTAACTGTTTTTTGTTTTTGTTTTTGTTTTCTTTTGAGACAGAATTTCACTCTTGTTGCCCAGGCTGGAGTGCAATGGCGTGATCTCAGCTCACGGCAACCTCTGCCTCCCGAGTTCAAGCAATTCTCCTGCCTCAGCCTCCCGAGTAGCTGGGATTATAGGCATGTGCCACCACACCTGGCTAATTTTTTATTTTTTTAGTAGAGACGAGGTTTCTCCATGTTGGTCAGGCTGGTCTTGAACTCCTGACCTCAGGTGACCCACCCACCTCGGCCTCCCAAAGTGCTGGGATTACAGGCATGAGCCACCACACCCGGCCTGCACACAGTTTTAACAGGCAGTACCATCACTACCAACCACATGTTCCTTCTTCTCTTGGCTGCCCCCCAAGACCCACATGCAGGACTCACTTGCTGGAATTCATCGTGTACCCAGAGGGACACTCGGGGAGGCACTTGTTGTTGTGAATGACGTACTGGTAGCAGCTCTGCCTCCGCGAGTTCTTGCATTTGTAGTGCAGGTCCTGGCAGAAGCTGAAGTTCACGCAGCGCCAGTCCTGGAACTGGTAGTATGGGGACGGGCAGGAGTCCACACACCTGCCGTCCAGGTAGTAGTTGCGGCAGGCCGCGCACTTGGTGGGGTCGCCGGGCTCAGAGCAGTTGCCCAAGCACTCACTATGGCAACAGAGGCCTTCCGCGGTGCAGCCGTGTGACTTACAGGCGGTCGGGCAAACTGGAGAGAGAGAGAGGGGAAGAAAAAATAAAACAGCTGGTCAGTGGCTTTGTCTAATTCCTGTCTGCCTATGCAGCAGTTCTGGATCAGACAGTGAAAGCCAAGCAAAATACTAACAATAAAAACGGCTCTTCTACATCATTAGCCATGTGCCAGGGCCATCTATTCACTGGTTTCAGCCTCCAAATGATTGGTGTGCCTGTAAATGTTTCACCACTGCCTGGGGGAGGGGAACAGAGGGGCCCAGATTTATACAGCATTTGCCAATTTCCATGGTGTAAATATTCCTGCGAATGGTGGACTTCAGGCCACCAACATAAAGTTACTAAACACAGAGCTGGCAGGAGATACAGAGTAGCATTTTTCTAAATAGTATTTATAAGTATATACAAAGTATGCCTACTATTGACACAAAAGTAGTAAATAACCTCAACAGCATGAATGACAGGAAAGCATCCTATGATATTGAGAGGTGGAAAATTGAGTATTTATTATTTTTTAAAACCTTTAAACACCTTTAATTTTAAAACCTTTGATTGTTATGTAATTTGTTTAATTGTAGGTTGATGTAATTTTTATGAATATCTATGTTTAACAAGTAGCTCAGAAATGGCCGGGAAATTTCACCATTGGCTCTAGCAAGCCAACTCCAGCATGCCGCTGCAGCCCACACATGAAGTAGATATATTGTTATCTCATTAAAAAAAATACTTTACAAAAAGGGAAACCGAGGCACAGGGAGGTTAAGTAACTTGCCCCCAAACCACTGATTGCTTCGACAGATATCTGCTTGCATTAAGCTAGACACTACAGCCACTATGGGGGAAGAGGTGGCCGCAGATCCTGCCTTTGGGAGCACAAGGTCTAATGGAGGAGACCTGTGAATTACTGAAACATGCAAATGTGGCCAGATGCGGTGGCTCACGCCTGTCATCCCAGCACTTTTGGAGGTCGAGGTGGGTGGATCACCTGAGGTCAGAAGTTTGAGACCGGCCTGGCCACCATGGTGAAACCTCATCTCAACCAAAAATACAAAAATTAGCCAGATATGGTAGTGCATGCCTGTAATCCCAGCTACTTGGGAGGCTGAGGCATGAGAATCACTTGAACCCTGGAGGCGGAGGTTGCAGGGAGAGCTGCGATCATGCCACTGCACTCCAGCCTTGGTGATAGAGCCAGACCTTGTCTCAAAACAAAAACAAAACAAAACCAAAATAAAAGAAAGAAAGCTGGGGAGTGTTCTTTACCCCGAATCCTCAGACTGTGAGTCTCAGCACAGTGGATCCCACTGGGCAAACTCAGGGAACAGAAGTGGCCCCAGAAGCTACATCCATATATGAGCAGCACGGTCCGATGGAACTTTCTGCGATGACAGAAACATTCTCTATCTGGGCCGTCCGACACAGTAGCCACTTCTCCCCTGTGGCTACTGAATGTGGTTAGTACAACTAGGAAATCCGATTTTTTTTTTAATTGTGGTAAAACACACATAGCATAAAATTCACCACTGTAATCATGTTTAAGTGCATAGTTCAGTGGCATTACACACTTTCACATGGCTGTGCAATCATCACCACCACCCATCTCCAGAACTTTCTCATCTTCCCAAACAGAAGCTCTGTCCCCATGAAACACTCACACACACCCTCCTCCCCAGCTCCTGGTACCTCCCATTCTACTTTCTGTCTCTGTGTGTCTGACGACTCTAGAGACCTCCTGTAACTGGAATAATATGCGATTTATTCTTTGTTATTTATTTATTTTGTGATGGAGTCTCACTCTGTCACTCAGGCTGGAGGGCAGTGGTTAGATATCAGTTCATTGCAACCTCCACCTCCCAGGTTCAAGGAATTCTTGTGCCTCAGCTTCTGAGTAGCTGGGATTACAGGTGTCCACCATCACGCCTGGCTACTTTTGTTGTATTTTTAGTAGAGACAGGGTTTCACCATGTTGGCCAGGCTGGTCTCAAACTCCTGACCTCAGGTGATCCGCCGGCCTCGGCCTCCCAAAGTGCTGGGATTACCAGTGTGAGCCACCACGCCTGGCCTAGCTGCACAATTTTACATTCCCATCAACAGTGTACCAGGGTTATAATTTTTACCAAGGAACCAAACTTTTAACTGCGTTTCATTTTAATTTCAGTTTAACATTTTTAAAAAGTTTTAAATTGATACAATAATATTTTACCTATTTATAGAGTACATGTGATATTTTGTCACGTGGATAAAATGTGTAATTATTTCTTTTGTGTGTGTGTGATGGGATCTGGCTCTGTCGCCCAGGCTCTGGGATGCAGTGACGCAATTACTATCCTCAATCTCCTGGGCTCAGGTGATCCTCCCACCTTGGCTTCCTGAGTAGCTGAACTATGGATATGCACCACCATCTCTAGCTAAGTTTTTAATTTTTTGTAGAAACGGGGTCTCCCTATGTTGCCCAGGCTGGTCTTGAACTCCTACCTCCAGCGATCCTCCCACTTCAGCCTCCCAAAGTGCTGGATTACAGGCGTGAGCCACCGTGCCTGACACAGTTCCAATGTTAATTAGCCACAGATGACTACCATCTCCCATACTAGACAGCACAGGCATAGAGAATAAAACCAGACTCCCTACAGGCTTTGTGGGTCTAATCCCTGCCAGTCTTGCTAAACCCTTCTCCCAACCCCAGGCAGCAGCCATGCTGGCTTCCTTTCTGCTCCCCCCACCCACACACACCCAGGCTCAGCCCTGCCTTAGGACCTTGCGTAAGCTGTCCTGGCTGGAGCACCCTGGTCCCTTGTCCCCTCATGACTGGCTCCTTTGCACCCTTCAAGTCTCGACACCTTACACAGACCTTCCCTGACCTCTCCAGCAGAAGTTGCCCCTCCTTCTCAATTCATGAGCTAACACATTATCTCATTACATTTTCCTTATGGCACGTATCACTCTGGAAAATTATCTTGGGGCTGGGAGCAGTGGCTCACGCCTATAATCCCAGCACTTTGGGAAGCTGAGGTGTGCAATTACTTGAGGTCAGGAGTTTGAGACCAGCCTGGCCAACATGGTGAAACCCCATCTCTACTAAAAATACAAAAATTAGTCAGGTGTGGTGGTGCACACCTGTAATCCTAGCTACTTGGGAGGCTGAGGCAGGAGAATCGCTTGAACCCAGGAGGCAAAGGTTGCAGTGAGTCGAGATTGTGCCACTGCACTCCAGCCTGAGCGACAGAGCGAGACTCCATCTCCAAAAGAAAGCGGGGGATTGTTAATAAGAGTCCCTTGTTTCCTTCTTACAGTTGTTGCAAAAAATAAACAGGATGTCAGTAACACATCAGATTCTTTTTGATTCAGACATTTTTAGGCTTGATAGAAATTAGCTACAAGGGGTACCTATAATTATCATAACTATCAACATCATTAGCGCTGGTCTGTCTGTGGGAACCTTCGGATTGAAATTCAATTGAAGGAAGCAATCTACAAAGCAGACAGCAATTATCTGGGGCTCACGGAGTCCCAGCACTCTGGCAAGGACACACACTAGGACAGGAAGGGGCTTGTTTCCTGGGCTGGAGCCACTTCAGAGGGTCATCAATGGCCTTAACAAAACCTCTCAAACACATAAGCCTTCCGGCCTAGACAATGCGAAGAAGAAAAATGATCCGACCATTGCAAATAAGGCCAGAGGCTACGAGACTGCAATCCTGTGTTACAGCCCTGCCTGGCAGGTCCATCTGAGCTCCTTCATTCTCCAGGGTAGGAGCTGGTCAACTTTTTCTGTAAAGGATCACAAGCAAATACTTGAGGCTTTGCAGGACACATGGTGTCTGTTGAAACTACTCAACTCCGCCATGATGCATGATAGCAGCTACAGACTTATGTACGTGAAGAGGGATGGCTGAGTCTAATAAAAGTTTATTTATATATACAAAAAAAAGGATGAATTCATATCTTTTGCAGGGACATGGATGAAGCTGGAAACCATCATTCTCAGCAAACTAACACAGGAACTGAAAACCAAACACCGCATGTTCTCACTCATAAGTGGGGCGGTTGAACAATGAGAACACACGGACACAGGAGGGGAACATCACATACCGGGGCTTTTCATGGAGTGAGGGGCTAGGGGAGGGATAGAATTAGGAGAAATACCTAATGTAGATGATGGGTTGACGGGTGCAGCAAACCACCATGGCACATGTGTACCTATGTAACAAACCTGCACATTCTGCACATGTATCCCACAACTTAAAATATAATAATAAAAAATAAACGAAAGCCAGCAGTAGGCCAGAAAGTTTATCAACCTGCTCTAGTGAAATGTACCTGTAATTGATTTTATTTATTTATTTTTTTTTTTGAGACAGAGTCTTGCTCTGTTGCCCAGGCTGGAGTATGGTGGTGCAATCTCCACTCACTGCAACCTCTGCGTCCCGGAGTTCAAGTGATTTTTCTGACAGCCTCCTGAATAGTTGGGATTACAGTCACCTGTCACCATGCCAGGATAATTTTTGTATTTTTAGTAGAGATGGGGTTTCACTATGTTGGCCAGGCTGGTTTGACTTCAAGTGATCTGCTCACCTTGGCCTCTCAAAGTGATGAGATTATATGTGTGACCCACTACACCTGGCTGATTTTACTATTTCTATTAGGGCCTAGACTCATGGAAATTAGTGCTAATCTATGGACAGATATGCTGCAAATTGTTTTCATCTCAGAGAAAAGATAATCTCAGCTGGGCATGGTGGCACACGCCTGTAATCCCAGAACTTTAGGAGGCTGAGGTGGGCAGATCACTTGATATTGGGAGTTTGAGACCAGCCTGACCAACAGGGAGAAACCCCGTCCCTACTAAAAATAAAAATTAGTTGGGTGTGGTGGTGCATGCCTGTAATCTCAGCTACTCAGGAGGCTGAGGCAGGAGAATCTCTTGAACCCAGGAGGTGGAGTTTACAATGAGCCAAGACTGTGCCACTGCACTCCAGCCTGAAAGGCAGAGTGAGAATCCATCTCAAAAAAAAAAAAAAAAAAAAAGGAAGAAAGAGAGAGACAGGAAAGAAAGAGAAAAAAAAGCCACTCGGGGTGGCCACTGCTGCTGGGAATACTGTGGACCCCTTGGTGGTGACTGAGTGACCCCAGCCTTCTGGAAGAATTGGCAAAACCTGAGCTATCTGAAATAACAAGAAGAAATTGTTGTTGATTTTTAACCTGTAAATTCTCTTAGAATTTGGTTTCCCCGAAATGAGTTATTTGCTTTGCGATGCTTGTTACTCTATCGATTATATTTGAGAAATTGAAGAATAATGTAAAATGCTGAGATGTCACTTGTAACTCTGGCTCTCCTGAGCTGCAACTTGTAACTTTGGCCCTGCTGAGCTGTTCTGGTAAAAACAGGAACTCTGTGAAAGGGACTAACCACATAGCTTGACTGCCAGATAGAGATGACAGCGTGTAATGGGCTTCTCATTGCAGAAAGCCTATACATGGACGTGTAATGGAGAAGCTCATCATCCAGATGCCTTTCCCAGGAAAGGCATATTGATTATGGCCCTGGAAAGGGAATGCGACCCTTATGGAGAGCCTATAAATGGACACATGAGGGGCATCTGTCTCTGTGGTTGAGATAAGGATGTAAAAGTCCTTCTCCCACCGCTCCTCCAGGCCTGCATGGAGGTCCCTCCTCTTGCAGCTTTGTGGTCAGGCTGGTTGTGCTGTGTCAGATTCTGTTCCCCCTGCAGCTGTGAGCCCAATATGTTCTTGCTGACAATCATAAGTTTACATTTAACCTACAATCTTGCTAAGGTGTATGATTTCTGTGCTGAGACACAGAAAGTTATTGTTCTGCTTTTATAATATCACGTTGTGATTGTTGTGCATCAGTTTTGGCAAATGTATTCTTTTTGCATAATTATCACTGAAACGTTGTGTAACCTCGCTCCTCCTCCCCTATTGAAAGAGCATGATAAAAAACTGAGCTTTTCAGGGGAACTTTAGACATCCACAGAGTGGCTTTACATGGTGTCTCCCCTGGCCCAGCTTTAAGGAAAACATTTTCCTTGTCTCTCTCTTTTTGACTGACCCCGTGATCACTTTGAGAGATCTTAAACCCACGTTGATATGTTGGGAGCTGGTCTTTCCAATACACTGCACTTCCTAGCTGAGCAGGAGCCCTCTAAACAGGCGCTGGGTGTTCCCAAGTATTCTTGCTCCTAATGCTGGTTCCTCTCAACACGAATTGTTGGAGAGAACGTGGAAAACTCCACATGAAAATCACGAGCCTGTCGGGTGCAGTGGCTTGAGCATGTCATGGCACTTTGGGAGGCAAACATGGGAGGATCACTTAAGTCCAGTAGTTCAAAATCAGCCTGGGCAAAAATAGCCAGACCCTGTCTCTACAAAAAAAAAAAAAAAAAAAAATTAGCCAGGTGTGATGGCGCATGCCAGTAGTCCCAGCTACTAGGGAGACTGAAACGGAAGGATGGCTTGAGCCCAGGAGTTTGAGGCTGCAGTGAGCTGTGACTGTGCTACTGTACTCCAGCCTGGGTAACAGAGAAAGGCCTTATCTCTAAAAAGAAGAAAGAGACAGAGAAAGGAAAGAGAGAGAAAGGAGGAGGAAAGGAAGGAAGAAGAGAAAGAGAGAAAAGAAAGAAAGAAGGAGGGAAGGAGGGGGAAAAAGAAAAAGAAAGAAAGAGAAGGAAAGAAATAAGGAAAGATAGAGAAAGAAAGAAGAAAGAAAAGGAAGAGAGTGAGAGAAAGAAAAAGAAATGAAAGAAAGAAGAAAAGAGACAGAAAACAAAAGAAAGAAAAAGAGAAAGAAAGGAGAGAGAGAAAAAACAGAGAAAGAAGAAAGACAAAGAGACAGAAAGGAGAAAGAAAGGAAAGAAAAGACACAGAGAGAAAGAAGAAAGAGAAAGAAAACAGAGAAAAAGAAGAAAAGATAGCAGGAAAGAGACAGAGAAAGAAAGAAGAAAGAGAGAGAGAAAGAAGTAAAGAAAAGAAAGAAGGAAAGAAGGGGAAAGTCACAGGCTGCCCAGGTCATAGCCACAAACCAGCGGCTTCTCCTGGTGAGACAGACCGCAAAGTGAAGGCGGTATGAGAGACACGTGTCAGGCAAGATGAGAGCCAGCCCCAGGGGAGGACGGGGTTGACTTTCCTCTAGCTTGTCCCTGACCCGATCCCCCACATTGACACTTATCAAGCCCGAGTGTTGGTTCCTGTCCAGATTCTGGTTTGGGGCAGGGACAGTCAGTAGCCCAGGCTGTGTCTGCCTGGGAAGATGGCAGACTTTCAGGAAAATGCCAAGCCACCCGGGAGCTGACACCGCTTCACACCTGCACGCACGTGCATGCTGTGTGTGTAGGGAACATCTCCCCAGACCTCCTCTCTCCAAAAACGCAAGTTCTGTGTCCATCCATCTTCTCCCCTTCAGAGCTACCTTGAGCTGCTGGTCCCAATTTCCCCTCAATTCTCCCTAAACGTCCCAAAAGCTCCTGGGTGAGTGAATAGAAGTGACCATCGCCTTCCTGAAACATTCACCTGCCAGTGGCTTTTTCACTATACACTGCTGAGAAGATCAGAGACTCAAAGCTAAATAAATCGATGGAGGGAAAAGATCGCTGTCAGAGTTCTCTGGCGGACCCGCCCAAGGCAAAACAAAGTCCCAATGTCCCCACTAAAAGACACCTTCTCCAGACAGAGGGATCCACAGAAACACCAGTTTGCTTCTGGGAGCAAAGTTTCCTTTGCTTTTCGGTTCAAAGCAAAGGAAGGAATGTTGCATTGAGAGGCAAGTGCAATTTGAAGCAGTATATCTGCTCCTTGGAATTACCCTGCAGACAACAGAGGCAATTTACATGTTGATGCCTGGACGGGGATATTCTTTGCCCTGTCAGACCTGAGCCATTTGTGTTTACAAGAGCAAAAGACAGAAAACAACCTAAAGATCCAACATAGGAGACTGGGTAAATAAATTCCTGTGGGTCAGGGAGGGGGAATCAGATGCAGCTGTGGAAACGGAGATTGCTCTGTGCACTGTGAAGCTGGAACCACTACTCAGACAGCATTCACTTGAAAAACATCAAGGTGAACCACGACGTCTACAGAGTCTAATTCGTTTGTGGAGAAGGGAAAGAGACATATACAGCGGGAATACAAAATGGGATGGCTGCTTTGGAAAACAGTTTGGCTATTTCTCTTTCTCCCTCTTTCTTTGGCAATTTTTATTTCTCTCTCCTTTCTTTTGTTCTTTCTCTTTCTTTGATGATTTTTATCTTTCTTTCTTCTCTTTCTTTCTCTTTCTTTCTTTGGTGATTCCTTCCTTCTTTCTTTCCTTCCTTCCTTCTTTCCTTCCTTCCTTCCCTTTCTTTCTCATGTGTTGCCCCAGCAGTCTGTTCTTTCTTTCCTTCTCTCTCTGTCTCTCTTTCTCGTTGTGTGGCCCCAGCTCTAAAGTAGCTGGATTACAGGGATGGGCCAGCCCACTCAGCTCACATTTTTGTAATTTTCTGTAAGGATGGAGTCTCGCTTGGTGCCCAGGCTGGTCTCGAACCTGACCTCAAGCAATCCTCCCACCTTGGCCCCACATTGTGCTCACAGGTGTCAATCACTGTGCCAGGCAGTTTCTTATAAAGTTAAGCATATGGGCCAGGTGCGGTGGCTCACACCTGTAATCCAACACCGTGGGAGGGCAAGGCAGCCAGATCGCCTCAGGAGTTCAAGCCCAGCCTGGCCAACATGGTGAAACCACCTCTCTACTAAAAATACAAAATTAGCCGGGCATGATGGCAGGTAGTCCCAGCTGCTCGGGAGGCTGAAGCTGTAAATCTCTTGAACCCAAGAGGTGGAGATTTCCGTGAGCGCAGATCACTGGGTGCTATTGCACTCCAGCCTGGGCGACAAGAGCGAAACTGGATCTCAAAATAATGATAATAATAAAATAAAATAAAAATAAAGGTAAGCATATGGGCTGGCACAGTGGCTCACACCTGTAATTCCAGCATGCTGGGAGGCAGAGGCCAGAGGATCACATGAGCTTAGGAGTCTCTACTACAAATGTAACACGTAGCCAGGCGTGGTGGTGCACTCCTGTAACGCCAGCTAGTCTGGAGCCTGAGGCAGGGGAATCGCTTGAACTTGGGAGGCAGAGGTTGCAGTGCAATAGAGAGAGACTCGGTCTCAAAAATAAATAAATAAAATAAAAATAAAGTTAAGCATATGCTTCTTATCGTTACCACACAACCTGGAAATCTCATTCCTAGAGTTTTACCCAGGTAAAATGGAAACATGTGTTCATGCAAAAACCTGTACTTGAATGCTGATAATGGCTGCATTCATAATCACTCAGAACCAGAAATAACTCAAATGTCCCTCAGCTGGGGAATGGATAAACTGGCACATCCATACAAGGAATGTCCCTCAACTGGGGAATGGATAAACCGTGGCACATCCATACAAGGAATGTCCCTCAACTGAGGAATGGGTAAACCGTGGCACATCCATACAAGGAAACACCACTCAGCAATAAAAAGAAATTAAATGCTCATCCCATAACAGCACAGATGATTTTTCTTTTTTAAGATGGAATCTCATTGTCACCCAGGCTGGAGTGAAATAGTGCAATCTCAGCTCATTGCAACCTCTGCCTCCTGGGTTCCAGCAATTCTCCTGCCTCAGCCTCCTGAGTAGCTGGGATTACAGGCGCCCACCACCATACTTGACTAACTTTGCTATGTATATACATATATATTTGGTAGAGATGAGGTCTCACAATAATGCCCAGGCTGGTCTCAAACTCCTAGGCCCAAGTGATCTGCTCTCCCCAAGCTCCCAAACTGCTTGGATCATAGGTATAAGCTGTAATGCCCAGCCTGGAAATACATTTTTTAAAAGCCTCTGCTAGACAATAATCTTATTGATCAGTTACATGATTCTATTCCAAATATTCTAATAATGACCGTATAAAACAGCTGACAGCCATCGTTGAGAGCTTTTACAAAGCTTATCTTAAAATCGTCTTTGCCAACTGGGCATGGTGGCTCATGCCCATAATCCCAGCACTTTAGGAGGCTGAGACAGGCAGATCACTTGACATCAGGAGTTTGAGACCAGCCTGGCCAACATGGTGAAACCCCGTCTCTACTAAAAATACAAAAATTAGCCGGGCGTTAATCCCAGCTACTTGGAAGGCTGAGGCAGGAGAATTGCTTGAACCCAGGAGGCGGAGGCTGCAGTCAGTGAAGATGGTGCCGCTGCACTCTAGCCTGGGTGACAGAGAGTGAGCCTGCTACTCAAGAAAAAAAATTCCAAAGTTTTTTTTTTTTTTTTTTTTGAGACGGAGTTTCGCTCCTGTTACCCAGACTGGAGTGCAATGGCGCGATCTCGGCTCACCGCAACCTCCACCTCCCGGGTTCAGGCAATTCCCCTGCCTCAGCCTCCTGAGTAGCTGGGATTACAGGCACGCGCCACCATGCCCAGCTAATTTTTTGTAGTTTTAGTAGAGACGGGGTTTCACCATGTTGACCAGGATGGTCTTGATCTCTTGACCTCGTGATCCACCCGCCTCGGCCTCCCAAAGTGCTGGGATTACAGGCGTGAGCTACCGCGCCCGGCCAATTCCAAAGTTTTGATAGACATAGAAAACTGAGGAACTGTGCAGACTAAGGAGCCAGCAGCATTCAAATGCAAAGTGTGATCCTAGATTGGAACCTTCAACTAGGAAAAAAAAAACCTACGTAAGGCAATATTGAGACAACTGATGAGAATTATAGAAGACATTGGATCAAAAGACTATTAATATTAATTTCCTAATTTTGACCATGATACCAGTACCCTCACTGTATAAGAGAACTAACTTTGTTTTTTCTTCTTTTTTTTTTTTTTTTTCTGAAACTATGTCTCACTCTTCTTGCCCAGGCTGGAGTGCAATTGCATGATCTCGGCTCACTGCAACCTCCACCTGCCAGGTTCAAGAGATTCTCCAGCCTCAGCCTACCGAGTAGCTGGGATTATAGGCCCGCACCACCACACCTGGCTAATTTTTTATTTTTAGTAGAGACGGGGTTTCTCCATGTTGGCCAGGCTGGTCTCGAACTCCCGACCTCAGGTGATCCACATGCCTCAGCCTCCCAAAGTCCTGGGATTACAGGTGTGAACCACTGCACCCGGCCTGAGAACTTTCTTAGGAAATATCCACTGAAGAATTAAGCTATATGTATCACGCCTGCAACTGACTCAAATAGTTCAGGGAAATAAATGTATGTAAGGTGTGTGAATGTATATAGTAGAGAGGTGATAGAACAACTAGTCTAAAAGGTAAACAATTGATCGATCTAGATGTAATCTTGCAATTTTTCTGTAAGCTTGAAACTACATCAAAAACAAAAAGCGACGAATTTATCCAAAGCAAGGTTAAAAGCCAGAAAAACTGCAGCTGAGATGCCGCGCTGTGTTGTTAAATGACTTGCGAACAAAAATGCAGTCACTCTCGACACTTTTTTCTTTGCCTCCCTTTTTAAGTAGAAATCAGTTTGGGTTTTCCTTAATTAAGAAGGTATGTGGTAAAAACAAAACAGAAAACACAGAAACCACCATTACATGATTCCATGGTCCCACATATGGTAATAACATTTTGTTACATTCTTTCCAGAGCCTGTCATTTTAAAAAAAAATGAAAGAAAGAAAAAACACTCAAGATTTATTATTCAAAAATTACTGCTTTCCAGAAATTTCCAAACGGAACAGTTGCGTCATGGGCCTGCTAGTACATTCACCACAGGGCCCCGCAGCTCTCCCTACGAGTGTGAATTTTATAAACTCCTTAAAGTAATTTATTTTGTTTCCATTCAAGGCCTTTCTCTCCCACACTTGTCCCGGACCGTGGCCTCAGAGGTTCAAGTCCCCAGAGCCAAATTCCTCTCCTTGAAATCTAGTAAATGATTTAATGGGGGAGGAGCAGGGGTTGGGGACAGGCAAGGTGGTGAACTTTTGACAGCTGCGTGGTCATCAGCGACGACCGCAGGAGTGCGTGTCCTTGAAAAGAGGAAGCGCCCCTTTCCTTGCCTGACAATACCGCCCAACGCGCGCGGACGCCTTTGGAATCCAACTGCGCAGCTCTTTGGAGACATGCGGCGCATGCAGAGGCTACAAAGGGAACGGTGTCCCAGGGACCTTACCGCTTTGGGAGCCGCAGGCTTGCTCTTTCCAGGACAGAGTGAGTTAGTAAGCCAGCCAGTGAGTGAGTGGGGAGAGGGTGAGTCCCTGTGGACCCTCTGCATGCTGCGGATGTCTTCGGAGAAATACCGCGCACGTAGAGGCCCGGAAAGAGACAGGGTCCCAGGGGCCTCCCAGCTACCTCGCTAGAACAGCCCCAGGATTGGTAGGTTCCAGAGTAGGAATGTGGGAGTGGGTGTGTGTGTGTGTGTGTGTGTGTCCCCATGGTGGGAGTGGGACTGTGTGTGTCCATGATGGGCGTGTGTGTCTGCAAGTGTGTGTGTGTGTGTGTGTGTGTGTGTGTGTGTGTGTGTGTCCCCACGGGGGTGGGGGAGGGAACCCTGGGCAGTCAAGGCTCCGCCCCCTCCGAAGCTAGAGGCCTTCGCGCAGCACAAAGGCTGGGGCACGCTCCGCTCCGGGGAATCCAGGCCGGTCAGTGGCGGCGGCCACAGAGCCGCCCTCGCACTCAGCCAATGGGCGGGCGTGCTGCCGCGGCGCGGGCCCCGCCCCCCGGGTGTGCGGGTGTCTGGGGGCCCAGCTACCCGGACTCGTTCTCTGGCAGTGGCCGCCTTTAGGCGGTTGGGGCCAGAGGAGGGGGCGCCTTGGGAGGGCCCCTCGTGCCTGCAGACCCTGCAGGGCGAGTCTGCCACGGTTGGAACTTTGGAAAAAGCTAGGGAAAAGGAGAAACCGAGCGTGCAAGGGCGCATCAAGCATGCACCGGGGTGGCTGAGGCTGCACGCGGCGCTGGGCGTGTGCCCGGGAGGAGATCGGGTCACTGCGTGGCAGCGCCCGGGACGGCCGAGGGGCGCCCTGACCCCAGGCCTCCCTCGGGAGGGGCCCACAAAGGGGCAGCGGCTCACGAGGGTCACACAGCAAAATTCCCCACATTGCAGGGGGGAGGGTCCGCATCTCTGGACTCCCGGGCCAGTGCATCCTGTATTCTCACCCACCACTCGCCCAGAAAAACGAGAACCATAGTCACAAATACATTCTTAAAATCCACAGGCTACGTTTTTGGGGTGACCTCCAGCCCAGTATTCCCCATGCATTTGAAAACTTGTGTGTCCCCAGTGAATTTGCAGTTCCAGTAAACCAAGCCAGCAAGTGCACATTCTCATTTAACATTCACCCCCATAAATACACATTTTTTTTGGCGGGGGGCAGGGGTTCTCACTGTCGCCCCAGGCTAGAGTGCAGTGGCTGATCATCTCTCACTGCAGCCTCAAATTCCTGGGCTCGAGCCATCCTCCCACTTCAGCCTCCGCAGTAGCTGGGACTACAGGCATACATCACTATGCCTAGCTAATTTTTTTTTTTTTTTTTTTTTTTGTAGACACAGGGACTCGCTATGTTGCACAGGCTGGTCTAGAACTCCTGGCCTCAAGTGATCTCCTGCATCAGCCTCCCAAAGTTTTGGGATTACAGGCATGAGCCTCTGCCCCAGCCTGAATACACTTTAAAATGTGTATTCTGTTTGCAGCACACATGGTCCAATTCATCCGTGAGGTCATAGGTGACCTCAATTATTCAAGCAATATCCCCATTACAGTTGAAGAAACTGAGGCATAGAAGGGTTACTTTGCCAACAACCAGCTCTGCCAGAACTTGAACCCAGATCTCCCAGAGAGACTGGGACAGGGTGTGATATCCTGGAATTTGGCGGGGGGGGGGGGTGTTTGATTTGGTTTGGTGTGTTTTATTTTTTTAACAGGGTCTTGCTCTGTGGCCAAGGCTGGGGTGCAATGGTGCCATCATAGCTCACTGCACTCTAGGACCCTGGGCTCAAGTGATCCTCCCACCTCAGCCTCCTAAGGAGCTAGGACTACAGGAGTATGCACTGTGCACAGCTTTTTTTTTTTTTTCCCCCTTTTTTGTAGGCGTTATTGGTGGTGGTGGGGGTAGGGTCTCTCTATGTTGCTTAGGCTGGTCTCAAACTCCTGGCTTCAAGTAGTCCTCCCACCTTGGCTTCCCGATGTGTTGTGATCACAGGCCTGAGGTTCCCTGCCTGGCTATAACATGGCATTACACTGTGAGTTATGTTTACCTGTTCCTTACCCCAGGCCACCCAGATCTGGCACCCTCTTGGCATTGGAATGCAGAAATGGATGGAGACCCTATCCCTGCCCTTCTAGTATGCACAAGACACATACGCCCCATGAAGGGAAAGATGGTGTCTGTCTTGCTTGTTACGACATCCCAGAGCCATATACACAGTAGGTGCATAATAAATCTTATAGAAAAAATAATGCAATGGGGTGGGGGGTGTTAGGTAACTATTGCTTTATCACAGCAGGGGAGGAACAGTACGTGCAAATGTGTGAATCACTCAGGCTGTGTTCAGAGAACTATAAACAGTTCAGAGTTGATGAAGGGCAAAGTACAGGGTGAGAGGAACAGAAGATTAGACCAGAGAGGAAAGATGGGGAGCCAAGGAGCTTGGACTTTACCCCAATGGAGATGCCAAAGAAAGATGCCAGGCAGAAAGAACATCATCAGATTCATACTTGGGGGTCACTTTTCTGGCTTATGGTAGATGGATGAGGAAGGTGAGAGGCAGAGGAAACAGAGAAGAAGAGGCTGGCTTCTGAAGCCATCAGGGAGGTGGAGTTGTCAGGACTTATCTACTGGATCATGCCCAAGTTTCCACCTGGGGCAACTGGATACGACTCGTGAGAGAAACAGCAAACCGAAAAGACAGGTGCTCAGATGTGGACAATCTGGGTTTGAGGTGTGGAGTTCAAGATATAGAAGCTGCTCTTTGGAGGCTGAGGTGGAAGGACTGCTTGAGCCTAGGAGTTCAAGACCAGCTAGGGCAACATAGCAAGACCTCATCTCTTTTAAAAATAATAATAATTAGCTGGGCATAATGACACACGAGTGTAGTTCCAGCTACTTGGGAGGCTGAGGCAGGAGGATTGCTTGAGCCTAGGAAGTTGAGGCTGCAGTGAGCTAGGATCGTGCCACTGTATTCCAGCCTGTGTAACACAATGAGACCTTGTCTCAAAAACAAAAAACAAAAAAACACCACTTCTACATAAAAAATGGCTGTGTTTGTGATTGCCAAGTCTCTCCTCAAACCACCCCGGCTTGCTCCAGAAAGCTACTTATGGTAAGGTGCAAAAAACCCTGCTTGTTGGAGAAATTTTGGAAGTTTTTTGTTCGTTCGTTTGTTTTTCTCATTCATGTAGGTAATACACATTTTATGCAATTTAGTACAGGAGTAACTTTTTAAAGGTTGTTGAGTTTCAACTTACTTATGTTTCCTGCTTTTTGAGTCCATATACATTTTATAGGCTATTTAGAAATTACTGATAATGAGAGAGTGCGGCTTATGAGAGATAGGCATAGCTGTTCTCTGAGGCAAATTCAGAGCCTCAATTTCTGGTAAAGAGAAACAATCTAAATAAAAGCAACACTTAAATCAGTAAATGAAGTTATTTTTAATATTTCCAAAATTGTTAGTAGAGCTGTCTTTATAATTTTCTATGGATTTAAATGACATCTGTTTTTAATCCCAGAATTTTGGGAGGCCAAGGTGGGCAGATCACCTGAAGTCAGGAGTTCTAGACCAGCCTGGCCAACAGGGTGAAACCCCTTCTCTACTAAAAATACAAAAATTATCCGGGCATGATGGCGCTTGCCTGTAATCCTAGCTACTCTGAAGGCTGAGGCAGGAGAATTACTTGAACCCAGGAGACGGATGTTGCAGTGAGCCGGGATCACACCACTGCACTCTGGCCTGGGCAACCAAGTAAGACTCTGTCTCAATCAATCAATAATAAATTACACCTGTTTTCATTCTTAATTTTATATACAATATTTGTTCTCTCCTCCTCCTTTGTCTTATTCTATTTTATTGATTCTTCCCTCTAAAACAGCACTGTCCAACAAACTTACAGCAGTGATACAATGATAGAAAAGTTCTTTTTTTTTTTTTTTCCGAGATGGAATCTTGCTCTTGTTGCGTAGGCTGGCTAGAGTGCAATGGCGTGATCTCACTCATGACAACCTCCACCTCCCAGGTTGAAGCAATTCTCCTGCCTCAGCCACCCGAGTAGCTGGGATTACAGGCACCCACCACTACACCCAGCTAGTTTTTGTATTTTTAGTAGAGATGGGGTTTCACCACGTTAGCCAGGCTGGTCTTGAACTCCTGACCTCATGATCTGTCTGCCTTAGCTTCATAATGCTAGGATTACAGGCATGAGCCACCACGCTTGGCCCAGTGATGGAAGAGTTTTGTATCTCTACTGTCCAATTCAGTAGTCACTAACCATCCACTGAGCACTGGGAACTTGGCTCCTGTGACTGAGAAAATGAATTTCTAATTTAATTTTCACATGGGTTGGGGCCACCCTAGTGAGCAGCAAAGCTCTAAAAGATCCAGCTTTTTTACTTTGTCAGCTCTATTTGTTTTCTACTCAGTTTGCTTGTGCTAATTTATTATTTCCAATATTCATCGTCTGATTTCTGTGATTTCTCTCTATATTTTTATAATAAAATGTCAAGCAAATTTTCTCTGTAACCATTTAAACTTCTGCCTTTGTCTCCATGACCACATCGTTGTCATCTTAAAATAGTGTATTCTTGCAGCACTCCAACTTAAGACTTATGGGCTGGTTTTTTGGTTTTTTGGTTTTTCTTTTTTCTTTTTTTTGGATGGAGTTTAGCTCTTGTCGCCCAGGCTAGAGTGCAATGGTGCAATCTCGGCTCACTGCAACCTCCGCCTCCCGGGCTCAAGCGATTCTCCTGCCTCAGCCTCCCAAGTAGCTGGGATTACAGGCATGCGCCAACACGCTTGGCTAATTTTTGGTAGAGACAGGGTTTCACCATGTTGGCCAGGCTGGTCTCAAACTCCTGACCTCAGGTGATCTGCCCTCCTTGGCCTCCCAAAGTGCTGGGATTACAGATGTGAACCACCATTCCCAGCCCTTTTGGGGTTTTTTGTTTTTGTTTTTTTGGTTTTTATTTTCTTTTTAGTTATCAAGTGGTAGGAGTCTCTCTTGCATGGTTGTTCAGTTAAGCTTTTAAAAATTAATTTTCAGTTATGCTTACTTGCAGCCAGAGATTACAGCAAATACAATGTCTGCTTTTTTGGAATGCATTGGTTTGGGTTTTTTTTTTTTTTTCTCAGAGTTAACAGATGATTAATTTTTCTAAATATTCCAAGAGCACTTTAAAATGTACATTGTTTGCAGAGTGCAAAGTTCAGTCCTATCTGTTACCACAATCTTATTAACCATGTTATCCAAACTTTTTCTTACCTGTGTCTTATCTATAAGATCAAGGCTGTGTTGGCATCGTCTCTGAGGTTTCTCCTTGTGTTTCCAACAATTTGCTCTCCACAGTTTAATTCTATTCTAGGTGACCCTTAACTCATTAAAGATCATCCCTTCGGATCTAGAACTAGACATACCATTTGATCCAGCAATCCCATTACTGAGTATATACCCAAAGGATTATAAAACATTCAGTTATAAAGACACATGCACACACGTGTTTATTGCAGCGCTGTTCACAATAGCAAAGACTTGGAACCAACCCAAATGCCCACCAAAGATAGACAAAATAAAGAAAACTGTGGCATATATACACCATGGAATACTATGTAGCCACAAAAAAGGATGAATTCTTGTTTTTTGCAGGGACATGGATGAATCTGGAACCATCATTCTCAGCAAACTGACACAAGAACAGAAAAGCAAACACCACATGTTCTCACTCGTAAGTGGGCATTGAACAATGAGAACACATGGACACAGGGAGGGGAACATCACACACCAGGGCCAGTCTGGGGGTGGGGGGCTATGGGAGGGATAGCAGGGGTTGGAGGGATTGGGGAGGGCTACATTAGGAGCAATACCCAATATGGATGACGGGGGGATGGATGCAGCAAACCACCATGGCACGTGTATACCTATGGAACAAACCTGCACGATCTGCACATGTACCCCAGAACTTAAAGTATAATTAAAAAAAAAAAAAAAAAGAAAGAAGAAAAAAAAAGATCATCCCTTCAAACAATGCTAAAGCTCTCCCTCTCTCCCTGAAAATGCCTTGTGCCTTTGAATTCTTGGCTTATTTTTCTCTGTTTAAATTTAGCCACATGTTTAAGTTTTCTGTGTCATTTTTGGAATTAGGCATGACAATTTGACAATTTCCAAGTGGCAGAGAGAGAGAGAACCGCAGCCTCCATGGGAACAAGGAAGTGGGAACAGGATGAGAGAGTTTGGAATTGATCTCCAAGGAGGGTCTGAATTGTAAGGCGAGTTTCCCTGGGGACAGTCTCAACCATAAGAAAGTTCAGCTCACATGACTGATGGCTTTTCAATAACAAGGACATGGTGGTTTTGAATGTGCACAGGTTGACGGTTTCCTGGGAGCTGCTGCGTGCACGAGCTGGCAGAGTCTAGGAACAGGGACAGGGAATGGAGAAAATTTCCTCAACTCCTGAAGGACACAAGTCCACCTGAGGACGTGCTGAATGTCTGCAGGGGCACCATAAAACAGAATCGCAAGTCAGACGGAAATGCACCTATTTCAATTGCCATCGTGACAAAAGGGAGACAACTTGCAGCTTATTTCCTGATTCTGTGGGTTCCTAAAAGCCAGAATGACTGCTCTAATTTCTTTTTTCTTTTTTTTTTGGGCGGGGGAGGGGACAGAGTTTTGTTCTTGTCACCCAGGCTACAGTGCAGTGGTACGATCTTGGCTCACTGCAACCTCCGCCTCCCAGGTTCAAGGAATTCGTCTGCCTTAGCCTCCCAAGTAGCTGGGATTACAGACTCCTCGCTCACTGCAACCTCCACCTCCCAGGTTCAACAATTCTCCTGCCTCAGCCTCCTGAGTAGCAGGGATTACAGGTGCCTACCACCAAGCTCAAGTAATTTTATTTTATTTTGTATTTTTAGTAAAGACAGGGTTTCACCATGTTGGCCAGGCTGGACTTGAAGTCTTGACTTCAGGTGATCGACCCGCCTCAGCCTCCCAATCTGCTGGGTTTACAGCTGTGAGCCACAGCACGCGTCCTGGAATGACTGCTTTATTTTCCACTCTAGAAGTTATGAGAGGCTCTGTGTGTCATCACCATGCCAGGAGCCTCATGGCCTTCTTTACCCAGGGCAGGCACTCCCTGTGTATACACTTCAGACATTGCTATTCTATTAGAAAAAAGCGTGAAGTTCTTTGATTGGGGGTGAGGTCCATTTCTTGCCCATGTGTATTTCAGCAAGAGAAAGCAGTAAGTTTCCCTCTGGATTCTCAGACTTCACTGGCTAATCAGCCCCACTTTGCAGCTCTTTTGTCCATGGGAACAAACAGCCCAGATACCTGGAACTTCCCGGCTCCACGTGGATTTATGCTACTGAGCCCGGGCACCTCTGCGGGGAAAATGTAAGAAGGAAAATAAAGACAAACGATGCTTCCCTATCAGACTGGCTGCTGGATATCATCATGTAAGAAAGATGGGTAGAGCCAGGCACGGTGGCTCACGCCTGTAATCCTAACACTTTGGGATGTCAAGGTGGGCAGATCAGTTGAGGTCAGGAGTTCGAGACCAGCCAACACGATAAAACTCCATCTCTACCAAAAATACAAAAATTATCTGGGCGTGATGGGAAGTGCATGTAATCCTGGCTACTTGGGAGGCTGAGGCAGGAGAATCACTTGAACCCAGGAGGTGGAGGTTACAGTGAGCCAAAATTGTACCACTGCACTCCAGCCTGGGTGACAAAAGTGAAACTCCATCTCAAAAAAAAAAAAAAAGAAAAGTTTACTAGACAGCAAAACACCTCCGGTTGCTAGTCCCATCCTCTAGAATCCTCTAGTGGCCTCTGTCAACAGATCTGAGCTTCTACAGAGTGTCGGCCAGTATCTGAGCTCAAGATACAACCTGATGGTTAGAACAGACTGTTCCACAGCCTAAAGGGTAGACAGACAGATCTCAGCACTGGGCCTGCAAGAACATTTCATTATAAATTGCTACCATGCTCCAAGCAAGTTCACAGGGGGCTGAAATACCTGGGTTGTTAATTTCCTCAGAAGGTTATTCTATAAAAGCCAACATGTTACTTTCTTGCATTGAACAACCAGAGAGCCAAATGCCAACTTTCTGAGTTCTCACCTTCCTTCCTCATCTCTGTTATGCAATCAAGCTACGGAAGAGATGGACAGCCTGCAATACCTGTCAGTCCTACAGCAGCCAGGCCTAAGATGGGGACAGTAGGAGGAATCCAGAGAAATTTTACATTGTCCAAATCTGCTCTCTTGGCCTCCTGCAGTGGCTATCTCATGCCAGTAATCCCAGCACTTTGGGACGCTGTGGCCAGAGGATCAATTGAGGTCAGGAGTTCAAGACCAGCCTGGGCAACATGGCAAGACCTCCCCATCTCTACAAATAATACAAAAGTTAGGAGGGCATTGTGGTGCACACCTATAGTCCCAGCTACTCGGGAGTCTGAGGTAGGAGGATGGATTAGTCAAAGTTGCAGTGGGCTATGATCCCATGACGGCACTGCAGCCTGGGTGACAGAGTGAGACACTGCCTCAGACTCTCCCATCAGACCTGTGAGCCACAGCTTCAATCACCAGCATGTGGAGTGCAAAAAATCATGGCATCAGACAGACCCGAGTTTCAAGCAGACACAGCTACTTCCTGGTCACATGACTTGGCTTTATGTGCCTCAGTTTCCCCATGTGCAGAAGGGAACCACTGCGGCCCCTTGGGCTGACTTGAGTTCTGGAGGAGATGATGCACAAAACATCCCTCACAACTTTATTTCATGGGGAAGACAGGGTTGGATGGGTTCAACCAGGAGTTCCCCACACCTCCCCCTCCCACCCAGGGAGTTGAGAGGCAGAGTCTCATTCTGTAACCCAGGCTGGAGCGTAGTGGGTGCGATCATAACTCACTGCAGCTGCACAGGAGGCAGAAACTGCCCTCCAGGATCCCACAGCTGAGTCCAGGAAGATCACGGCCAGACACTGGTATGTGTGTATTTGCATCTGAATCCACAGTCTCTCCACATTCCCATCAACCCTGCATTCACCTCTTTCCCAAAAGGAAACAACTCAAAAGAGTCATCAAGGAAGGCCGGGTGCGGTGGCTCACGCCTGTCATCCCAGCACTTTGGGAGGACAAGGCGGGTGGATCACTTGCGATCAGCAGTTCAAGACCAACCTGGCCAACAAGGTGAAACCCCATCTCTACTAAAAAATACAAACATTAGCTGGGTGTGGTGGCACACTGTAATCCCTGCGACTTGGGAGGCTGAGGCAGGAGAACTGCTTGAACCCAGGAGGTGGAGGTTTCAGTGAACAGAGATTACACCACTGCACTCCAGTCTGGGCGGCAGAGTGAGACTCCATCTTAA
>NW_016107368.1:2475686-2514257 GCF_001604975.1 Cebus imitator | reverse complement strand
AAAAAAAAAAAAAAAAAGTCATCAAGGAATAAATAAAACAGGTGACACACTGTTTTTCTAAAGCCCAAATGTCCTGTCATCAAATAACCACACTTCCTGATGACACCTAAATGCCCTTTGAAACCGCTTGGAAGTTTCTACAAGAGCTCACCCACGGTAACAGAACACTCAAGTCTAAAAGGGAAAACACAAAATCCCCAATTTTCCTCTCAGAAATCAAGTTTTAATAGCCTCCTACGGAAACCATAATTTGAGGGCCACTGGGTGCACTGCCTTCTGAGGCCTGTGATCATAGAACGCTGAGAATGATTGGGAACCTGAACTGCCAGTGGATTTGGGATCCAAGTAAAATGAATGAGACCCACAGCAGGGCACGGTGGCTCATACCTGTCACCCCAGCACTTTGGGAGGCCGAGGCGGGCAGATCACCTGAGGTCGGGAGTTGGAGACCAACCTGGCCAGCATGGTGAAACCCGATCTCTACTAAAAATACAAACATTAGCAGGGCATGGTGGCAGGCACCTGTAATCCCAGTTACTCGGAAGGCTGAGGCAGGAGAATCGTTTGAACCTGGGAGGAGGAGGTTGCAGTGAGCCGAGATGGTGCCACTGTACTCTGTTGCCTGGGCAACAGAGTGAGACTCCATCTCAAAACAAAACAAAACAAAAAAATAAAATGAATGAGACCCAAAGCATAAGGTGTAGTGAAGCACCTTCACCCACACACAGAAGCCGAGAGGAGGCTGAGGAGGGCATGAGGAAGTTGGAAAGAAGGAAATTATCACATGGAGAATAAAGCAAGCAACTCAAATAAATACGAGTCTCTCCACTTATGTCCCCCTAGCCTGGATAAACAAAGGAGAGTGGGCCAGGGCAGAGGCTCATGCCTGTAATCCCAGCACTTTGGGAGGCTGAGTCAGGAGAATCCCTTGAGACCAGAAGTTTGTGACAAGCCTGGGCAATATAGCGAGAGCCATCTCTACAAGCAAGTTTAAAAACGACTTGAGGGACTGAGGTGGGAGGATCACTTGAGCACAGGGTTTGAGGCTGCAGTGAGCTGTGATTGTGTCATTGCACTGTAGCCTGGGTGACAGAGTGAGACCTTGTCTGATGAAGAATGGAAGGAAGGAAGGAGAAAAAGGAAAGGAAGAAGGAAGGAAGAAAAAGAGGAAGAAAGGAGGGAGGGAGGGAAAGGAAGAGAAAGAGAAAGGAAGAAAGAAAGAAAGGGGGAAGGAGGGAGGGAAGGAGGATGGAAGGAAGGAAAAGAAAAGAGTTACTTACAGGAGCTTGGCCTTGGGCATGGAAAGGGATTTATGGTTAAGAACTGGCCCCCTTCCAGCCCTTGTACCCCCCAGAAAACCACCTTGTGTTTGGCTCACGAACTTCTGCTTCTTGAAACTCGTCTAAGTCAAAGACAACAACTCCCTCTGAGATATCACTGACCTCATGCCACATAACCATCTGTGGCTGCCAGGAGGAACTGCCCAGTCGGTCTTCTTGGGTTTACTCCTAATTCCGCTCCCACCTCACCTTGAGTTTCCCACTTTGAAATCTAAAGATCAAAGGTGTTTCTTGGGTCTCACATAGAAATCCCCGTACCACCCCTCCCAACTTCCTTCCTATCTGTTTTCTCAGCCAATCATCCCTCTGGCTATTATTCACAAACAGTTCTACAGGATGCAAAGATAAAATTTAATGCACTTTCCTTAGCAACCGGGAAAAAAAAATCCTTGAAAAATTAAACAGCAGATACCCAAATAGAAACTTTGCGTTAGAAAAATGGAATCTGACCACACACACGTGCACACACAGCACACACATTATCATAACCTTGACCAGCCTGAGAGAAACAGTTCTCAAGCCAGTGGGAAAACAACAGCTGTGGCCAGGTGCAGTGGCTC
This sequence comes from Cebus imitator, assembly GCF_001604975.1. Taxonomy (NCBI): domain Eukaryota; kingdom Metazoa; phylum Chordata; class Mammalia; order Primates; family Cebidae; genus Cebus; species Cebus imitator. The sequence goes on along the minus strand of NW_016107368.1, from coordinate 2,512,357 downwards.
GCACCTATAATCCCAGCACTTTGGGAGGCCCAGGCGGGTGGGTCGCTTGAGCCCAGGAGCTCGACACCAGCCTAGATAACGTGGCAAAACCCCATCTTCCCTAGGGATACAAAAATTAGCCGGGCATGGTGGCACATGCCTGTGATCCAGCTACTCAGGAAGCCGAGGCACTGGAATTGCTTGAACCCAGGAGGCGGAGGTTGCAGTGAACCAAGATTGTGCCACTGCAGTCCAGCCTGGGCAACAGAGACTCCGTCTCTAAATAAATAAACAAACAGTTAAATAAATAAGTAAAATTAGCTGGACATAGTGGCGCACGCTGTGGTCCCAGCGACTTAGGAAGCTGAGGTAGGAGAACTGCTTGTGCCCAGGAGGTCAAGGCTGTAGCAAGCTGTGATCGCACCACTGCACTCCAGGGTGGGTGACCAGTGCCTCACTCTCACTTCACTCCAGGCAGCCTGCAGAAGCCAGATATTTATTTGAAATCTCCAGCTTGGGCTCTTTATGTGTATGCAAATGTTGAGCTCAATTCCGTAAAAATCATGTTTTGTTTTGTTTTGTTTTGCTTTGTTTTGAGACAGGGTCGTGCTCTGCCTATCACAGCTCTCTGCAGCCTCGACCTCCCAGGCTTAACTGATCCTCCTGCCTCAGCCTCTCCAGTAACTGGGATTACAGGCGCACACCACCAGACCCAGTTAAATTTTTTTTTTTTTAGACCAAGTGTCGCTCTGTCACCCATGGTGGAGTGCAGTGGCACAATCTCACCTCACTGCAACCTCCACCTCCCAGGTTCCAGTGATTATCCTGCCTCAGCCTCCCCAGTAGCTGGGACTACAGGTGCTAATTTACTGTATTTTTAGTAGAGACAGGGTTTCATCCTGTTAGCCAGGATGTTCTCCACCTCCTGACCTCGTGATCCACCTGCCTCAGCCTCCCAAAGTGCTGGGATTACAGGCATGAGCCACCGTGCCCAGCCCTTTTTTTTTTTTTTTTGACTCTGTCACCCAGGCTGGAGTGCAATGGTGCGATCTTGGCTCACTGCAGCCGCCCGGGTTCAAGTGATTCTCCTGCCTCAGCCTCCTGAGTAGCTGGGAGTACAGGTGCGTGCCATCACTCCCGGCTAATTTTTGTATTTTTAGTAGAGACGGGGTTTCACTATGTTGGTCAGGCTGGTCTCAAACTCCTGACCTCGTGATCCGCCCACCTTGGCCTCCCAAAGTGCTAGGATTACAGGTATGAGCCACCGCGCCCAGCCTGTGCTGTTTTATTTAGCAATAAGCTAAATTAAGTTTTCAGGAGATGATGCTGTCCTCCAACTGCCAGTCAAATCCAGGTGAGGATTTCACTTTATCCTCTGTGTTTTCCAAAGGAGCTGGTGTTTGAAAAGGACACGCATGCCACCAAGCATTCTAAATGACCTGGGACTCCAGGGCCAGGTAAGTTCCGGATTTTATTATTAGTAACAAATTAAATTGACTAACAACAAAAGAAAAGTGCACAATCAGTGACCCCTCGTGAACCAAAACATGCATAACCTCATTTACACAGGGGCAGGGTAAGCTGCAAAACAGCTGCCTCCGCTCCCACAGACTGAGAGCCGCCGGGTCAGGGCAGGCAGCCGCAGAGTAGGAAGCTGGCCCATCCACACAATCTGGAGCAATCCACAAGCTTTCTGGAACAATCCACAAGGCTTATCAGGGAGCTACCCCGGGCGAGAGACAACAAAAACACTTCTTCTGCCAAATAGAGCTTTGGGGGGAAGATCGGTTTGTCTGGGGCAGGATGGGGTCACAGGCGACACCCCTACCCCCTTTATTCTCACGAATCCAGCGCCTGTTAATGCCAGGACCGTTTTCTAAGTCACGGACTCAGCCTCTGGGGTGGATAATTCCCCCATCACTGTTATCTTTGTTTGTTTATTTGTTTGTTTCTTTTTTGAGACAAAGTCCCGCTCTGTCACCCAGGCTGGAGTGCAATGGCACAATCTTGGCCCACTGCAACCTCCGACTCCCAGGTTCAAGCAATTCTCTTGCCTCAGTCTCCCAAGTAGCTGGGGTTACAGGCAACCACCACAATGCCCAGCTAATGTTTCGATATTTTTAGTAGAGACGGGGTTTTTCCATGTTGGCCAGGCTGCTCTCCAACTCCTGACCTCAGGTGATCCACACGCCTCGGCCACAGCGCTGTGATTACAGGCGTGAGCCACCATACCTGGCCACTGTTATCTCAAAGTAGGGTTTCTCAGCCTCAGGACTGGTGGTATTCGAAGCCGGATCTTTGTCTGGGGTGGGGCCGTCTTGTACACTGCAGTGCTCAGGAGCATCCCCGGCCTCCACCCACTCCATGCCAAGCAACCCCCACCTCGAGGTGGGACAACCACGGATGTCCCCGGAAATATCCAGACCCACCCTAGAGTGAGAGCCGCTTGGTGACTGAGACCCTTGTCAAAGCCAGAGGGAAATCATCAAAGAGGATGGCGCTGAAATGGCTGAGTTGGCCCTTCTGTCTGTCTGTCCATCAAACCCTGATTTATAGCTCTGGGGACTCCAGCACCCCACTGCTCTGGCTTCCTCTCAGTCACCCTGCTGCTTCCCATCATCCCTGAGACCCAAGCCCTGCGATTCCCGCTCAGCTCCCACCTTGCAGACACGTTGAATTGAATGCACATCAGCCTGTCCAAAGTTTGCTGAGGGTCTGCCATGTTTTGGGGGCCACTTCAATAGCAACAAGGCATTGTGGATATTGATCTCATGGTGCTTCCAGCCTGGCAGGCAGGAAGAATCAGATAATTTTTTTAAAATTTATTTTTGGATTTCTGTTTTTTGAGACAGAGTTTCGCTCTTTGTTGCCCAGGCTGGTGCAATCTCGGCTCACCGCAACCTCCACCTCCCAGGTTCAAGGGATTCTCCTGCCTCAGCCTCCCGAATAGCTGGAACTACAGGCATGTGCCGCCATGCCTGGCTAATTTTTGTATTTTTAGTAGAGACGGGGTTTTGCTGTGTTGGCCAGGCTGGTCTCAAACTCCTGACCTCAGGTGATCCGCCCGCCTCAGCCTCCCAAAGTGCTGGGATTACAGGCATGAGCCACCACGCCTGGCCATATTTTTTTTTTTTTTCTGAGATGGAGCTTTACTCTTGTTGTCCAGGCTGGAGTGCAATGGCACGATCTCAGCTCACTGCAACCTCCACCTCCCGGGTTCAAGCAATTCTCCTGCTTCAGCCTCCCAAGTAGCTGGGATTACAGGTGCCTGCCACTATGCCCCACTAATTTTTTGTATTTTTAGCAGAGATGGGGTTTTGCTGTGTTGCCCAGGCTTGTGTTGAACTCCTGACCTCAGGTGATTCACCCACTTCAGCCTCCCAAAGTCCTGGGGTTACAGGTGTGAGCCACTGTGCCCAGCCAGAGAGAAATTTCCATCTGCTTCTGTGCCACCGTCTAGCAGACCTCTTCAGCCTTAGCCCCTCAGTGAATTCCTACAGCACACAAGGATCCCAGGCCAGCAATCAGGGTCCCTTTTCAGCTTTGTTTAAAATGTGAGGCTTAGAGCGACAGTGAAGATGCTTTAAGCCCCCACAGGGCACTGCGAGAACCCACCCTCCATAAAGTGTGCAAATGGTGATGCAGCATTCATCTTCCCTTTGCTTTCTCCCCAAGGAATACTCAAGATAAATTCTCTCTTGCAGGTCCCTTATTTATCGAGCCAAAGATCATCTCAGAAGGATGATTTCTGCAGCAGAGGTTGCAAATCATTTACACGTCTCCAGAGTATTATCATCCATAGCCCAGTGCATGCGCTGCTCTCATTGTCTACGAAGAAAAGCAGCACCTTCAATATCTCAAGATCAGCAGGGAAAGACTTCAGACAGGAAAAGTCAAATCACAAGTTACAAAGTCAGAACTGGCTAGGTGTGGTGGTTCACGCCTGTCATCCCAGCACTTTGGGAGGCCGAGGTGGGCAGGTCATCTGGGGACAGAAGTTCAAGACCAGCCTGGCCAACCTGGTGAAACCCCATCTCTACTAAAAATATAAAAAATTACCAGGGCCTGGTGGTGACTGCCTGTAATCCCAGCTACTTGGGAGACTGAGGCAGGAGAATTGCTTGAACCCGGGAGGTGGAGGTTGCAGTGAGCTGAGGTCATGCCATTGCACTCCAGCCTGGACGACAGGGCGACTTTGTCTCAGAAAAAAAAAAACCCAGACGGGTTGGCTATTAACAATCTGGGCAAGAAGTCTATGAACCAGCTTCTCAACAAATGTCTTTGAAGGGTGGCAACATGATGAAGGTGTTTGCTCTTTGTAATTAAACTCCTTACTCATGTGAAGGGGGCAATTCTGTTTAAGAAGTGAACCAGGTATGAGAAGAAACCTTTTCCCGGAGAGAGGCAATGACCTCTCTCTTCCCTGGAGCTCGGAACTTGTTTCTTTGCACGTCCTCCCAGAACGCCAGTTCTTATCCCTCCCCCGGTGCTGGCCCTCCATAAACATTTGCTGAACAAATAAACCAACGATTGAAGGTAACAAAAACTTCAAGACGGCTGGGCCTCTGACTGACCGCCTAACCGGAGGGAACCAGACGTTAGCATTCAAGTTAAAAGTTACAAGCCTTCCCAAGGTCACAGAGCGACGTCTCTCTAACCTGGCCTCAGGTCCTCATTCTCCTCTGTTTAGCCAGGATGGAAAAATGACTTTCTCTGCCGGTGGGCTGGTTGTCCACGTGAGAGATTTCAACACAGCAGTTTGGGGGTTTTAAACCTCTATCATAGCTACAGCCCAAGGAACTAAATCGGAGGCCAGGTATGCGTGAGGGGATTTGCAAATGTCTAATTTAATCCACTCCATCACCATAGAGGAAGGTACTATGATGATTTATCTCTCTTTTTATAGACGAGGAAAGAGATGTTTAGTAGTTCCGAAGGCCCTTCCCTTCCTACCCTTTCTCCCCCTCTCTTCCTCCCTCCCTGCCTTCCTCCCTCCCTCCTTCCTTTACTCCTTCCTTCCCCACTCCCTTCCCTCCCTTTCTCCCTCCCTCCCTTTCCTTCTTCCTTCCCTCCCTTCTTCCTTTCTTGTTCTCTCCTTTCCTCCCTCCGTTTTTCCTGCCTTCCTTCCCTCCCTCCCCACTCCCTCCCTCCTTCCTCCTTCCCTCCCTCATTCCTCTCTCCCTCCTTCCCTCCTTCCTTTCTTCCTTCTTTCCCCACTCCTTTCCCTCCCACTTCCTTCCCTCTTTCCCTCCCTCCCTCCCTCCCGCCTTTCCTCTCTTTCTTCAGGGTCTGGCTCTGTTGCCTAGGCTGAAGTGCAGTGGTGCAATCGTAGCTCACTGCAGCCTTGACCCCTGGGCTCAAGGGATCTTCCTGCCTCAGCCTCCCAAGTAGCTGGGGCTACAGGCACACGCCACTGTGCCCAGCTAATTTTTTTTATTTTTTGTAGACAAAAGTCACACAGCAAAGAAGTGGAAGAACCAGGATTCGAACGCAGGACCACAGGCTCTGAGTCTGTGTTGTTCATGGAAGCACCAGTCAGTTCAGGCGCTCCCAGGCCTCGCCTAGATGGTCAAATGCTTCACACAAGGACACCAGGGAAGGTTATTGTTCCTCGTATTTATGCCCCTTGTGTCACTCTCTATATCTGGGGTTAAGAATCACTCCAGAAACACCACAGTGATCTCCCAGACTCTCATTTCCAGCATAGCAGACAGCCATCCCTGCCAGCACCCCTCCACCCACCCAGTCCCCTCCCGGTTCCACTTCAGGATGACTCTGAAGACAGAAAAAGCCTCAAAGCAAAATGCCTATAGCTTGGCAATGCCAGCAGTCCCTAAAAACTACTGAGCCTCCTTTTTTTTTTTTTTTTTTTTTTTTTTAGATAGAATCTCACTCTGTCACCCAGGCTGGAGTGCAGTGGTACGATCTCAGCTCACTGCAACCTCTGCCTCCTGGGTTCAAGCGATTCTCCTGCCTCAGCCTCCCGAGTGGCTGGGATTACAGGCATGCACCTCCACGCCTGGCCAATTTTTGTATTTTTTAGTGGAGAGAGAATTTCACCATATTGGCCAGGCTGGTCTCCAACTCCTGACCTCAGGCGATCCGCCCACCTCGGCCTCCCAAAGTGCTGGGATTACAGGCGTGAGCCACCACGCCCAGCCTCGAGCCTCCTTTTTTGATACCATCCCTCATTTCCGCTTCCTTCTTTGAACGTATTCGAATCACAAAGCCCCAGCTCTGTTGGAAAATTTCAATAGGAATTGAAACAGATTCCTAATCTCATGGTCTCACTTCAGGGTAAAGTGGCTAAGAAGATGGAAGTAGGTGTGGTGGCTCACACCTGTCCTCCCAGCAAATTGGGAGGCCGAGGTGGGAGGATCACCTGAGGTCAGGAGATCAAGACCAGCCTGGCCAACATGGAGAAACCCCGTCTCTACTAAAAATACAAAAAAAAAAGAAAAAAAGCTAGGTGTGGTGGCAGGCACCTGTAATCCCAGCTACTCAGGAGGCTGAGTCAGGAGAATTGCTTAAACCTGGGAGGCAGAGGTTGCAGTGAACTGAGATTGTGCCATTGCACTCCAGCCTGGGTGACAGAGCAAGACTGTCTCAAAAAAAACGATGGGGGCTGGCCGCGGTGGCTCACACCTGTAATCCCAGCCCTTTGGGAGGCCGAGGCGGGTAGATCACAAGGTCAAGAGATCGAGACCATCCTGGTCAACATGGTGAAACCCTGTCTCTCTTAAAAACACAAAAAATCAGCTGGGCATGGTGGTGCGTGCCTGTAATCCCAGCTACTCAGGAGGCTGAGGCAGGAGAATTGCCTGAACCCAGGAGGCGGAGGTTGCAGTGAGCCGAGATTGCGCCATTGCACTCCTGCCTGGGTAACAAGAGCGAAACTCCATTTCAAAAAAAAAAAGAAAAGATGGAAGTACTGACTGTGACTCTGAAATCCTAAACAGAATATTGCATAAACTCTTGGGCTCTTGGACCTCCGTGTTGTTACGTGGTACAAAGGAGCCGGCTCCTGAACTCCCACTGTGTACCAGGAGTTGGGGAGAGGTGCACAGTAGCAGGACTGACATCCAGAGGGTAACAGGGAACCAGTGGGGATGTCCCTGGGCTCTGGGTTCTAAAGTGCAGGCCCCTTGTATCCAGGTCGTCTAGGAAGGAGCAAAGTGCCACCATCTAAGGGAACAGAGATCTCGATCATGTCGGAGTCACCACCTGAGATGTCGATCAACACCTGCAGAGGTCTGTCCTGCAGACCCTGACTCAGTGACGGATGAATGAATGCACTCAACATGCACTTATCTGAGTGGGCGAGGGGTGGTTGTCAGCTGCTTTCAGAGGGCAATTGCAGCCAACTGATCTTAACTCCCTGTACATCCTCACATTTATTCCATATACATCTAATAACAGAGGTTCTAAGTCAGCACACTTGTGGATAATTAACATGGTTAAAAGAGTGGTTTTACAGCCGGGCGAGGTGGCTCACACCTGTCATCCCAACACTTTGGGAGGCTGAGGTGGGCGGATCACCTGAGATCAGGAGTTTGAGACCAGCTTGACCAACATGGAGAAACCTCTGCCTTTACTAAAAATACAAAATTAGCCGGGTGTGGTGGTGCATGCCTGTAATCCCAGCTACTCCGGAGGCTGAGGCAGGAGAATTGCTTGGACCCGGGAGGCAGAGGGTGAGCCCAGATCACACAATTGCATTCCAGCCTGGGCAACAACAGTGAAACTCCATCTCTCAAAAAAAAAAAAAAAAAAAAAGTGCAAAAGAGTGGGTTTTTGAATGATAAAAGCTTTAGGTACCAGGACCCAGAGTAAACACCCTTAACAGGTAATTCCCCTTTGACCTCCCCCTGAGAGGACCATCCAGCACAAAGTTTACATGAGCAAACAGAGCAGAGACAAAGGGGTGTGGGGTAACAGACTCAACCGGGGAAGCTTTATTGTCCCTATCTTTTACCCTGTGACTTAATACTCTAACATAATGAACTGGCTGCCTTCAGCCCATTACATCAAAACCTTTCGGCCTTCCAGAAGGTTTGAGACTGCCGTATACTAACTTTCCCTAATAGTTCCCTAATATTTTGCCAGCCACCCTGAGTGAATCCCAATAGGGAACCACTGCAGGGATCCCCAGAAGCCACAGCAAGGCCATCAGGATGCTGGGGACCCCTATCCACCTCTCACCAAGCCCCTGCTCCAACTCCTGTTGGCCCCAGGCTAGAGACCTGCCCAGAGGGGTTTTCTCACTGTATCCATTCCCCATATCTGCTGTAACAAATGCCTGCAAATGGAAAATGACATACACTTGTTATTTTCTCCTGTCTCGGGATCTTATTCCGTTGCCTAGGCTGGAGTGTAGTGATGCAGTCATGGCTCACTGCAGCCTCGAACTCCCAGGCTCAAGCAATCCTCCCACCTCAATCTCCCAAGTAGCTGGGAATATAGATGTGTGCCACCAAGCCTGACTAATTTTTCTTTTTCTTTTTTCTTTTTTTGTAGAAGTAGGGTCTTGCTATATTGCCCAGACTAGTCTCAAACTCATAGCCTCAAAAACTCATCCCACCTTGGCCTCCCAAAGCACTGGCATTACAGGTATGAGCCACCATGCCCTGCCTATTTTCTTACAGTTTGGGTGGTTAAAAAATGAGGCCAGGCGCAGTGGCTCATGCCTGTAATCCTAGCACTTTGGGAGACAGAGGGAGGCAGATCAAGAGGTCAGGAGTTTGAGACTAGCCTGGCTAATGTGGTGAAACCCTGCCTCTGCTAAAAAAAAAAAAAAAAAATTAGCCAGGCATGATGGTGCACACTTCTAGTCCCAGCTATTTGGGAGGCTGAGGCAGAAGAATTTCTTGAACCCAGGAGGCAGAGGTTGCAGTGAGCTGAGATCGCACCACTGCACTCCAGTCTAAGCAACAAAGCATGACTCCATCTCACACACACACACAAAAAGCCCAAAGTGAGTTTTACAGGGCTAAAATCAAGGTGTCACAAAGGCTGGTTCCTTCTGCAGGCTCCAGAAAGAATCCAGCTTTTAAGGCAGCCCCTTTTTCTTAGTGATGGCACTCGAATCTCTTGCCTCCCTCTTTATCTGAAAAAAATCCCTGTGATGACATCTGGTGCACCAGATAATCTAGGATCATCCCCCATCTCAAGAGCCTCAACTTAATCACAACATCTGCAAAGAGCCTTGTGCCAAGTGAGGTACCAAATTCACAGGTGACAAGAGATTACAACGTGGTCATATCTGGGGGCAGGGAGGGGCATCGTTCCACCAACTACATTCACCCTTCCCAGTATTTTCCTCTCCCAGCCACAGAACGTTTCGGTAGCAGACATCGAGTGACATCTCTCGCCTTTTCCTTTTTTCTTTGTAAAAACAAAACAGAAAAGTTGCAAGGTTGAGACAGAGCGTTCTCACGTACCCATCACTCAGCAGAGGTACAGCCCCCGGAAGGAAACAGAACCCCGCACCCAAGAATCTGTTGCTTGGGATAGTCCCGAAAGCTCTCTTCACCGTGGGAGGATGGGATGGTGACAGAGTTAGGAGAGTCCCAGACTTGCAGTGAGGCAAGAGAGATTGCAAAACAGTCAGCAAAGAAATAAACACATTGCGTCTCCATAAGGAAACACAGGGAGAAGGGGGAGAAATTCTGACTCACCCCCACCCCACCCTGGGGGTCACTTGGCAGTGTCTGGGAGACATTTCTGGTCGTTGCAACCAGTGTGGGGTGGAAGTGTGACTGGCATCTAGTGAGGAGAGGCCAGGGATGCTACTAAACACCCTGAAATGTCCAGGACATCCCCCACCAGAAAGACTAATCCAGCCTGAAACTTCCTCAGTACTGTGGTTGAATAAGCATGGAGTAGACTCTATTATATTTTACAAGTGAGGAAATTTCATCTAAGAGAAATCAGTTACCTAATGTCACCCTGCTCAAAAGGGGCAGACCTGGGGTTAATGACCATGGGTTTTTCTCAGAGATTGGGCACACTGAACTTCTTGCCTCTTGTTTTTGTTTTGTTTAGATGGAGTCTTTCTCTGTTGCCCAGGCTGGAGTGCAATGGCGCTATCTCAGCTCACTACAACCTCCACCCCTTGGGTTTAAGTGATTCTCCTGCCTCAGCCACCCAAGTGTACCAGGGATTACAGGCACCCGCCACCACAGCTGGCTATTTTTGTGTGTGTATTTTTTGTAGCAATGGGGTTTCTTCATGTTGGCCAGGCTGGTCTCAAACTCCTGATCCCAAGTGATCCACTTGCCTTGGCTGCCCAAAGTGCTGGGATTATAGGCATGAGCCACGGGCCCAGCCCTTGCCTATTGTTTGAGCAAAGACAATCTGAGGAAATCATATGAGGAAGGATCACAGGGAAAAGCATGTAGGTAGAGGGAACAGCAAGTACAGAGGCTCAGAGGCAGTAGGAAATCAGCCAGTGAACTCCAGCCAAGGGTCCCACGACAGAGAAACAGGCAACTGTCTTGTTGGTGGCAGCAAAGAACGAGGCATGAACCATTCGCTCTTCTGTGCAGCAGTCACTGTGTGTGTGGTTTTCAGACACTTTTAAAGTGGATTTGAAAAAAAAAAAAAAAAAAAAAGATCTGCAATCCATCTGAGTAAGGGCTTTGTTCGGCTTCCCAGGACCTGAAGAAATTACCCAGAATCCAGGATAAAACTGCTGGAGTGTCGGTTGCAGGGACCGGATATATCACTCTCTTCCAACCACAACCTTCCCAACCTCTACACTGGCTTCTGAAGCTCTGGGCGCCAGTTATTTCCACTGACCACCCCAGGGGCTGGAAGCCATGGAGGGCAGTTCTGCAGCTCTTTGGGCTTCACATGTTGCTTTGATTGTCATGCCTTGGATTAACAAGATCTCTCTCAGTTTATGAGAACAAACAGAAAGCTCAGTTTACAAAAAGAAAGCAAGAGAAAGACAGAGAGAAGGGAGGGTGGGAGGGGAGGGAAACAAGGGACGGAGGGAGGGAGAGAGAGAGAGAGAAAAAAAGATGAAAGGAAAGGAAAGATAAGGTTAGGTTCTGGTTCATGTAACACACAAGTCATAGGACAAGGATGCTTTCAGGTACAGCTAGATCCAGGTGCCAAATGATGTAATGGGGACCCCATCTCTCTCCCTCTCCTTTTCTCAGTCCTGCTTCTCTCTGTGGTGTCAGAAGTCTGAGACAGGTGATCTCAACATGGTGGCACCTGGATTACAGCTTCCCAGCAAGGAAGACCTAGCAAGGAAAAATCTCTCTTTCAGTCACTCCCACCAAAGTCTCAGAACTGAATCTTATGAAACCCTCTGGGGTCACATGCCCACCCCTGACGCAATCATAGAGGCTGGAAGAATGAGGAAAACTGATTGGCCCAGCCTGAGTCATGTGCCTTCCCCTGAGCCAATAATAGAGTCTGAAGGAATAAGGAAGCTGGTTCTGGAAAATAGAGTCCACACAACGTGGTCTGAGTGCCTTCCCATGCAAAATATGGTTCTAACCCATGCAAATATGCTTTATCTCCAGGAATGCTGAATAGGCAAAACTGAATGGCTCCTCTCCAGAGATGGGTAGTCTTGTGTTTGCCTCCTTTTCAAATTGGTGGCAAAAGTAAATCCTATTTTTTTTTTTTTTTGATACCAAAGTCTCACTCTATCACCCAGGCAGGACTGCAGTGAACCCATCTCAGCTTATTGCAACTGCTGCCTCCTAGGTTCAAGTGATTCTCCTGCCTCAGTCTCCTGAGTAGCTGGGATTACAGGCAGCCACAACCACGCCTGGCTAATTTTTGTGTTTTTAGTAGAGATGGGGTTTCACGATGTTGGCCAGGCTGGTCTCGAACTCCTGACTTCAGGTGATCCTCTCTTCTCAGCCTCCCAAAGTGTGAGATTACAAGCATGAGCCCCCATGCCCAGCCATGAACCTATTTTTACAACTTGTGCCAACTCTAAGTAGGTTCAGTCCTGTTATGCTCATTCAAAAAACTGAAACTGACAGAGCATACGTTATGCAGTAACTAAAAAAATTAAAAATAGATATAAAACACTTACACAGGATCTAGTATTTGGTAAGCCTGCCACACATTGGCCATCATTATTCCTAGATTATAAATTTTACTGGTAACATAATAGTATGATTGGGATATTTGTCCCCTCCAAATCTCATGTTGAAATGTAATCCCCATGTGGAAGTATTGAGAGGTGGGGCCTTTAAGAGGTGATTATAAGGGCTCTGTCCTCATAAGCGGATTAATCCATTCATGGATTAGTGAATCCATGGGAGTGGGACTGGTGGTTTTGTAAGAAGAGGAAGAGAGACCTGAATTGGCACCCTCAGCCCCCTCACCACGTGATGCCCTGCCCTGTCAGGACTCTGCAGAGTCCCCACCAGGAAGAAGGTCCTCACCAGGCCAGGCACGGTGGCTCATGCCTGTAATCCCAGCACTTTGAGAGGCCAAGGCAGGCAGATCACTTGAGGTGAAGAGTTTGAGACCAACCTGGCCAACATGGTGAGATCCTGTCTCTACTAAAAACACAAAACTTAGCCAGGCTTGGTGCTGTGTGCCTGTAACCCCAGCTACTCGGAAGACTGAGGTGGGAGAATCACTTGAACCTGCAAGGCGGAGGTTGCAGTGAGCAGAAATTGAACCGCTGTACTCTAGCCTAGGCAACAAAGCAAGACTGTCTCAGAAAAAAAAAAAAAAAGGAATAATGTAAGTCCTGAGGCTGCTGGTTTGGTTCTTTCTTTAGCCTGGATGGGGTGAGCAAACTCCAGCCCTTTGCCTGTTTAGTAAAGTTTTATTGGAACACAGGCACACCATTCATTTTCCTGTCTATAACTGCATTTGTGCTACAGCAGCAGAGTGGTGTAGTCAAGATAGAGATCCTGGGCTCAGCATGGTGGCTTGCGCCTGTAATCCCAGCACTTTGGCAAGCCAAGGCGGGTGGATCATCTGGGGTTAGGAGTTCAAGACCAGCCTGGCCAGCATGGTGAAACTCTGTCTCTAATAAAAGTACAAAAATTGGCTGGTTGCGGTGGCTCATGCCTGTAATCCCAGCACTTTTCGAGGCTGAGCTGGGTAGATCACGAGGTCAAGAGATCAAGACCATTCTGGCCAACATAGTGGAAACCCATCTACTGAAAATACAAAAATTGGCCGAGTGTGGTCGCTCACACCTGTAATCTCATCTACTCAGGAGGCTAAGACAGAAAAATCTCGAACCTGGGAGGTGGAGGTCGGAGTGAGCTGAGACTGCGCCACTGCACTCCAGCCTGGTGACAGAGTGAGACTCCTTCTCAAACAAACAAAAATTAGCCGAGTGTGATGTCACACATCTGTAATCCCAGCTACTTGGGAGGTTGAGGCAGGAGAATCGCTTGAACCTGAGAGGCAGAGGTTACAGTGAGCCGAGATAGTACCACTGCACTCCAGCCTGGGCAACAGAGCAAGACTCCATCTCAAAAAAAAAAAAATAAAGAAAGAAAAAAGAAACAAAAGAGATGCCACAGCCTGCAAAGCCAAAAATACTACCTGCCTTTTTAAGATAAAGTTTGCGTGGCTCTGGCATCACACTGAGTTTCAACTTTTCCTTCATAGCTGTGTCCCCTTCTCTAGGCAATTCAGTACTCCAGACCCCCCTGTTGACTTGCCAGGACACGAGAATCATAGCAACATCCACCTGATAGGTCTGTTGTAGGGATCAAGAGCAATTATACAACAAACTCGGGGCTGGGAAGCAGCTGGGAAGAGCCTCATAAAGTCACGATTTATTGAGCACCAACTGTTTTGTTTATGGTTATCAAGTATGCACAAGTTAGCAGACACATGATCCTTGTAACAATCTTTCCATTTTTAATTTTTCTTTTTTTTGAGATGGAGTCTCGCTCTGTCACCGAGGCTGGAGTGTAGTGGCGTGATCTTGGCTCATTGCAACTTCCACCTTCCAGGTCCAAGCGATTCTCCTGCCTCAGCGCCCCCCCACCCAAGGAGCTGGGACTACAGGCACCTGCCACCATGCCTGGCTAATTTTTGTATTTTTAGTAGAGACAGGGTTTCACCACATTGACCAGGCTGGCCTGGAACTCCTGACCTTGTGATCTGCCCGCCTCAGCCTCCCAAAGTGCTGGGATTACAGGTGTGAGCTACCCTGCCCGGTCAATCTTTTCATTTTTCTGCAGAACACTATTTGGGAAAGCCTGGGTCAGAGTCTGGGGTGGGTTGAAAGCTAGAAGACACTCTGAGCCTATGTCCTTGGTAAATGAGCAGGAGTGACCCAGGCTCAGCTGACAGCATTCACGGGGAAGGAAAGAGGGCAGGAGTGCACAGAAGAGAACAGACTCTGTCAACATCTATCTAGCCCAGCTTGGCACTTTGCACTGCAGCCTGTATGCAAATCCCTGGCCTCTGGTGACCTCAAGCTGTCTTGGCCGTGACTCCCAACTCTGAACCTGTTTCCTTGCTCAGACAGAGGTCTGACATTTGACAGGCATCCCCTACCCCAGCACCCATCTGGCTTCCCTATTTTTTTTTTAAGAGACAGGGTCTTGCTCTGTTGTCCTGGCTGGTGTGCAGTGGTGTGGCCATAGCTGACTGCAGCATGGAATTCCTGGGCTCAAGTGATCCCCCTGCCTCAGCCTCCCGAGTAGCTGGGACTACAGGTGTGGGCCACTACAGCTGACTAATTTTTTTATTTGTTTAGAGACAGGGTCTTGCTACATTGCCCAGGTTGGTCTTCAAATCCTGGCCTCAAGCGGTCCTCCCACCTCGGCCTCTCAAAGTCCTGGGATTACAGGCATGAGCCACTGCCCCCAGCCTGGCTTCCCTATTTGGCAGTCATTATGTCTGCTCCTTGCTCTTGGTGGGGGACCTAGATAAGTCCTTGGGGAGGGCCAGGCTAAAGGTAACTACGCTTCCTTAGAGGAGGCTATAGGTATGAGGAAGCCTGCTTCCTCCAGGGACAGGGAGGCCAGCTCCCTTGCAAACAAGGCAAAGAAGGAAGCCGATGAAAACTGGCTAAAACTGGCTGGGTGCTGTGGCTCATGCCTGCAATCCCAGCACTTTGGGAGGCCGAAGTAGGCAGATCACCTGAGGTCAGGAGTTTGAGACCAACCTGGCCAGCTTGGTAAAATGCCGTCTCTACTAAAAATATAAAAATTGGCTGAGCATGGTGGTGGGCCCCTGTAATCCCAGCTACTCAGCAGGCTGAGGCAGGAGAATCGCCTGAACCTGGGAGGCAGAGGTTGCAGTGAGCTGAGATTGGGCCACTGCACTCCAGCCTGGGTGACAGAGTGAGACTCTCTCAAAAAAAAAAAAGGGGGGGGGGCTAATGTGCCATGCCCTACACTTTACATGTCACAAGCATTAATTACCTCATTAGACTTTTACCCAAACCAAGAAATGGAAGTATTTAGAGAAACAAGCCCAGGATAAAGATGCAAGGGAGCATCGACATCTTTACCTCAGGGAGGTAACCCCTGACAGAAATGAGTTAAAGAGAATTCAATCGGTGTCCAGGCTCCGGTATGAAATTCTGCTTTTGGATGAAATGTAGGGTGACCTGGACAATGACTGTGATGAGTTGGTTATCGTAGTGACTCAATTTTGGCCTCCAGATATCAGCTTCTGGCCAATTCTAAGAGGAGCAGGAAGCCAAGGTTAGCACAGAGTATGCTTTTTCTTCATTGAACTCCTATTCACCCTTCAAAACCCAGTAGAAAAGTTCCCTTCCTCTGTAAGGCGGAGTATAGCAGGAAAAACTAGCGTTCTGAAGCCAGAGAGACTGTGGGTTCAAATCCTAGCTCTGTGAAAAGACTGTCATGAGGACCATGTGCCTGGGAAACAATACATGCTCAATAACTGCATACAGATGGTGCTCAATAAATAGTGAGTCATGGATGTTCTCAGGTGCTTCAAAGCCCTTAACCAGATGTACATTACTCTATTATACCCAAAATTTCCCATCTGCCCTCCTGTAAGCCACCAGAACAGACTGGAACACAATTTTTTTTTTGACCAAGTCTTGTCACATGTGCAAACCAGTTCATGCAACTCTCCGTTTCAGTCTCTCTCCCGCCACCTCAAGCCCTGACACCAAGCAGGGCTGTTTTCCACTTGGCTTTTCCTCTGCCAAGAATTTCCCCAGAGCCCAAACAGAGGCGTGCCTCGAAGTAAACATGGGAAGCTCTGAAAACCCATTCACGGGCAGCTCAAAGGTGTCGAGACATCGGGGTGTGTGGCCGAGCTTTCCACCGTGGGGACAGGGAGCCTCCACGAAGCCGAGGCGACTTGCTGACGGCCCCACTCCAGGTGACCAAGCCACATCTTGACCAGAGGAAGGAGAACACACAAAGAGATACACTGTCTGTGCCGGAGGGCGATGGTCCAGGCAGTGCACCCTGGGCGAAAGGGCCAAGAAGCCATGAGATGTACATCCCGAGGAAATGCACCATGGTTATAAATACAAGCGAAGAGTGTTTTGACGAAGCTGCTGTCTGAAAGTGGAGATGATCCTGGCTAACCAGTGGCAGGTGGGCTTTTGCAGGGATAATCCAGGGCACTTTATTTCATAGAGACCTGGGGCTGTAAGGATGTTCCCCAAGCCCCATTAAACAGCCAGGTTCTGCTTGTCTCTCAATCAGCTGGCTGAAGAAAGCTTGGTCCAAACTGTGTCAGTGGTAGGGGTGGTGGAACAGAGGAAAGAAAAGGGGATGAGAGGCCGGGCATGGTGGCTCACACCTGTGATCTCAGCACCTTGGGAGGCCGAGGTGAGTGGATCACCTGAGGTCAGGAGTTCGAGACCAGCCTGACCAACATGGAGAAACCTCGTCTCTACTAAAAATACAGAATTAGCCAGGCATAGTGGCGGGTGCCTGTAATCCCAGTTACTCGGGAGGCTGAGGCAGGAGAATCGCTTGAACCCAGAAGGCAGAGGCTACAGTGAGCCGAGATCATGCCATTGCACTCCAGCTTGGGCGACAGATCGAAACTCCGTCTCAATAAATAAATAAGTAAACAAACAAACAAAATAAATGCCTAAATCATATTTCCCCAGATTCCTTGGTCCCCCAAGACTAGGGACGTGGTTTTTGTCGGTAGCACTACAGAGTCAAGCCAACCGAGCCACGTGGCTGATGACGGGCTCTTGGTTTCCATTTTTGCCCCCCAAAAAGAGCAGGGAATAATTGCGGAGTACCCCTCTGACATTTGACATGTGTCCCCCAATCCCAGCACCCATCTGGCTTCCATATTTTTTTCTTTTTAAGAGACAGGGTCTTGCTCTGTTGTCCAGGCTGGTGTGTGGTTGTGTGACCATAGCTTACTGCAGCATTGAAATCCTGGAATCAAGCAATCCTCCTGCTTCATCTTCCAGCGTAGCTGGAACTACCTCTCACCCCCATTCCAGCACCCTGGTCCAGGGATCCTCAAATGGAGGCAATTGTGCTCACTAGGAGAGAGCTGGCAGTGTCTGGAGACATTTGTGTTTGCCAGGCCTGGGGGGCGTGCCTGGCATGGAGTGGGTGGAAGCCAGGGGATGCTTCTCAGCACCCTGCAGTGCCCAGGACGGCCACACCGCAGAGAACAATCCAGCCCCAATATCCACAGGATCCAGGTGGAGAAACCCTGTCCCAGAATGGGAAGTCTCTCTTCTCTACCACATGAAACCCAAGATGACAACATCTCTGACTTTGACGAAAAGTTAGAAGGAAGTCTCATTTTTCAAATGGCTGGCTATAACACTAAAACAGGAAAATTAAGAAGTGTTTGAGGCCATGCTGGCCAACGTGATGAAACCCTGTCTCTACTAAAATTACAAAAAATTAGCCAGGCAAGGTGGTGGGTGCTATAGTCCCAGCTACTTGGGAAGTTGAAGTCGGAGAATCACTTGAGTCCAGGAAGTCAAGGCTACAGTAAGCCATGATCACACCACTGCACTCCAGCCTGGGCAACAGAGCCAGCTCCTGTTTCAAAAAAAAAAAAAATGCCCAAAGGAGGAGATGAGTCCCGGAAACAGCCCAGTTCTGTCTCCATACACCCCTACTCCAAACACGTCTCCAAATTGCAAAAATTGCCTATAAAGAATTTTGATTAAAAAATCAAATCAAAATAATTTCATTAAAGAATTTGTCTATCAATCCCACCTAATATTATCCCTATTATGCCTAGAAGGTATAATACTATCAACATTTATTATAATTCGTCTCATGACTTAAATATACATTTCATTCCAGCATCTGTAATACCCATTATCCTCTTAGTATTTGCTGCCTGCAAATACTCCTGGACTCA
This sequence comes from Cebus imitator, assembly GCF_001604975.1. Lineage (NCBI taxonomy): Eukaryota > Metazoa > Chordata > Mammalia > Primates > Cebidae > Cebus > Cebus imitator. The sequence continues at coordinate 2,494,081 of NW_016107368.1, read as the reverse complement.
GATCCAATGCCCTTCTCCCCCAGCCAATTTTGCTGCTCTTGAGCAAGATCTCAGCAACTCCACTTGGATGCTGGAAATATATGCCAGAGGAGACTTATTACGCTAATTTCCTGTAGTAAACAGTTCAAATCTTACCTTGGAAACCAATGAAATAAGAAGAGCTAGCCACAGGCTGTGTGGAATTCCTTCCTCTTAACACTAAACATCAGGCATTCTGTGATTTTGCTCTTGGGGTGGCAAACACAAGTGTTTCCAGAACATTGAGTTTTCCAGCATGTACCTTTTCCGATTATTTTCAATAGGTTTGGTGTAAAAAATTAACAAATTCACTATTTGTTGTCAGACAGTCACTCTGGAACAAAGAACTATGTGTTAAATACCAGCTGAATAAAGACCAGGCACGGTGGCTCATGTCTGTAATCCCAGCACTTTGGGAGGCCGAGGCGGGTGGATCATGAGGTCAGCAGTTCGAGACCAGCCTGACCAACATGGTGAAACTCTGTCTCTACTAAAAATACAAAAATTAGCCAGGCGTGGTGGCACATGCCTGTGGTCCCAGCTACTTGGGAGGCTGAGGCAGGAGAATTGCTTGAACCCGGGAGGCAGAGGTTGCAGTGAGCCGAGGTCGTGCCACTGCACTCCAGGCTGGGTGACAAAGTGAGACTCCATCTCAAAACAGAAAAGAAAGAAAAAATACCAGTTGAATAATTGAGCAAACATTTACATTCTTTTGTTTTGGAGGAGGGTGGAGAGACATGGTTTGGTTCTGTAGCCCAGGCTGGAGTGCAGTGGCACAATCACAGCTCACTGCAGCCTCGACCTCCTGGACTCAAGCAATCCTCTCACCTCAGCCTCTCAAGTAGCTGGGACTACAACTATGCACTACCACACCTGGCTAGTTTTTGTATTTTTTGTAGAGACAGATTTCACCAAGTTGCCCAGTCTGGTCTTGAACTCCTGGACTCAAGCAATCAGCTTGCCTCGGTCTCCCCAAATGCTGTGATGACAGGCATGAACCACTGCGCCGGGTCAACATTTGCATTCTTTCCTGAAGGTCATTTGCTTTTCCCAAAGCATGAGAGTTTTGCATCAACTCCAGCCAGCTTAGACCTAATGCAGGTCCTCCCCTTTCACCAAGAGGACCAGCAGCTATTGCAGATGTCCTTGCAAATTACAAAACAAGTTCTCTATCAAGCCACACAGGGTTATGGATTGGAAAGGCAGACCACCCTGATGAAAACCACAGTTGTACAAACTGTTTTGTTTTTGTTTTTTCCAGAACACTGATATGTATTCCCAATGGTCAACATTGTGTCCCAAAAGGTATTTTTCTGTTTCTTAACATATCAGAAACAAAACGGTCTAAGATTGGGACCTTCACACTGAGGTCATATTTCAACACAGAAATCGGGGTAGCATCACCCAGAAAAAAAGAAAAAACGAGATAAATCAGATCGTCCCAAATCTAGGACCTCTCTCAGGGCGCAAGAAATAACCCCAGAGGGCCCCCATGGGTACTGCTCACTAAGGCCCTTTGTCTCTGTTCACTGTGGTGCTGGATGGTTCTGAAACCCATCCTCACTTTAGTGACGACACAGGGTCTGGAGAATATCCAGACCTACAGTCCACCAGAGTTTCCAATCATTCCTAAAACAAATATCGACATTTGGCCAGAGGCAACAAAACAATATTCCACTCCACTTGAAAATTGAGGTGGGGGCTTAAAGGCTTATTTAACAGCCTAACAAAATAAATCTGCCATCTTTATAAACAGACAAATGTCATTTGTGTCTCTTGCATCTATGAGACAATCAAGATTTCATGATCACACCCCATTTACTCAGTAAGGCTAAAGACAGGAAGGTCAAGAGTATTAACAATTATATAATTATCCTTTGCAGTAAAACAATTGACACATTCCACTCAAATCAGAAATGAGACTGCACTGACCATATTCAGCTGTGTCACCAAACACTGTTCTGGAAATTCCTGTCGTAAAAAGGTTAACAGCAATAACTGGTCTAATTATTGGCAAAAGGCAACAAATCATCATTATCTGCAGATGCTGCAATTACAGAGTTGGAAAACTGAAGGGACTCGATTGCTGGGCTTTTAGAACTAGTAAGCATTTAATAAGGTAGCAGTGAGTAAAGAAAACACAATTCCTGTCCCCTATTCTACAAAATAATCACTTTTAATGCTTCAAAACATCTCCCTTATATTAGATAGACACATGGATAGATGGAGAGATAAATGGAAACATGGAGATGGGTGGATGAGTGGGTGGGTGAGTGGAGGGATGAATGAATGAATAAGTGGGTATATGGATGGGTGGATAGATGGATGAGAAAGATTGGTGGATGAGTGGTTGGAAGGGATGGAAGGACAGGTGTGTGGATTGTTGGGAGAGTACATAGAAGGATGGATGGGTGGATGGATAAATGGGTGGATGGATGGATGAGTGGATGAATAAGTGGATGGAGGGATGGGTGAGTGGATGAATGGATGGAGGAATGGATGGATAAATGTGTGGATGATAGATGGGTAGGTGGATGGATGGACTGGATGGATGGATGGATGGATGGATAAATGGACAGATGAGCGAGTGGATGGAGGGAGTGATGGAGGAATGGATGGATGGATGGATGATAGATGGGAGGGTGGATGAATGGACTGGATGGATGGATGAATAAATGGGCATATGAGTGAGTGGGTAGAGGGATGGATGGACAGATGGGTGAGTGGATGAACAGATGGGGGAATGGATGGATGGATGATAGATGGGTGGGTGGATGGATGGACTGGATGAATAGATGGATGGATGGATGGATGGATGGACAGATGGGAGAGTGGATGGAGGGATGGATGGATGGATGGATGGAGGGATGGATAGATGGATGGATGGATGGATGGATGGATGGATGGAGAGATGGAGGGATGGAGAGATGGATGGATGGATGATAGATGGGTGGGTGGATGGATGGATTGGATGGATGGATGGGGAGATGAGTGAGTGGATGAAGGGAGGGATGGATGGATGGATGGAAGGATGGATGGATGGATGGATGGATGATAGATGGGTGGGTGGATGGATGGATTGGATGGATGGATGGGGAGATGAGTGAGTGGATGGAGGGAGGGAGAGATAAATATAAAGCCAGCAATCTAAGAACAAAGCTTACAAGAAGTGGACAAACTGCCTGAAGCCAAATCACAAAACATTCTAAGAATAGGAAGGAACCCTTGGGAAAATGGAGAGGAAATCCATGACATAACATAGGACAAGTAAACACTGTCAAGATGCTCCTTCTCTCCAAATCAGTTTACAAACTTCACATGAAATAAAAGCGACAAAGGGCCTCTGGGTCTGTGTTTTCCTTCCCGTCTGCTTCCCTTTTTCTTTCTTGGAACTTGGCTACAGTTTTTAAACTTTTGGAGGAGTAAACAAAGCAAGAGTACTTTTGAAAAATGGAAAAGAAGAGTTACTCTGGAGGATATAGCTACAGTCTTGTTTTTTGTTGTTGTTGTGACAGGGTCTTGCTCTTGCCCAGGCTGGAGTGCAGTGGCACAGTCATGGCTCACTGCATTCTCGAACTCCTGGGGTCAAGCGATGCTGCCACCTCAGCCTCCCAAGTTGCTGGGACTACAAGTGAGTGCCACCATGCCCAGCCAATTTTTCTTTTTCTTTTTTTGGTAAAGACAGGGACTTGCTCTGTTGCCCAGGCTGGCCTCTAACTCCTGGCTTCAAGCAAGTCTTCTGCCTCAACCTCCCAAAGCTCTGGGTTCATAGACATGAGCCACCGAAGCTGGCTGAGAACTTTTATCCATATTTTTTTGGATAAAAGTTTTATCTCGGTCACATTCTCAGAGCCCAACACAGCACCTGGCTCTTAGGAGATGGACAGAATGCATTCAGAAGTCAGTGAATGGGCAGCTTAGGTAGAGAAGATAGATTTGAAGGCCATGTAAGGAGTTAAAGGGATGGGATTCAGTCATTGATCAGGTGTAGCAATGAGAGAGAGAAAGCTTCCCAGCTCTACTGAGGTCAGGCTGTGAGCTCGGAGCAAAGGCTGCAGTTCATCCTGGGAGCAGCTGCATCGCTGTAAACACAGTGCTGACCTTTCTGTCAGCCTCAATTTCTCCCTCTGCAAATTAGGAATCCTAACAGTGTTCATCTGATGAGGTCACTGAGGAGATGGCAGTTCAAACCACACCAAGCATCTAGCTCACAGCATGGTACTCCACCTTTCAGAAACATTAGCTCGGCCAGGTGAGGTGGCTCATGCCTGTAATCCCAGCATTTTGGGAGAACAAGGCGGGTGGATCACCTGAGGTCAGGAATTCGAGACCAGCCTGGCCTCCCCTCAACACAGAGAAACCCCATCTCCACTAAAAATACAAAAATTAGCTGGGTGTGGTGGGAGGCAACTGCAATCCCAGCTACTTGGGAGGTTGAGGCAAGGTAATTAATTGCTTGAACCCAGGAGGCAGAGATTGCAGTGAACCCAGATTGCACCACTGCACTCCAGCCTGGGCGACAGAGTAATCCCGGCACTTTGGGAGGCCGAGGTGGGAGAATTGCTCTCCCCAGGAGAACTGCTCCTGGCAGTATGCCCCATCTAGGACAACCTGCCAACATCCCTAAAACTTTTCTCTCTCTCTCTCTCTTTTTTTTTTGTAATAGAGACAGGGTCTCACTATGTTGCCCAGGCTAGTCTCAAACTCCTGAGCTCAAGCAAAAGAAAGGAAGGAAGGAAGGAAGGAAGGAAGGAAGGAAGGAAGGAAGGAAAGAAGGAAGGAAGGAAGGAGGGAGGGAGGGAGGGAGGGAGGGAGGGAGGGAGGGAGGGAGGGAGGGAGGGAGGGAAGAAGGGAGGGAAAGAAAGAAAAAGAAAGAAAGAAAGAAAGAAAAGAAAGAAAGAAAGAAAGAAAGAGAAAGAGAAGGAAGGAAGGAAGGAAAGAAATATTAGTTCAAGGCCTCCTCTAGGAGAGATGAGGTCAGACCGTTCCTCCTGCAGCAAGGCCCTCCAGCATGCGGAAGAACTTCAGAGGTTTGTGCAGAAGACAGACTACCTAGGGAAAGCGTTTTCAACAATGCAAGTGCCAAGGAGGCACGTGTCTACAGCGGAGCTGCAGCCTTTTAAAGCCTCCAGCCTCCCCTCCTGGCGCATACACAGGGAAGCCTACTCCCTTGGCTAGAGCCAGGAGCCAGGAGCCACACCAGCTCACTGATTTCCAGAAACTCACAATTGCCCACTTACTCAGTACAACCTGCATGCCACGGAGGAAACTGGAAAGGAGGGATGTCCCTGGAACATTCTGGCAGCTCAGCAAAGAGGGAGGGAAAATGAGTTTTGGATCCTGAATTTGCATCTGTGAATGCTGCTTTTGTTCAAATACTTTGTGTTGTCCCTCCCTCTCTCTCTCTCTCTCTCTCTCTCTCTCTCTCTCTCTCTTTCTCTTTTTTGTCTTTTTTGAGATGGAGTCTTATTCTGTCCCCCAGGCTGGAGTGCAGTGGTGCAATCTCTGCTCACTGCAACCTCCACCTCCCAAGTTCAAGTGATTCTCCTGCCTCAGCCTCCCCAGTAGTTGGGATTACAGGCATACACCACCACACCCAGCTAATTTTTGTATTTATAGTACAGACGGGGTTTCACCATGTTGGTCAGGTTGGTCTCAAACTCCTGACCTCAAGTGATCTGCCCACCTTGGCCTCCACTAGTGCTGGGATTGCAGATGTGAGCCACGGCACCCAGCCCTGTGTTGTCTTGACAGAGTTCAAAGTCACTGGATGTTGGGGCTGTATATCCACCACCCAACAAACTGCCATGCATCCTTTACCCTCAAATTTTTGCTTTTTGAATCCTAACTGCTCCTGGCAATAAATGCCATCTAGGACAACCTGCCAGCATCCCTTAAACTTTTTTTTTCTCTCTCTTTTTTTTTTGTAATAGAGACAAAATTCTCCCACCTCGGCCTCCCAAAGTGCTTGGATTACAGGCATGAGCCACTGCACCCGGCCACAATTTTCAAACAATACTCTTCTTAAGCCACGTCTCACGTTCTCATGTGCCCTACCTTTTGAATGAAGCTAATGATTTCTTTCTCTACTCTCTTCTTCAATAAAACCAAACTAAACAATAATCATCAATAACGGTGTTAATAATCATGGTAACACCTCATTCCTGGGGGTACTGGGAATTTACTGGAAAGAGCTGAGATGGCGAAATGTTCTCCATTTTGTTTTCAGTGGTGGTTACACACGTGCATATAATTTTTGTCACAATTCATTGAACTGAATGCTTAAGATCTGAGCATTTTATTTTATTTTGAGAGAGAGTCCCTCTGCCGCCCTGGCTGGAGTACAGTGGCCCTATCTCAGCTCGCTGCAGCCTCTGCCTCCTGGATTGAAGTGATTCTCCTGTCTCAACCTCCCAAGTAGCTGGGATTACCAGCATGTGCCATCACATCCAGCTAATTTTTGTGTTTTTAGTAGAGATGGGGTTTCACCGTGTTGGCCAGGCTGGTCTCAAACTCCCGACCTCAAGTGATCCTCCTGCCTCGGCCTCCCAAAGTGCTGCAATTACAGGCATGAGCCACCAAGGCCGCCATGGGCATTTTATTGCAAGCTAAATATTTCAGTTGGTACAACAATAGCAGCAGCTACAACAGGACCACAATGTATAATTGCAAAGTAGCTACATTACTAGCAACAATGTAACCTGTTAAACATAACCAAAGGAGTAACAGCAGATACAATAGTGTCACAATGTGGGACTCACAACAATGTCACAACTACCCTGTGTCTCATTCCCACATCGTCTTCTCCAATCCTCACAACAAGCTTGTGATACATTTTGAGTTTGGTTTGGTTGTGGTCTCCCTCTGTCACCCAGGCTGGAGTGCAGTGGTGGGATCTCAGCTCACTGCAACCTCCGCTTCCTGGTTTCAAGCGATTCTCCTGCCTCAGTCTCCAGAGTAGCTGGGATTACAGGTGCCATGCCTGGCTAATTTTTGCATTTTTAGTAGATGTTGGCCAGGCTGGTCTCTGACTCCTGACTCAAGTGATCCACTGGCCTCGGCTTCCCAAAGTGCAGGGATTACAGGTATGAGCCACCATGCCCGGCCTGTGATACCTTTTAGTTCCCATTTTACAGAAGACAAAACAACGATCCCAGAGAACTCCAGTGAACTTGCTCAGGGTCCCATGGCTACTAATGGGTAAAGGTTGGTTATAAACCATAGTACTACCCTGTGTGTCCTGGCATGAGTCACAATGGCCAGAAGGTGGAAACAACCCACATGTCCATTAAGAGATCAATTCTCAAAAAAAAGAAAGAAAAAAGAAAAAGTTTGAGATGGTCAATTTTATGATGCATGTTCTATTACAACAACAAAGAAAAAACCAATTACAGCCTCAAAGAAAAAACCAAGTAGAGATTTAAAGAAGAGCCACTGAAGATATCCAAACATCAGCATCTCAAAAAAAAAAAAAAAAAAAAAAAAAAAAAAAAAAAAAAAAAAAAAAAAAAAAAAAAAAAAAAAAAAAAAAAAAAAAAAAAGGACCCCCATTGGTCTAACTGGGTTTCTATCTAGTCACTATTTCAAGTGAGAAAAGCAAAGTACACATTGAAATGATGGGTAAAGAAACGTAATGACAGGCCAGACACAGTGGCTCACGCCTGTAATCCTGGCACTTTCGGAGGCCGAGGTGGGCAGATCACAAGGTCAGGAGTTCAAGACCAGCCTGGCCAACATAGTAAAACCCGGTCTCTACTAAAAACAATACAAAAAAATTAGCCAGGCATGGTGGTGTGTGCCTGTAGTCCCAGCTACTTTGCTTGAACCTGGGAAGTGGAGGTTGCAGAGAGCCAAGATCACACTGCTGCACTCCAGCCTGGGCAACAGGGTGAGACTTCATCTCAAAAACATAAACAAAAAAATTCAGTGACAGCAGCAAAGTGTTTCCAACATTTCAATCCCCTGTGCACCTCTTTGTGACAATTGCCAATGCAGAGTCCCTGAAGAAAAAGGCCCAGCCCCCACCCCAAAACAGCTCCCAGGGAAAGAGGAGGAAGAGGTAGGAAGATATGGCTAAGAACCATACAGAGAGATTCTCAGTCTTACCAGGAATCAAGGAGATGCAAAAGAAAGCCGTGGGATACCAATTTCCATGCACTGGAATTAACATAATTTCTCTGCAGTCTTGCCCACATTTGGCCTATACTTTAATGCACCACTGGTGAAACTGTACGCTGTTACAGCCACCTTGGTGATCATTTGGGAAGTATATCCTAGGCCTACAAATGCACATACCCCATCTCCCAGTCACTTCAATCCTGAACATCAATCCTAGAAAACCATTCACAAATCGGTAGGAGGAGATTGACACCAAGATGTTCATTTCAGCATTGTTTATAAAAGAAACAAACTGGAAACAATCTCAATGCCTTCTTCCACTAGGGGGGTGAGTAGCGTGGCTTATTCATACAAGATACTACATAGCACTTAAATGAATGAACTCGCACTACCAAATCAAGAAGCATAAACATAAGGAACATATTGGCTGAGAGGAAAAAAAAGCATCTGGCTTAAGAATTCATGCAGCAGGTGTAGAAATCTGAATTACACACAAAAAAATATCGTATGTGTGCATGGTGAGGGGGATCGCTAAGAATTTTTAAAGACTAGATCCATTATGGTAGGACCAGCCACGTGTGGTCAGTCAGAACTGAAATGTGCTTTAACTGCAAAATATACAGTGGCTTCCCAAGGGATCATATTGCTTAGCTTCTCAATAGATGCAGATCTTGAGAATACTTGAAAGTGTATTCCAATGTAAATGGCAGTGTTTAATGCCAGTGAACTGTATACTTAAAAAGGGTTAGGATGGCAAATTTTATGATGTATATTTTATTACAACAACAAACGATTTAAAGAAAGATTTATGCCAGGAGCTGTGGCTCACGCCTGTAATCCCAACACTTTGGGAGGCTGAGGCAGGTGGATTACCTGAAGTGAAGAGTTTGAGACCAGCCTGGCCAACATAGTGAAACCCTGTCTCTACACAAATACAAAAATTTGTTGAGCGTGGTGGTGGACACCTGTAATCCCAGCTACTCGGGAGGCTGAGGCAGGAGAATTGCTTGAACCTGGGAGGTGGAGGCTGCAGTGAGCCGAGATTGCATCACTGCACTCCAGCCTGGGTGACAAGAGCAAAACTCCATGTCAATCAATCAATCAATAATTATAAAGATGTAAAGAACAACCAAAGATATCCCAAAATCTAGAACGCTTAATGCTCCAAAATTTCCTGATCCAGAAATCCAGAATCCTAAATGCTCCAAAATTCAAAACTTCTTGAGTGCTGACATGACAGAAGTGGAAGAAAACTCCATACCTGACCTCATGTGACAGGTCACAGTCAGCACAGTCAAAACCGTATTTCCTGCACAAAGTTACTCAAAATTTTGTACAGAATTACCTCCAAGCTATGTGTATAAGGTATATATGAAACATAAATGAATTTGATGTTTGGACCTAGGTCCCAGCCCCACAGTACCTCATTACATATAGGCAAATATTCCAAAAGCTGATATAAAATCCCAAGTTGGAAACACTGCTAGTCCCAAGCATTTTGGATAAGGGATACTGAACCTGTGTACAGCATTGATGCATACAAGCTTATGTGTCAAAAATACAGGCAGAACTGGAAGTTTATTTACCAAACTTAAGACACTTGTTACCTCTGGGAAGAAGGGAGGAGAATATGGCAAGGGAAGATGGGCAACAGTATCTTACATTTTATTACTTTCACTTATTTACTTATTATTTTGTTTTATTTTATTGTTTATTTATTATTATTATTATTTGAGACAGACTGGAGTGCAATGGCACAATCTCGGCTCACTGCAACCTTTACCTCCTGGGTTCAAGTGATTTTCCTGCCTCAGCCTCCCAAGTACCTGGAATTACATACACCATTATGCCTGGCTACTTTTTATATTTTTGTAGATACAGGGTTTCACCATGTTGGCCAGGCTGGTCTCAAACTCCTTGTCTCAAGCGATCCACCCACCTCCACCTCCCAAAGTGTTGGGACTACAGGCATAAGCCACTGCGCCCGGCCAATCCTCCCACGTTAGCTTCCTGAATCGCTGTGAGTACAGGTGTGCACCACCATGCCTGGCTTTTTCTTTATATGAGACACAGGTCTGATAAAAAGGCATGTGACTTGGGTGTTTATCCTGGTCCCCTGACATCTGCTCTCCAAATGAGTCACCTGCTCAGACTCATGCACTGTGCCTGTGAAAAATCCTGACTCAGTTTACCCAAAATGCCTGTCACGCATCCAATGAGCACCCTGCTCCCACACCCCCCCCCAGCCCTGTTGTTCTGCATTTTCCCAGCAAGGACCCCCCCAGGCATACAGAAAGCAAGGCAAGCAAACCCAAATGCGGGCTCTGGAAGTCCATTCCAAGAGCCCAGGTCATCGGTAACTGGGCCCTGCTACCAGGTGACATCCCAAACATCTGCTTTCAGAGTCTATCGCCTCCATCTCCGAGGGCTTATGCAGTCTGTACTTTGTGCTATTAAGAAGAAAACGAATGAAGTAGGAGGACCAGAGCCCTGCTGGTTTCAGCTCACAGGATTTCACAAAGCTGACAAAAGAGCTTCACGCTCCACATCTCAGTGGATTCCCATGACAGCCCTGTTGGTAGGTGCAAGTCAGTCACAGGCAGCTAAGCAGCCAAGATGCTCAGCTGTTTCCCTCCCTCCCTCCCTCCCTCCCTTCCGTCTGTCCGTCCTTCCTGCCTTCCTCCCTTCCTTCCTCTCTTTCTTTCAGCAGAGTCTTGCTCTGCCACTCAGGATATTGTGAGCCCACTCTCAGCTCATTGCAGCCTCTGCCTCCTGGGTTCAAGTGATTCTCTTGCCTCAGCCTCCTGAGTAGCTAGAACTACAGGCACGCTCCACCACGCCCGGCTAATTTTTGTATTTTTGGTAGAGATGGGGTTTTGCTAAGCTGGCCAGGCTGGTCTCGAACTCCTGGCCTCAAGTGATCTGCCTGCCTTGGCCTCCCAAAGTGCTGGGATATCAGGCGTGAGCCACCGTGCCCAGCCAATTTAATTTTTTTTTTTAAAGACAGGGTCTCACTCTGTCGCCCAGGCTAGAGAGCAGTGGCGCGATCATAGGTGACTGCAGCCTCTAACTTCTAGGCTCGAGCCATCCTCCCACCTCAGCCTCCTGAGTAGTTGGGACTATGGGCACATTTAAATGTTTTTTGAAGGTGCAAGATCAAACTGTAGTATCTAGGAACGGAACTCTGGGTTGTCAACTATACAGTAATGCAAGGCAGTGATTACTACAAAAGTGAGAACAGTGGTTAATTTGGGGAAAGAGGAGGGCCGGGACTGCAATGCGGTCCATGGAGGTCCATGCGTGAGCAACAGCAAATCGCTACTTCTTGAAATGAACGAAGGTAACAAGGATTCGCCCCAGAGCAGGAGTTCTCAACAAAGGAAGCGGGAGCATTGTTGCCCAGGGGACACTTGGCAGTGTCTGGAGACATTTTTGCTTGTCATGACTTGGGATTGCTACTAGTATTGAGTGGTGGAGGCCAGGGACGCTTCTAAGCTTCCTGCGATGTACAGGGCAGTCTCCTCCACAGAGGGGGATCAAGTCCAGGATGCTAATACTGTGGAGGCTGAGAAACCCTGCCTAAGCTCACTAACTTTCAAAAAAGAAGAAAACAAGCTGGATGCAGTGATTCATGCCTGTAATCCCAGCACTTTGAAAGGCTGAGGTAGGAGGATCGCTTGAGGTCAGGAGTTTGAAACCAGCCTGGCCAACATGGTGAAATCCTGTCTCTACTAAAAATACAAAACTTAGCTGGGCGTGGTGGTGGGCACCTGTAATCCCAGCTACTCGGGAGGCTGAGGAAGGAGAATCACTTGAACCCAGGAGGCAGAGTTTGCAGTGAGCCAAGATCATGCCAGTGCACTCCAGCCTGGGCAGCAGACTGAGATGCCATCTCAAAAAAGAAGAAAGAAGGAAGAAGAGGAAGGAGAAGGAGGAAGGAGGAAGAAGGAGAAGGAGAAGGAGAGGAGAAAAAGAAGAAGGAGGGAAAGAAAAAGAAAACAAGCTGGATGTGCTGGCTTGTTCCTGTAGTCCCAGCTACTTGGGAGGCTGAAGCATGAGGATCCCTTCAGCCCGGGGGTTCAAGGCTGTAGTGTACTATGGCTGTGTTTCTGAATAGCCACTGTGCTGGGCAACATGGTACATATTTTTTCAAATATTCTTTCTAAAAACGGCAAATTTTATGTTATGTGTGACTTTTACCATAAATAAAAATGTTTTAAAAATAATAAAAGTTTGGCCGGTGTGGTGGCACATGCCTGTAATCCCAGCACTTTGAGAGGCTAGGGCAAGTGGATCACTTGAGGTCAGGAGTTTGAGACCAGCCTGGCCAACATGGTGAAACCTCATCTTTACTAAAAATACAAAATTAGCCAGGTGTGGTGATGCTCACGTATAATCCCAGCTACTCAGGAGGCTGAGGCGGGAGAATCACTTGAACCCAGAAGGCGGAGGTTGCAGTGAGCCGAGATTGCACCACTGCACTCCAGCCTGAGTGACAGAGTGACATTCTGTCAAAAAACAAAACAAAACAAAAAACCCTACATCTATGGTTTAATATGTGAAACCAAAAATATTTGCATGTTGTATACCACAGAAGCTATTTATAAATGAAAATTTTGGCCTAAAAAAAGAAAGAAAAAGAATTCAAATCAGGACCAATCTAAAAAGCAGCACTCTGTTTTCTGCGTTAGTCTACTGCTAAAGCAGCGAAAAATGAGGTCTCGGGAAGTGGGGCAGATCCTTTGGGCCAATGTTAGCAATATTACCAAGCCAACCCCCCAGCACAGACACACACCACTCTTAGTCATGAGCAATAAGACATGCAAGGAACACAGACTCCAGATGGCAGATTTAAAAACATTATTAGATTTCCAATGAAAACTTCTGCTGTAGTGCTTCTAATGTGATACAGTCCTATAAAAATAAAGATGAATCATGGCCCATTTGGAAGGAAAGGTCTAACTGCCTTACGTCACAGCCAGTCCCACACTGTTTTCTTATTTATTATTATTTTTTTTTGAGACAGAGTCTATCTCCATTGCCCAGGCTGGAGTGCAGTGGCGCGATCTCGGCTCACTGCAACCTCCGTCCCCAACCCTGGGTTCAAGCAATTCTCCTGCCTCAGTCTCCCAAGTAGCTGGGATTACAGGCACTCACCACCACACCTGGCTTAGTTTTGTATTTTTAGTAGAGACGGGGTTTCACCATGTTGGCCAGGCTGGTCTCAAACTCCTGACCTCCAGTGACACACGTTGGCCTCCCAACGTTGGCTGGGATGACAGGCGTGAGCCACCGTACTCCACCTACATTTTTTTTTAAGTTATCAAAGAATTACTTTCCCCAAAAAATGATGGCACCATAAAATTTGTCAATGAATACTCAGTTATCTGCTATTTCATTTTATATGGCTAGAACATAATAAATAAGCAAAACTGATGAAGAGGTTGCAAAATAAAACAAACCAAAAACAGCCCAGTTTCACTCATGAACACAGATGGCAAGAATTCAAAAAATGAAACAAAGCAAACCTAGCAAATCGAATTCAACATTATGCTGAAAGAATAATTCATCACCACCAAGTAGGGTTTACCACAGGAAAGCAAGGATGATTTTCTATTAGGAAGTCTATTAAACATGGATGTCAGATAATACCATTGCTAAATATTTAATATTAGTCTAGAAGCCCTGGTCAATAAAATAAGATTTAAAACTGAAATAAGAGGTATGACTTGTAGACATCATTTTTTTATGCTTCCATAACTGAGCAGACGTAACTTTTTTAAATGACCGTAATTTGTAGAGGACAAAATTGCATACAATAAATAAAACAATTAAAAAATCTATCAATCAATTTCACTAAAGGACCTGGATTCAGTGTAAATATGCTATTCACAGTAGCCATAACTAACACAAGAAAACTCTGTAATACAGAAATCAGGAATCACCATAACAAAAATATACAGGATAAAGACGGAAAAGGGACAATATAAAAGATTTGAACAGATAGGCTGGGTGCGGTGGCTCACGCCTGTAATCCCAGCACTTTGGGAGGCTGAGGTGCACAGATCACTTGAGACCAGGAGTTTGAGACCAGCCTGGCCAACATGGTGAAACCCTGACTCTACTAAAAATACAAAAATTAGCCAGGCATGGTGGTGGGTGCCTGTAATCCCAGCTACTTCAGAGTCTGAGGCACGAGAATTGCTTGAACTCAAGAGGCAGAGGTTGCAGTGAACTGAGATCACACTACTGTACTCCAGCCTGGGTGGCAGAGCGAGACTCCACCTCAAAGAAAAAAAAAGAAATATTTGAACAGATGGAAAAGGACATCCCATACCTGCCTGGAAAGGAAAAATACAAAGGTACTGATTTCTTAATTTATGGATTTTAACTCATTTTCCATTTGTCCCAACTAATCCTAATGTAGTATAATCCTAATTATAGACATTTCTGTTACATTAAGAGTAGAGACAAGTTCCATTTAGAAATAACTCCAAGAATCATTTTTTATATTTTCTCACATTGAAAATCAGGCAGATTTGCTTCAGCTTCAAAGAGCATGTTTATGTGAAATTAAATGAGCGCTGGCAGTGAGTTGCACTTTTTTTTCTGTGGGAAATGGGTTACATTTTAAATTAAATTTTTAAATCAATATTTCAATGAGTTTTATATGAGAACGAGAGAAGGGAGAGATTTAGTTCATCCAGAAAAGGAAACACTTTTCTAAAAATGTGTAATAGGGAAAAAAACCTAGATTTGCCACTTCATAAAGCATGTTCTTATCAGGCATGAGCTTGTAGTCCCAGCTACCTGGAGGCTAAGGCAGGAGGATCACTTGTACCCAGGAGTCTGAGTCCAGCCTGAGCAACACAGTGAACCCCCATTCTTTTTTTCAGAGACGGAGTCTCACTCTATCACCCAGGCTCGAGTGCAGTGGCACAATCGCAGCTCACTGCAACCTCCACCTCCGGGGTTCATGCAATCCTCCTGCCTTAGGCTCCCAAGTAGCTGGGACTACAGGCACACAGCATCACACCTAGCTAATTTTTGTATTTATACTAGTGGGAGTTTCTCCATTTTGACCAGGCTGGTCTCAAACTCCTGACTTCAAGTGATCCACCTGCCTTGGCCTTCCAAAGTGCTGGGATTATAGGCGTGAGCCACCGAGTTCAGCCGAGCTCAATGTCTTAAAAAAAAAAAAAAAGTAAAAGCCACATGTTCTGAATCTATAAACATGATGGTACCAGGGCAAGATTAAGACACAGAGGACTTGAAACAGAACTGATATCCCAAAAGCAAATTCATGGTTTTGGTTGAATGTAATACCTGATGAGGAAAACATGAAGAATTACTGGGGAAGGAATTCATTATTCAATAATTGGAATTCATAAAAATTAAATTACTACTCAAAAAAATCATTTAATGTCCTCAGTCACACCATACACAGTCCTGATGTGCAATTGAGCTCCAAATCCTGGTTAAAATGTTCTTGTACCCATGAACCTGAAATAAAGATTTTTTTTAAATGTTTTATGAGTCCCACAGTGTTTCCCACCCCAGGATTCTTTGGCAGATGGCCACAAATTCTTCCCCTCCCATCAACAGGTAAAGACTATATTCTCCCTTTCCCTCCCAGCTCATCTTAGCCAATGGGACGTTAGCACGCAAGATGCAAACAAAAACTTGAAAGGCATTGTGCAGTGGAAATTGATCTCTTGCCACTCTTGGAATGCTGAGACCATCATGTAATCTAAGCCCAAACTAGCCAACTAGAGGATGAGCAGCTCCAGGGAGGAAAACCAAGGCCTCCCAGCTGACAGCCAGCACCAACCACCAGACATGTGAGTGAGGCCATGCTAAACCATTAAACAACCCACTGTTTGATCCCAGGCATTAGTGAGAACAGAGCCTGTGTTTATGGTCAGCTGGTAGGTCTAAACAAGAAAACTTGCTCAGCAACCTCACAGAATCATGAGGTAAGTACATGAATGTTGATTAAGCCATTATGTTTCAGAGTAGTTTGTTACACAGCAAAAGGTAGCTGATATAAGCTCCATGATTGAACTTGGATACAAAAAGTTCCAAGTTCTATGATTCAGGATGGTTTCTTACACAACAAAAGCTAGCTGATAAAAGCTCCATGACAGAACGTGGATACAAGTTCCAAGTTCTATGTTTCAGGGTGGTTTGTTACACAGCAAAAGCTAGCTGATACAAGCTCAATGACTGAATGTGGATACAAGTTCCAAGTTCTATGTTTCAGAATGGTTTGCTACACAGCAAAAGCTAGCTGATACAAACTCAAAGGCCTGTGTTGTCCCAATTAACACCCTAACCCCACCTCATTGTTTAAGTGAGTCCAAATAGATTCCCATGACTGGCAATCATGTGTTGACTGAGGCACTCAGCGCTGAGCCAGGAAGACAAACTCAGACTGGGGTTCTATCCCCCAGCCCCTTCCCCATCCTTAATCCACTTCCTCAATACCCACAACAATTTTACTCCACTTAAGCTAAAATGCACTGTTCTCTGTTCCCAGGGAGGAGAAGCCAGGAAGGAACTGACACATTCCTCATTCTTGGTCACCCATAGACAAGACACTCTGAGCCTCGGTCAACACACCTCCTCCTTCCTTCTTCCTTTTCTTGCTTAGATGTGCCTATAATGGCCTCTTTGTTGTGATCAACTTTCCCAAGCCACTCCTTCCTCTATTCCAGGGACTCTCAAGGGGTAGAGAGGTTGAAAAAACATCCAATGGTATATTTTATATTTAGAAAAAAAAAAAAAAAAAAAACTCCAAGTAGGGAAGAAAAATTGGATTTTTAATTTTTATCAAAAGAGGGGATAAACTAGTTCAAAGTTGAGGAAAACCTTGGAGACGGGTTCCCTTAATTGTGTCCTCATGATAGAAGAGAAAACAGACTTTCAGAAGAGCTAGACAACTTGATCAAGGTCACAAAACAGATACAGGATTCAAATGCAGGCCTGTCTGACTCCAGAACTATCTTTAATCACAGAATGAAGTGTTCTAAGACAGAGATACCCAATACAACTTTCTGATAGTAACATTCTATGTCTGCAATGTCTAAATATGGTCAGTACAACTCAGGTCCAAATATCTAATTTTAATGAATTTCTACCTAAATTGCCACATGTGGCCGACAGGGTAATTCTAGAATGTCACTAAGTTGGTTCTATATCACTATCAAAAGCAGGACCCAGACAGGTGAAGTGGCTCATGCCTATAATTCCAGAATTTTGGGCCAAGACAAGAGGATCACTTGAGCCCAGTAGTTCAAGACCAGCCTGGGCAACATAGCAAGTTTCTATCTTTTATTTTTTAGTTTTGAGACAGGGTCTCTCTCTGTTACCCAGGCTGGAATGCAGTGACATGATCTTTGCTCACTGCAGCCTCAACCTCCCAGGCTCAAGCTCTCCTCCCACCTCATCCTCCCAAGCAGCTGGGACTACAGACATGCACAACCACATCTGGCTCATTTTGCAAAAATATATTTTTTTTAAATTAGCCAGGCACAATGGTTCATGCTTGTAGTCCCAGCTATTTGAGAGTCTGAGGTAGGAGGATTGCTTAAGCCTGAAAGGTTGAGGTTGCAGTGAGCTGTGATTGCATCACTGCACTCCAGCCTGGGCAACAGAGGGAGACCCCATCTCAAAAAAACAAAAAAGTACGACCCTCGACATACATACCCACCCACCCAGAAGTGGCAACGGAAAGATTTAAGACTTTAGGGGGCAAATAGCGTGAGGAAAATAAAGTTATGACCAAACCTGGGAAAGCCTTTTGTAAATATTCTAATGTCCCCTAAAATACAATAAAAAACCCACGCCATTAGACATTTACTGAGTTGGCAAGAACAAGTTCTGAAGAATGGATTGCCCTTGACTATTCCTGGCTTGCCAGATTTTTTTTCAAGGTCTTTGTCAACCCGGGAAAAACTTAGAAATGTGTTCACAAGGCCAGATGCAGTGGTTCACGCCTGTAATCCCAGCACTTTGGGAGGCCGAAGTGGGCGGATCGCTAGGTCAGGAGTTCGAGACCATCCCGGCCAACATGGTGAAACCCTGTCTCTACTAAAAATACAAAAATTAGCCAGGCGTGGTGACACATACCTATAATCCCAGCTATTCAGGAGGCTGAGATAGGAGAATGGCTTGAACGCGGGAGACAGAGGTTGCAGTGAGCCAAGATTGTGCCACTGCACTCTAGCCTGGGCAACAGAGCAAGACTCTAGCTCAAA
>NW_016107368.1:2472192-2474411 GCF_001604975.1 Cebus imitator | reverse complement strand
TACACCTGTAATCCCAGTGAATTAGGAGAGGGGAGGGTGCTAGAACTGCTTGAGCCCAGGAGTTCAAAACCAGCCCGGCCAATATAATGAGACCCTATCTGTACAAAAAATAAATTTAAAAAAATTAGCTGGGATTAGGCACAGTGGCTCATGCCTATAATCCCAGCACTTTGGGAGGCTGAGGCAGACAGATCACTTGAGGTCAGAAGTTCGAGACCAGCCTGGCCAACATGGCAAAACCCGTCTCTAATTGAAGTACAAAAATTAGGTGGGCATGGTGGCATGTGCCTGTAATTCCAGCTACTCAGGAGGCTGAAGCAGGAGAATCATCTGAGCCCAGAAGGTGGAGGCTGCAGTGAGCTGAGATCACGCCACTGCACTCCAACCTGAGCAACAGAGTGAGACTCCATCTAAAACAAACAAAAATTTTAACTGGGCATGGTAGCAGACACCTGTAGTTCCAGCTACTCGGGAGGCTGAGGTAGGAGGATAGCTTGAGGCCAGGAGTTCAAGACTGCCATGAGCTATGATCATGCTACCGTTCTCCAGCCTGGGTGATAGAGCAAGACCCTGTCAAGAAAAGAAAAGAAAGGAAAAGAGAAAAGAAGAAAAGGAAGGGAAGGGAAGGGGTAGGGAAGGGGAAGGAAGAAGGAGGGAGGGAAGGGAAAGGGAGGGAAGGGGATGGAAAGGAAAGGAAGAGAGAGAAAGAGAGGGGGAGAAAAGGAAAGAGGAAGAGAGAGGGAAGGAAGGGAGGTAAGAAATAAAGAAAAAAGGAAGAAAAGAAAGAAGGAAAGAGAAAGGAAGGAAGGAGAGAAAGGGGGAGAAAGGGAGGGAGGGAGAGATGGAAGGGAGGAAATAAAGAGAAAGAATGAAAGAAAGAGAGAAAGAAAGGAAAGAGGAAAGGGAAGGGAAGAAGGAAGGAAAGGGAAGGGAAGAAGGAAGGAAAGAAGGAAACAGGTGTAAACAAAAGAAAAATTAAAAAAAATCAAAGAACACACCACCACTCAGACCCATGTGCAAAAGAACAGCATCAAGCATGATTGCCTTTGAAAATAGCTGACTCCAGAGAGTGCTAAATGGGAGTGGTACCCATTAAATAAAGTCAGTCCAGGAGGTAGAACCTGAGTGTGACTGTAGCTCTGAGTCTGGAGCTCAGAGGGGCAAGTGGAACTGTCCCAGGAATGTGCGATCAGCAACACCCAGACTGGGGAACGCACCCCAAGCCAGAGCCCAGCTCTTTAACAGAGAGAAGGTAAGGAACAGAAAGGGGTGGAGGGAGAACCTGTAGACCAGCGTTTCTCACCCTCAGCACTATTGACACTTGAGGCTGAATCGCTCTTTGTGGCTGGGCTGTCTCTGTTTTGCCAGATGTTGAAAAGCATTCCTGGCCTCCATCTGCTCAATGAAAGCAGTACATACACATTCCCTAGAGTTGTGACAACCAAAAATGTCTCCAGACATGGCCAAATGTCTCCTGGGAGACAAAAACCACTGCTGGAGACCCAAACAAACAAACCCATTTATTTATTTCCAAGCCAAGGTCTTGCTCTGTCACACAGGCTGCAGGGCAATGTGTGATCTTGGCTCACTGCAGCCTCAACCTTCCATGCACAAGTGATCCTCCCATCTCAGTCTCCCAAGTAGCTGGGAATACAGGTGCACACCACCATGCTTGGCTAATTTTTTATTTTATTTATAGTAGAGATGGGGACTCAGTATGTTGCCTGGACTGGTCTCCAGCAGGTGGTCAGTGGGCAGTAAACAACATGGTGCTTCGCACACCGCATGCCAACATGACCAGGTGCCAGCACTGAAAGCCCATTCTGATCAGATCTTCTAATAGGAATGCTTTCCTTCCCCATGTGAGCCCTTGGAAACACTCCGTGATAAATCCCATTAAACAGCCATTCTTTCTAGGCTGCAGTCAATAAGCCTTAGAGTCTTCATTAAAGATCCAAGACCTGGCCCGGGGCGGTGACTCACGCCGGTAATCCCAGCACCTGAGGTTGGTTGGGAGTTCGAGACCAGCCTGGCCAACATGGAGAAACCCCATCTCTACTAAAAATACAAAAATTAGCTGGGAATGGTGGCAGGTGCCTGTAACCCCAGCTACTTGGGAGGCTGAGGCAGGAGAATTGCTTGAACCCAGTCTGCAGTGAGCAGAGATCATGTCATTGCACTCCAGCCTGGGTGATAAAGTGAGACACCATCTCCAAAAA
>NW_016107368.1:2457480-2470002 GCF_001604975.1 Cebus imitator | reverse complement strand
CCAGGCATCAGGCTGAAGTGCAGTGGCAAGATCTTGGCTCACTGCAACCTCCACTTCCCAGGTTCAAGCGATTCTCCTGCCTCAGCCTCCCAAGTAGCTGGGACTACAGGTGCATGCCACCATGCCCAGCTAATTTTTGTATTTTTTTAGGAGAGATGAGATGGGGTTTCACTATGTTGACCAGAATGGTCTTGATCTCTTGACCTCGTGATCTGCCTGCCTCAGCCTCCCAAAGTGCTGGGATTACAGGCGTGAGCCACTGTGCCCGGCACTTAGAATTACTTTGACTTCCTCCCTGACTCAGCAAGGACTCCAGGGCCCCAACAAAAAGCCTGGCTCAGCAAGGCTGTCCACTGAGTATTGGTGGAAAGAGTCCCTCCTAAACATGGCCCCTGTGTGACCTTCATGATGGCACTGGAGCACATGATGACCCTGTGCTGGTCCAAGCCTCCCTTCCTGCCATGAGGCTCCCTCTTCACCCTTTCCCACAAAACACCTCTCGGCCTTGTCTGCCATTGCATCCACCTGAATATCCTTCCATCCCACCCTCTCTCCTTCCTCTCCCTCTCCCCTCCGCACCCCTCATCAATGCACTCCTGCCTACAGGACAGAGTTGAGACCTTTGTTATTAAAAAAAAAAAATTCTAATCATCCAAGTAAAAACTGAATTACAAATATTATGGAATTTTTTCAGCACAGTGCTTTTTTTTTCTTTGTTTCTCTCCTAGATTTTTTCTTTTTTAAAGATCTTTGACAACATAAAAGGGAAGAAAAATGAATGAGAAATTCAAGTGGGCCATCATTCACATCGCGTGACCCACCTTATTTATTTATTTATGTTTTTAAGACAGAGTCTCGCTCTGTCACTCAGGCTGGCGTGCAGTGGCGCAATCTCAGCTCACTGCAACCTCTGCCTCTTGGGTTAAAGCGATTCTCCTGCCTCAGCCATCCGCTGGGATTACAGGCACCCGCCACCACGCTTGACTAATTTTTGTATTTTTTGTAGAGATGGGGTTTCACCATGTTGGCCAGGCTGGTCTTGAACTCCCAACCTCAGGTGATCTGCCTGCCTCGGCCTCCCAAAGTGCTGGGATGACAGGCGTGAGCCTCCGTGCCCGGCCTCCCCCACTTTATCTTTTTTGTTGTTGGATCCCCACGCGCAGGCGTTGCACTTTCTTGTCTTCTTCATGGACTATAGTGACATTGCCACAAGGAAATTTATCAATGTACTCTGTTATCTAGAGAACATCATGATTTCCAGGTGCTCTGCTCCAAAGGCATCTAGAAGCACCGGTTCGATGACTCACTCGAAAGGGAAAGGCGGGGGTGGGAGAAGGGAGTCGGGTGGAAGGGGGGCCTTGTACTGTACATTTACTGCACTCCCCCACCCAAACAGAGAGCTCTAAAAGGGGCAAGGGTGGCATCTGATGCCATGCAGCCCCCTCCCCTCAGAACCAGCAAGGGGCAGCAGGGCTGCGTCAGCCTGAGGCTATGTGCCCCAAGTTCCACTGCAACAGCCTCTATCCCTGAATGCTGAATGTCCTGCTCATATATAGAGAGACAGAGGCTCACTCTGTCACCCAGGCTGGGGTGCAGGAGCGCAATCTCTGCTCACTGCAACCGAGATTCTCCTGTCTCAGCCTCCCGAGTAGCTAGGATAACAGGCATCTGCCACCATGCCTGGTTAATTTTTGTAATTTTTTTTTTTCCTGAGATGGAGTCTCACTCTGTCGCCCAGGCTGGAGTGCAATGGTGCTATCTTGGCTCGCTGCAACCTCTGCCTCCCAGGTTCAAGTGATTCTCCTGCCACAGCCACCCCCGACACCCTGAGTAGCTGGGATTACAGGCGCCCGCCACCACGCCTGGCTAATTTTTGTATTTTTAGTAGAGACAGGGTTTTGCCATGTTGGCCAGGCTGCTTTTGAACTCCTGACCTCAGATGATCTGCCCGCCTCGGCCTCCCAAAGTGCTGGGATGACAGGCACGAGCCACTGCGCCCGGTCCCTTTTTGTACTTTTTTTTAGTAGAGATGGCGTTTCTTGATATTGGACAGGCTGATCTCGAACTCCTCGTCTCAAGTAGTCGGCCCGCCTGGGCCTCTCAAGGTGCTGGAATTACAGGCATGACCCACTGCGCCCAGCCAAAAATGTGAAAAAAGCATTCTTAAGCCAAGCAAAGCACAGTGGCTCACGCCTATAGTCCCAGCACTTTGGGAGGCCGAGGCAGGAGGATTGCTTGAGCCCAGTTGTTTGAGACCAGCCTGGGCAACACACTGGGATCCCATCTCTACCAAACAAATAAAAAGAAACTAGTGGGCCTGGTGGCGCATGCCTGTGGCTCCAGCTACTCAGGAGGCGGGGGTTGCAGGGACCTATGATCACCCCACTGCACTCCAGCCTGGGTGACAGAGTGAGACCCCATCTCTAAAATTAAAATTAAAATTAAAAATTCTTAGCTCATAGATCATACAAAAACAGCAGCTGGTGGACTGGATTTGGCCCACAGGTCATAGTTTGCTGATCTGTGGGCAAAGGCCCTATGTCAGAAAAGTCTAAAGTCAAACCATTCCTGAGCATTCATTCCTAGCAATGCCTCCGTTCCCTCTTTTGTAAAATGAGGATAACAAAGCCTCATAGGCTGTGGTGGGATCCCCTAAGGCATTGCTTAGGGCATAGTAAGTGTTCAATAAACGCTAGCTACTGATAGGTGTTAAGGATGTCATTGTTTGTCAACTGTGAGCCAGGTGCCATGACAGGTGCTTGGAATACACCAAGTCCCTGCCTTCAGGGGAGCTTTGTCTGATGGGAGAGGCCACTGAGTCCAGACAGGATGAGAAGGCCGATAAGAAGAGGCAACAGCACGTTCGCAGGGGCAAATTCTGTATTTCCTCTGGTTTCCTTTTTTTCTTTCCTCCCTTCCTTCCCTCCTTCCTTCCTTGCTTCCTTCCTTCTTTTCTTTCCTTTCCTTCTCTCCTTCCTTCCTCTTTTCCTTTCTTTTCTTTCCTCCCTCCTTCCTTCCTTTCTTTCCTCTTTCCCTCCCTCCTTCCCTCCTTCCCTCCTTTCTTCTCTTGTCTTCCTTTCCTTTCCTTCCTTCCCTTCTTCCTTTCTTTTCTTTCCTCCCTCCTTCCCTCCTTTCTTCCTTTCCTTTCTTCCCTCCTTCCTTCCTCCTTTTTTCCTTTCCTCCTTTCCCTCCTTTCCCTCCTTCCTTCCTTTCTTTTTACTGTTTCCTGCATTTCACCAACTTCCCACAATGATATCCATAAAACACAATGATAAGGAGCTTAGATTCTGAGCCAGAATCCCTGGGTTCAAATCCCATCTCCACTACTTACTACCCATGTGTATGTGGGAGCGAAGTGGTATTGGGGATGGGGAAGTTGCTTAATCTCTTGAAGCCTTAGTGGCCTCAACCATAAATAAGATTGTTGGGAAGATGGGATGCATTATCCTAATTAGAGCACTTAGAACCACAGCTGGCATGAAATTAGCATTTGCTGGAAGAACAGTTCTGATTGGCCCAGCATGGTAGCTCACACCTGTAATCCCAGCACTTTGGGAGGCTGAGACAGGCAGACCACTTGAGGCCAAGAGTTCGAGACCAGCCTAGGCAACATGGCGAAACCCCATCTCTACTACAAATACAAAAATTAGCCGGGCATGGTGGCACACGCCTGTAATCCCAGCTACTCAGGAGGCTGAGGCAGAAGAATTGCTTGAACCTGAGAGATGGAGGTTGCAGTGAGCTGAGATCATACCACTGTCCTCTGGCCTGGGTGACAGGCCGAGGCTCTATATCAAAAAAAGAAAAAAGAAAGAAAAAATCAAGATAAGTCCAGCATGGTGGCTCACACCTATAATCCTAGCACTTTAAAGAGAGGCTGAGGTGGAAGGATTCCCTTGAGCCCAGGAGTTTGAGATCAGCCTGGGCAACATAGCAAGACCCCTATCTCAATTAAAAAGAAATGAAAACTAAATATAAATGTAAAAAATAAAAATAAAATATCAAGGCAAACTTTTTAAGTGGAAGAAGAAAAAGAAGCAGAGACGTTCCATAGGCAGCTAAAAACTCTGCCAAAAGTCAAACCCTTCAAGAGCGGGCATTTAAACTCATGCATTTCAATATATGATATTCAGTGTGGTAGGCAGAATACCACACTTTCAGAGACTCAAATCTGTAATCTCAGACCAGGGGAGGAGGGATTTGCTGCTTTCAGCCTCCTCCTCCTGCTTTGGTGCCGAAGTCCATATGTGGCATCTCAGGCTGGTTTCCCCTGGCACCCAGCGTGTCTCGGCCTCACCCACCCCTCTGATCGGCAGTGAGCAGCTGGGGTGACCTCCCAGAAAGAAAATGCCAGTGGCTTTGGCTACAGCAGCTAGTCAGGCAAGCCATGTGGCTTTGGGTCCCCTCGAAATGCCCAGAGCTGAGAATTTCCAGAGCATTGCACGCTGTTGGCACCTGAAAATCAGGGTGGTCTTTCGTCTGGGGCAGCCACCCCTCATCGGCAGGGTCACAAGATACACGTTCCTCTGCCTGCCTCAAGGCCAAAGTCAGAAATGAGGCTGAACCCTGGTAAATATTCACCTGGAAGCCGATCTGCCCAGATAGGGTGGGCCCATGGTGCTTACTTACTGGAAACTTTCAGAACACTCACGGAGCACCTGAGGCTGGGTTAAGTGCCTCCTCCTGCACCATCTCATTTAACCCCCAAACCACCACACTCTGTCACCCAAGCTGCAGCAGAGTGGTGCATTCTCAGCTCACTGCAACCTCCATCCCCGGGCCCAAGCGATCCTCCCACCTCAGCCTTCCGAGTAGCTAGGGTCACAGGCACCTGCCACCATGCCTGGGCTAATTTTTGTATTTTTTCATGGTTTGTAATTTTTGTATTTTTTCATTGTATCTCCAGGTTGCCCAGGCTGGTCTTGAACTTCTGAGCTCAAAAAATCTGCCCTCCTCGGCCTCCCAAAGTGCTGGGATTACAGGCGTGAGCTACCGCGCCTGGCTGGCTGAACCAATATCCATCTCCCTCTAGCTCTCCCCCTCCCAAGTGTGCTTGGTTTTATGGTCAATATCTGCATTGGCCACTAGACTGGCCGCTCTGAGGAGGCAAAGGCTGGTTCCCTTCCTATGCCCTGAGTTCCCCAGAATGTGACCTAGTAGGCAGTCAGTACACAGACCCTGTCTCCGCTCTTCCCATTCAGAGCTTCTTGCATTTGACCTCTTCTGGTATCTTCCCCCCAAATCCACAGCAGGATAATGGAGAGAGGGAGTCCAGGCTATGAATCATTGGCATGCGCCATGGTGGTTTGTTGTTGCTTTTTCTTTTAATTCCTTAACTATTTTTTTCTTTTTTTTTTTAAACGGAGTTTCACTCTGTTGCCCAGGCTGGAGTCCAATGACATGATCTTAGCTCACTGCAACCTCTGCCTCCCAGGCTCAAGCGATTCTCCTGCCTCAGCCTCCTGAGTAGCTGGGATTACAGGCACCAACCACCATGCCTGGCTAAATGTTTGTATTTTTAGTAGAGACAGAGTTTCACTATGTGGGCCAGGCTTGTCTTGAACTCCTGACCTGAAGTGATCCACCCACCTCAGCCTCCCAAAGTGCTGGGGTAACAGGTGTGAGCCACCACACCCGGCCCCCTTAACCACTGAAAGCCTTCCTTTGGTCTTTCTGCAGAAAGCATCATTGCTTAAGGGACAGGTAGAAGAAGGGGTGCACTTTTCACAGAATTGCTTAAACTAGGTCCAAAGGACAAAAAAGTAACTTCATCCTAAATGTTTACCCATTCCCCTGATGCTTCCAGAAGCTGCCAAGTGTGGAAGAAAAAAATGACAACCACAGATGTTCACGGAAGTGTCTGAGAAGACTCTGAGGGAAGAGAGGGCTTGATGGATAGCTTTCTCCAGCCTATTTCTGTCCCCTAAGACAGAGGAGTATCTACTGAAGGTTCAATCTATTCTGCATTCAAAAATCCCATCAGACATTAAATAAGCCTCCTAAGGCTGGGTGCAGTAGCTCATGCCTGTAATCCCAGCATTCTGGGGGGCCAAGGCAGACAGATCATCTAAGGGCAGGAGTTTGAGATCAGCCTGACCAACATGGTAAAACCCCATCTCTATTAAAAACACAAAAATTAGCCAGGTGTGGTGGCAGATGTCTGTACTCACAGCTACTCAGGAGGCTGAGGCAGGAGAATTGCTTGAACCGAGGAGGCAGAGGTTGCAGTGAGCTCAGATTGTGCCATTTCACTCCAGCCTGGGTGACAAGAGCGAAACTCCATCTCAATAAATAAATAAATAAATAAGCAAGCCTCTGAAAGCCTCAGCATCAAGGTGAATGCAGGCATTGAAGAGCTACAAATGTAAACGGGTATTCACAGCGCTGTGATTCACAAAAGCAGAAATGTGGAAGCAGCCTAATGCCCATGGACGGATGAATGAACACGCAGAATGTGCTCCCTCCATACAATGGAATATGACTTAGCCTGAAAAAGGAAAGAGTATCTGACACTGGCTTCCATGAGGATGAACCTTGAGGACATCAGGCTCAGCGAAATAAGCCAGACACAAAAGGACAAATCCTGTCTGATTCCACTCACAGGAGGTCCCCAGAGTCATCACATTCATAGAGACAGGAAGTAGGATGGTGGGTGTCAGCGGCTGGGAAAGGGACATGAGGAGTGAGTTTTTCGTGGGGACAGAGTTTCGGTTTGGGAGGATCAGAACATTCGGGAGATGTTGGTGGCCATGGCTGCATAATCATGTAAACACACTTAAAGCCACTGAACTGTGCACTTAAAAGGGTTAAGATGAGGCCGGGCACAGTGGCTCACACCTGGAATCCCAGCACTTTGTGAGGCCAAGGTGGGTGTTATCGCTTGAGGTCGGGGCCTGAGATCAGCCTGGCCAACATGGCAAAGCCCCCTCTCTGTTAAAAGCACAAAAATTAGCCGGACATGGTGGCTAGCACCTGTAGTCCCAGCTGCTGGGGAGACTGAGGCAGGAAAATCACTTGAATCCAAGAGGCAGAGGTTGCAGTGAGCTGAGATTGCACCACTGCCCTCCAGCCTAGGTGACAGAGCAAGATTCCACCTCAAAAAAAAAAAAAAGTTAAGATGGCAAATGTTATGCTATGTGTATTTTACCACAATAAAAGAAACTGAAGAGGGGAAAGAAAGCTGAAGCTGAGTTGCTCTCCAAAGAAAGGGGCAACAGTTCAAAAAACAAGCATTTCTTGGCTGGGCACGGTGGCTCACACCTGTAATCCCAGCACTTTCAGAGGCTGAGGTGGGTGGATCACCTGAGGTCAGGAGTTTGAGACCAGCCTGGCCAACATGGTGAAACCCTGTCTCTACAAATAATACAAAAATTAGCTGGATGTGATGGTGCATGCTTGTAATCCCAGCTACTGGGGAGGCTGAGGCAGGAGAATCGCTTGAACCTGGGAGGCGGAGGTTGCAGGGAGCTGAAATTGCACCACTGCCCTCCAGCCTGGTGACAGAGTGAGACTCCGTCTCATAAATAAATAAATAAAATAAAACAATCATTTCTTGACATTATTATCAGGACATGGCAGGCCCCCTCGGGATACTGCTACTATTGATGGCTGAGATATATACCAGATGCCAGGAACCGGGACCCCAGGAAGTGTTAGTTGAACGTTCCCTGGGTGACAAAACCCCCAGTACTGGAAAAACAAGCCCTTTTTTGTTTTGTTTTGTTTTGTGTTCAGTTTTGTTTTTATTTTCTTTGTTTTTGAGATAGAGTCTCGCTTTGTCACCCAGGCTGGAGCCCAGTAGCACAAACAGGGCTCAGTGCAGCCTCAACCTCCCAGCTACAAGAAGCCTAGTTCTTAATAGTAAAAAGATGTCTAATTCACTGGAAACCTCAGGCACAACCAGGCACGGTGGCTGATGCGTGAAATCGCAGCACTTTGGGAGGCCAAGGTGGGAGGATTACTTGAGCTCAGAAGTTCAAGACCAGCCTGGCCAACACGGCCAAATCTTAGCTGGCTGTTGACCGAGTGTGGTGGCTCACACCTGTAATCCCAGCACTTTCAGAGCCAAGGCAGGCGGATCATCCGAGGGCATGAGTTCAAGACCAGCCTGACCAACATGGTGAAACCCCGTCTCTACTAAAGATACAAAAATTAGTTGGGCATGGTGCACAGGTGTGGTGCACACCTGTAATCTCAGCTACATGGAGGTTGAGACAGGAGAACTGCTTGAACCCGGGAGGTGGAGGTTACAGGGAGCCGGGATCGAGCCATTGCACTCCAGCCTGAATGACAAGAGTAAAACTTCGTCTCCAAAAGAAAAAATAATTAAAATACAAAATGTAGAGAAAAAATTCTTTCATGGGTAGAAAAAGACTTTCTAAGTGTAAAGTACAGAAGTGGCACGCAGAAATCCAGCTCGGAGCTCCATAAACATTGTAAGCTTCTCCAGCAAAATACATCCCAGGCTATTTTAACCACGGAGCAACAATGACAACGAAATTCAATTGGCAAAGGGTTAGCAGCAGTCATTGATGAAACCACAGACAGGTTAATTTTGCAGAAGCTGCTGAGGTACTAAAAGATAAACGCACAAAGGATATGAACAGGAAGAGAAAACCCAAATGATAAATAAATGTGTTTTAAAAGGTTTAACCCCGATAGCAATCAAAGAAATGCAAATAGAAACAATGGCCACACGTCAGCTCCTCCCTCCCACAGTCAATTATGAAAGATTTCTCAAACAACACTCAAAGGCTGGCCAAGGTGCTCCCTCTCGTCCAAAGCTAGGAGAGGCCATTGGTAAAACATTTCCGGAACACCATTTGGCAATCTGCACCAAGAGCCTCTGACCCAGAAATTTCACTTCTAGAAAGCAAGCCTAAAGAAACAACTGCTAGATAAAGCTCCCACTCCAAAATGTTCATCACTCTCTTTGCGAAAACTAGAAATCATCTTTTTTTTTTTTTTTTTGAGATGGAGTTTCACTTTTGTTGCCCAGGCTGGAGTGCAGTGGTGCTATCTCGGCTCACCGCAACCTCCACCTACCGGGTTCAAGTGATTCTCCTGCCTCAGCCTCCCAAGTAGCTGGGACTACAGGCACATACCACCATGCCCAGCTAATTTTGTATTTTTAGTAGAGACAAGGTTTATCCATATTGGTCAGGCTGGTCTCAAACTCCTGACCTCAGGTGATCCACCTGCCTTAGCCTCCCAAAATGCTGGGATAATAGGCATGAGCCTCCGCACTCGGTCTGAAAATCATCTTTATCCCCAATAACAGAAATGGTTAAGGAAACCTTTACTAGACACAACAGATTCTTGAAGACCACTAGAAAGAACAATCCCCGATAAACTCTCAGTGACATGCATTGTGCAATAAGATGAACGTTTTGCTTTTCTTTTCCTTTACACATTTCTTTTTCCAAATGTCTGTTATGAGCAATATCACTTCTATAATCAGGTAAGAACTAAACTACATTTTTAAAAAACCAAATCTATTGTTTCCCACTCCTTTTTCTCTCCCAAGCAAGAAAAACATTCACTCTCTGGCACTGACAGGTGGTGAACTGCTGTCCTTGGGCAAAATCTGGCCCACAACTTGTTTTTGTAAATAAAGTTTTATTGAAACACAGCCATACTCATACGTTTATACATGCCTGTGGCTGCTTGCCCACTACAATGCAGAATTGAGTCATTGCGACAGAGACCACATGGCCTGCAAAATCTAAAGTATCTACTATCTGAGTCTTTACAGAAAAAGTCTACCACTCCCTGGGCCAGTGAATGCCACTACTCGCCGTCCCCTGTCCCCTACCTAATGGCCATTTAACTTTTTAAGCTTAAAATATTTAATAAATCTTTTAAGGTTTCTAGAAGAACAAACATGAGATACTGCTTAAAACCCTGTATCCCCAGCATACCTTTCTGACAATGACTGTGAGTCCAACACCGTTCGACAAACTGCCCATTGATGACAGTGGCAGGGCAGCTGGTCTTGCCCTTCGAGGTACCTGGACAGATGTCTCCACATTCCTCGTTGTCATCTTTGTTCAACACGATGTAATTGTCCTCCACGGAATCCAGGATACGGGACCAGTCAATAGTGGCCAAGTAGCAGAGCTCATTGTTCTTCTCAATGCGGACAGAACCCCGGGTGATGTTCATCAGGCTGTAGAGGCCAAGTTCCTTGAGGTGAACCATCTCGAAGATGACCAGCGCATAGTTGAAGAACAGTCTCGATCCCCGGATGACGGTGAGGTTGGGGAACAGGTCTTTCAGGCTCTCGAGCCCATAGACCCGGAAGAGCAGCAAGTAATCAGTGATCATGATGAGTTTGGGAAAACTGAGGTCTCGGAAATCTTCGGGCCTCGTTTTGAACATCAAGAGTATCTGTAAGTGTCCTTCGATGACAGAGCAATTCTCCAGCTCATGTAGCCTGCTGAGATTGTTCCGGATATCCATGCCAGGGCACACTAGAAGAGAAAATGAGCGGGAAACAAGAGAGGTGAGTGGATGCATGGTGGATGCCTCAGAAGGATCAGGGGCAGAGCCGGCTTCTTAGGCATGAAACCTGGGCCCTGTGTTTTCATCCTGGGCCCTGTACACTCTGCAGCCAGCTGGGATGAGTGACTTTCTCTGTAAAGTCCCCATGCCTAAGTAATTACTTTCAAAAGGCAAAGAAAATAATTCTTTTGGCAAGCCCTGTTAAAATCCTTAAAACTATCACCTCTGAAATGATGCAATCGTGACAATGGGATTACAGGGGATTGGGTAACGCAGCAGGTGCAGAAGGCAAAAGGGGAACTGTCTCTAGTGCGTCAACACCGAAGACCTTCAGGAGATGACTTATGGGGATAAAGGTGCCCGCGTCAGAAATAGGGCAAGGAAAGCTGAATGTATTTTTTTTGTCAATCTTCCCACCTCGCTGGCTGACTTTCCTTCCCGGACAGCTCTCCTGGCCTGCAGTCAAGACCTAATTACCTTTCACCTGGGTGTGGTGTGATCACACTCTCCAGGGAGTCTGATCTCCATTGCACAAATGCTCTACGTTCTCATTCTCCTGAAGGTGGTCTGTCCCAGGCTCCAACACCCTCCATG
Organism: Cebus imitator; assembly: GCF_001604975.1. Lineage (NCBI taxonomy): Eukaryota > Metazoa > Chordata > Mammalia > Primates > Cebidae > Cebus > Cebus imitator. The sequence goes on along the minus strand of NW_016107368.1, from coordinate 2,458,905 downwards.
GCTCCACATCACTCTGCACTCCCCTCAAGATTCCACCCCTTCATCTCCTGCACCCCAGGAAACAAGCCTGCCCACCACTCTTGCACAACTCCAAGACTCCTATCTTCCTCTGTAACATGGCTTATATAGAGAAAGTGAAATAATTCAGGGCAAGCACTCAAACAGTGCCTGAAATACAGTAAGTGCTACATTAATGTCAGCTTATTTTGTTGTTTGCTATTGCTGTTGCTATTGTTCATTCCCCTGAACATACAACAGTCATCTCTAGATATCTGTAGGCTAGTCTGTCTTTTGGCTGGCAAAGTGCTTTGTACCGTAGCTCCTTATTTCTAAATCCAGCCCATCATGCTTCAAGGTATCCAGTGCAAATGCTGCCTCCTCCTCCAAGTAGTCTTCCCTGATTTCCTTTCTTTGGCACACCTATTTGGGCATTTCTTCTCTTTGTATCCCTTACACTTGAGTTAACATTTTTCAGAATCAAACTCTTTAGATAGCTTCTCTCCACAGACACAGAAACACACACACACACACACACACACACACACCACATCCCCAACACACATAGCACCTAGAATATAAGGCTCAGTATACAACCCTTGCTTGTTTTGTTCCAAAACACTAAACTTTCCACAAATATCTTTGAGAAAAACAGATTGTTCTAAAGAAGAATAGTAAATCCTCTTAAAAAAGAAAAAAAAAGAACTCCACCCTGAGAATGACCCACAAAAGAAGCACAAATTAGAAAACTAACAAACAAGAGAGAGCCAAGATGGCTGACTACCAGCAGCTCGGGATTGTAGCTCCCAGTGAAAGGGCAGAGAACGAGAGGACGCCACACTTTCAGACGAATTTTTGTTGCTCACGAACCAGGAGATTCCCAGCGGAGGAGCCCCACGGGTCGCCAGCATGGCCAGCGTGGCGGTTTTGCCGACTCCCCGGCGCGGCGGTTCTCGGTGCAGAGTAAACGGGACTGGGTCCCCTTTTGGTCGACGTTTGGAGCTCCAGGAAGGCAGAGTCGCCTATTCAGCTGATTGAAAAAGGGACTCAAGAAGGAAGCCAGACAGGAGATTCCCGGACAGAAACGCACCACGAACCTTAACGCCGCTGTTTTGGCCGGCGCAGTGGGTCGCTCAGATTCCGGCGCTGGGATCAACAAGTTGGACGTCCACTGAGAGACCTAACTTGAAAGTCGGTAATTACAAAGACGACAGGTGGATAAATTTACAATGATGGGAAGAAACCAGCGTAAGAAGGCTGAGAATACCCAAAATCAGAATGCCTCTCCCTCCACAGGGGATCACAGTTCCTCATCAACAAGGGAACAAGGCCTGATGGAGAACGAGTGTGTTCCATTAACAGAATTAGGCTTCAGAAGGTGGATAATAAGGAACTTCTGTGAGTTAAAAGAACACGTTCTAGCCCAAT
>NW_016107368.1:2445241-2455639 GCF_001604975.1 Cebus imitator | reverse complement strand
AAAAAAAAAAAAAAAAAAAGAATCACACAAGTAAATATACAATTAAAAAAACAATCTACCATATTTCTCACAAAGGACTATCAACTAATGCCAACAATAAGAAAAGTGGAAACACCACATTTGTATACAGTTATAATTTAACTGTGACAGGGTAGTTCTAAATTAGACCTATCTCCAGCTAAACTTTAATTTGTTAACTGTTATTGGATGATTATAAACATTAGACTTATTTTCTATTCATCTTTATATACCTTTCCTTACTTGAAGACTTCAGACTGTAAAAATGCTTGTCATTAATAAAAAGCTATACAAGAAGGACAAATGAAAAAAAAAAGAAAACTAACAAACAAAAACAGCAAAAGCAAACAAATGGGAAAAACAAAGTAGCAATGACCCTGGATCGCATTCCACGCAGCAAGTCAAGAAAACACACACACACACACACACACACACACACGCTGCAGGTACAAAGAGCACTTGTCCACCATCCTCCCCAGGCTATGGCAGAACCAAAATCAGACACGAATATGCATTCAAAGGTTAACTAGGGCTAAGCACAGTGGCTCACCCCTGTAATCCCAGCAGTTTGGGAGATCACATTGGGAGGACTGATTGAAGCCAGGAGTTCAAAGCCAGCCTGGGCAACATGGCAAGACCCCATCTCTATAAATCAATCAATCAATCAATCAGTATCCCAGCATGGTGGCATGTGCCTGTAGTCCCAGCTACTTGGGAGGCTGAGATAGGAGGATCGCTTGGGTCCGGGAATACGAGGTTACACTGAGCTGTGATCACACCATTGCACTCCAGCCTGGGCAACACAGTGAGACCTCATGTCAATTAAAAAAACAACAACAAAGCTTAACCGGCTATTGGACATCAGGGAAATACAAATTCAAATCACAATGAGATACCAATTTATTCCCACTAGGATGGCTAAAACCAAAAAGACTGGCAATTACAAGTGCAAATATAGAGAAATGGGCCAGCCACCGTGGCTCATGCCCGTAATCCCAGCACTTTGGGAGGCCAAGGCAGCAGATCACCTGAGGTCAGGAGCTCCAGACCAGCCTGGCCAACATGGAGAAACCCCGACTCTACTAAAAATACAAAAACAACTAGCTGGGTGTGGTGGCAGGTGCCTAGAGTCCCAGATATTTGGGAGTCTGAGGCAGGAGAATCACTTGAACCTGGGAGGCAGAGGTTGCAGTGAGCTAAGATCACTGCACTCCAGCCGGGTGACAGAGGAAGACTCCATCTCAAGGAATAATAATAAAAAAAAAAAAAGTAGAGAAATTGGTATCCTTTTGCATTCCCGATGGGGGTGTAAAACAGTGCAGCCATTGCGGAAAACACTCTGGTAGTTCCTCAAAATACTAAACCAAGAGTTGCCACAGGGCCCAGCAATTCCACTGCTAGGTAACCACCTTAGAGAAATGGCACAATACGTCCACACAAAGATGTGTACACAAATGTCTATAGCAGCATTATTCATAAGAGCTGAGGCAGAGTGCAGTGGTTCACACCTGTAATCCTGGCACTTTGAGAGGTAGAGATGGAAGGAGTGCTTGAGCCCAGGCATTTGAGACCAACCTGGGCAATATAGTGAGACTTCATCTCTACAAAAATTAAAACATTAGCGGAGCATGCTGGTGCATGTCTCTGGTCCCAGCTATATGGGAGGCTGAGGCAGGAGGATTGTTTGAGCCTAGGAGGTTGTGACTGCAGTGATCTCCACTGCTGAGCTCCAGCCTGGGTAACAGCGCAAGATCTTGTCTCAAAAGTAAATACAGGCTGAGCGTGGTGACTCATGCTTGTAATCCCAGCACTTTGGGAGGCCAAGGCAGGTGGAGTACCTGAGGTTAGAAGTTTGAGACCATCCTGGCTAACATGGTGAAACCCTGTCTCTACTAAAAATACAAAAAAAAAAAAAAAAAAAAAAAATTAGCTGGGCATGGTGGCACACGAGGCAGGAGAATTGCTTGAACCAGGGAGTCAGAGGTTGCAGTGAACGAAGATCATGCCACTGCACTCCAGCCAGACAATAGAGAGAGACTCTGTCTCAAAAACATAAAATAAAGCAAAATAAAATAAATACAAGGCCGGCCATAGTGGTTCACACCTATAATCCCAGCACTCTAGGAGGCCAAGGTGGATGCGTCACCTGAGCTCAGGAGTTTGAGACCAGCCTGGCCAACATAGTGAAACTCTGTCTCTACTAAAAATACAAAAATTAGCTGGGTATGGTGGCATGTGCCTACAATCCCAGCTACTCGGGAGGCTGAGCCATGAGAATCACTTGAACTGAGAATAACTTGAACCCAGGAGGCTGAGGTTGCAGTGAGTTGAGATGGCACCACTGCCCTCCAGCCTGGGTGACAGAGTGAAACTCCATCTCAAAACGAACAAACAAAAAACTATGCCTCCAGGAACCACAGACTCGCACCACTATGCCCAGCCAATTTAAAATTTTTTTGTAGAGATAGTGGTCTCGCTATGTTGCCCAGCTTGCTCCCAAGCGATCCTCCAGTCTTGGCCTCCCAAAGTGCTGGGATTCCAGGTATGAATCTTCACCATCAAAGAAGCCAGAGAGAGAAGGTGACATGCTGTGCAACTCTATTCATACAAAAAAACCCAGAAGAGGGCTGGGCGTGGTGGCTCAAGCCTGTAATCCCAGCACTTTGGGAGGCCGAGGTGGGTGGATCACCTGAGGTCAGGAGTTCAAGACCAGCCTGGCCATCATGGTGAAACCTCATCTTAAATTAAAAAATAAATAAATAAAAAGAAAAAAGAAAAAAAATGTAGAAGAGGTAAATCCATAGTGACAAAAAATAGATTCGTGGTCGTCAAGAGCTGGGGAGACAGGGAGGATGGGAAGCGTAGCTGAGAGGTACAGGGTTTCTCTGAGGGTGATGTAAATGTTCTAAAACTGACTGTGGTTGTAGTTGCACAACGCCTGTAAATGTCCTGAAAACCACCTAACTGCACACTTAAAATGGATGAATTGTATGTCCTGTGAATTCTAGCTCAGTAAAGTTGTTATGAGTAAAGATTAAACAGCTCTAATTGGAGGGGACAATAAAGAATTGTTCTTTTTAAATCTCCTGTGAATCAAACTCTTAATTCATTAAAGCCGTATGTGTCCCTATTGGGGAGAGACAATAGAGCGATTTACCACCGGAGAGTACATACCCAGAGGATATCAGAAATGGCGCAGAAATAGACGCAAGCACTTCTCCTGGCTTTTAGTGTCTCCGAGTGGGAGGTGAAGGGTGCTTCAAGTGCTTCATAAGGGGTACCTGGTTAATGGCCACTCTATCCACAGGCAGAGAAAGGCAATGAGGAAGAGGATGCTAGTGCTAGCTAATTTGTTTTTCCCCTTTAATTGAGACTGAGTCTCACTCTGTCCCTCAGGTTGGAATGCAGTGGCGCAATCTCAGCTCACTGTAACCTCCACTTCCCAGTTTCAAGTGATTCTCCTGCCTCCGCCTCCCAAGTGGCTGGGACTACAGGCACCGGCCACCATGCCTGGCTAATTGTTTGTATTTTTAGTAGAGACGGGGCTTCACCATGTTGGTCAAGCTGGTCTCGAACTCTGACCTCACTTGATCCACCCACGTCAGCCTCCCAAAGTGCTGGGACTACAGGCACATGCCACCACGCTGGGCTAATTTTTGTATTTTTAGTAGTGACGGGGTTTCACCATGTTGGTCAGGCTGGTCTCAAACTCCTGACCTCAAGTGATCTACCTCCCCTGGCCTCTCAAAGCGCTGGGATTACAGGCATGAGCCACCACACCCAGCCTCTTCTCTTCTAATAAGGCCACCAATCCTATCGTATCAAGGTCCCTGCCTTATGACTTTAACCTTAATCACCTCCTGAGGACTCTATCTCTAAACATAGTGACACTGGGGGTTAGGCCTTCAACATTTGAATCGGGGGACAAGGATATGCAACTCATTCTATCATGGTTCTTTTCCTAGCAAACATCTGCTCCTAACTCAAGCCGCCCCACGTCATCCCCTCCAGGACCTGCCCCGTCTAGGTAAGACCCTGCTTCCTGCTTCGAACAAGCATGCGCTAAGTCCTTCTTCCACACTCTTGCTCATACAGTCCATGATTCAATAGAACACACCCCAGTGAGCAGACCAAAGGCGATGGAACCCCAGGCAGATAAGCCAAGTCCATACCACAGCAGGAGCGCAGGTGGGTGACAAAGTCAGAGAGGGAAGGAAGGCCTCTGACCTGGTTCTGTGAGAAAGAAGCAGGTGTCGACTGGCAAAAAGAAAGAAGAAATGTGTCTGGACATAGGAAGTGTGTGGAAAAACGCAGAGGCATCACGAACAGGAAACTCCAAGGAACTGCAGCCTCCAGGAGCTCATGGGGATCAAGGAAGCCAAGCTCAAGAGCAGGGGAAAGGATCTGGCTGGCAGCAGCAAAAAGACAAAGTGGAAAAGTAGAAATATCCGCTGGGCGCAGTGGCTCGGGCCTGTAATCCTAGCACTTTGGGAGGCTGAGGTGGGCGGATCGCCTGAGGTCGGGAGTTTGAGACCAGCCTGGCCAACATGGTGAAGCCGCATCTCCACTAAAAATACAAAAATTAACCAGGCGTGGTGGTGCACACCTGTAATCCCAGCTACCCGAGAGGCTGAGTAAGAGAATCTCTTGAACGCAGGAGGCGGAGGTTGCAGTGAGCAGAGATCATGCCACCACACTCCCACCTGGGCAGCAGTGCAAGATCCTGTCTCAAAAACAAAAAAAAAGTCCAGGTGCAGTGGCTCATTCCTGTAGTCCCAGCACTTTGGGGGGCCAAAGTTGGTGGATCACCTGAGGTCAGGAGTTTGAGACCAACCTGGCCAAAGTTAGATACCGATCTCAACCAAAAATATAAAAACTTAGCCAGGTGTGGTGGTATGCGCTTATAGTCCCAGCTACTCGGGAGGCTGACACACGATAATCGCTTGAACCTGGGAGGCAGAGGTTGCCATGAGCCGAAATTGTGCCACTGCACTCCAGTCAGGGCAACAGAGTAAGACTCCGTCTCAAAAACACAAAACAAAGGGAGAGAGGGAAGAAGTAAGGAGGGAAGGAAGGAAGGAAGGAAGGGAGGGAGGGAGGGAGGGAGGAAGGAAGGAAGGAAGGAAGAAAGGAAGGAGAGAAAGGAGGGAGGAAGGGAGGGAGGGAGGAAGGAAAGAAGGAAGGATGGAGGAAGGGAAGGAAGGAAGGAAGGACAGAAAGGAGGAAGGGATGGAGGGAGGGAGGAAAGGAAGGGAGGGAGGGAGAGAAAGGAGGGAGGGAAGGAAGAAAGGAAAGAAGGAAGGAGGGAGGGAGGGAAGGAAGGAGAGAAAGGAGGGAGGAATGGAGGGAGGGAGGAAGGAAGAAAGGAAGGAGAGGAAGGAAGAAAGGAAGGAGAGAAAGGAGGGAGGGAGGGAGGGAAGAAAGGGAGGGAGGGAAGGAAGGAAGCAGAGAAAGGAGGGGGGGATGGAGGAAGGGAGGAGGGAAGGAAGGAAGGGAGGAGAGAAAGGAGGGAGGGAGGGAAGAAAGGGAGGGAGGGAGGGAAGGAAGGAAGGAAGGAAGGAAGGAGAGAGAAAGGAGGGAGGGAAGGAAGGAAGGAAGAAAGGAAGGAAGGAAGGAAGGAAGGAAGGAAGGAAGGAAGGAAGGAAGGAAGGAAGGAAGGAAGAAGGGCTCCTGGGGCACAGTATGAAAGGCCAGGGACTACTAGGAAGGGCACCTGTGTGCCACAGCCACGCTGATAGCAACACCTTCTATGAGCTCTGGAGTGCCTGACTCCTCTAGTCTATTACATAGTTTTGTAATGGTAACAACATCAAACATCAAACCACAGGATTAGAAGCCGGCTTCCCTGCTATTTCAGTAGTCCTGAAATTTACACAGAGGGGGCAGAAAGGCCTGCAGAAGATAGAAGGAAAAACAAGAGAAAGTCTTGCTGGACCAGAAAGACACTTTGTAACAGGTGGTATAGAGACCATGTAACTGAGTCCAATTAGGAGGGAGCACATGGGATCCTCCCTTTTCTGATCTTCTGGAAGGAAACAAAAGGATACATTCTTGAGAGTAGAATGGCAACAATACACACACACACACACACACACACACACACACACACACACACAGAGCAGTCAGAAAACAGTTGTATGCCACCAGGCACAGTGGCTCACATCTGTAACCCCGGTACTTTGGGAGGCTGAGGTGGGACGATCACTTGAGGTCTTGAGTTTGAGACCAGTCTGGGCAACACAGCTAGACCTCGTGTCTTCAAAGAGTAAAAATAAAAAAGCTAGCCAAGTGCAGTGGTGCATGCATGCCTGTAGTCCCAGCTACTCGGGAGGATGAAGCTGGAGAATCATTTGAGGCCAGGAGTTCGAAGCTGCAATGAGCCATGATTGCACCACTGCATTCCAGCCTGTATGACAGAGCAAGACCCTGTCTCTAATAATCATAATAAATGACACTTTAAAATCAATCAATAAAAAAGAAGTTGCATCCCTACTCTCTTGAGTCCCTTCCTGTCTATATTTGCCTGCATTGATAACGAGAGTAATTTTTAGAAAGTACCTATGTTGGCCAGATGAGGTGGCTCACGTCTGTAATCCCAGCACTTTGGGAGGCCGAGGCGGGTGGATCACCTGAGGTCAGAAGTTCGAGATCAGCCTGCCCAACATGGTGAAACCCCATCTCTACTAAAAACACAAAAATTAGCCGGGCGTCGTGACAGAAGCCTGTAATCCCAGCTACTCAGGAGGCTGAGACAAGAGAATCGCTTGAACCCGGGAGGCAGAAGTTGCAGTGAGATGAGACAGCATCACTGCATTACAGCCTGGGAGACAAAGTGAGACTCTTTCTCAAAAAAAAAAGGAAAGTACCTATGTTTTCCACATTGCCACAAAGGCAAAAGAAACAAGAATCTTATGATAACATCCTGCCCTTCCTGAACATAAGACGGGGGCTTTTATATAAACCTGATGAGATACCCTACTTTTAAGGAACTGGAAGCAAATGCCAGATTTGAAATTAAACATTCATTCTCACAAGTCTGCTTTGAACTCCAGCAGGAACGCAGAGCCAGTCTGCATGTGGCAGCGCAGAATAGCAAATCTTACTCTGCTGGAAACAAAATATGTTTCTAAAATCCTGTAAGCCAGCTGGGCAAGGTGCCTCACACCGGTAATCCCAGCACTTTGAGAGTTTGAGGCAGGTGGATGGCTTGAGTTCAGAAGTTTGAGACCCACTTGGGCAACATGATGAAACCCCATCTCTACTAAAATACAAAAATTAGCCAGTCATGGTGGCACACGCCTGTAGTCCCAGCTACTCAGGAGGCTGAGGTGGGAGGACCACTTGAGCCCAGGAAGTCAAGGCCGCAGTGAGCCGTGATCCTGCCACTGCACTCTAGCCTGAGCAAGAGAACAAGACCCTTCCTCAAAAAAATATAAATGAATAAATGCGATAAAATCCTGAGAGCCCCTGCTGCCTCTCCTTGTCGCCAGGGTTGGCAGAGGGCAGGAACCCCCTCACTGAAACACCGGCCAGGGGTTTTTTGACATCTCATGAACTTTCCAAAATGTAATCAACCCAGCAGTTTCCATGCAGATGAAAATACAAGAAAAAGGGCATTCGCATTGAAAGGATTCTAAACAAAAAATGTCAAACTGACAATATTTTTAAGACGGTGTATTGCTCTGTTGCCCTGGCTGGAATGCAGTAGTGCAATCTCGGCTCACTGCAACCTCCACCTCCCGGGTTCCCGAGATTCTCCCACCTCAGCCTCACAAGTAGCTGGGATTACAGGCATGAGCCACTGCACCCAGCTAATTTTTGTATTTTTAGTAGAGATGGGGTTTGACCATGTTGGCCAGGCTGGTCTTGAACTCGTGACCTCAGGTGATCCACCTGCCGTGGCCTCCCAAAGTGCTGGCATTACAGGCGTGAGCCACAGAATCTACTGCAATTTTAAAACACTTGCAGCCAATTCTTGTTACTGGTGGTAGTTTGGCCCTGTGAAGTTACCTTGAACGTTGAATTAGTGAATACTGAGCCATTGCTGCTAGAAAAAAGCAAGGGTAAGTACCTGAGAGCTTCTGACCACAACACATTTATCCATGAATCAATACCTACCCTTGTTTTATGTGTGTTTCTGTTGAAAGACACTTTACTGAATCTATATTGTTGATTCATTAACTCTGAACTCATGGCCAACAGCAGTAGGACCCATGCCTAAAAAGGTTTATCTTAACACATGCCTGTGTGTGTTTGTGTGTGTGTGTGTGTGTGTGTGTGTGTGTGTGTGTGTGTGTGTGTTGTTTTTTGGGGTTTTTTTGGAGACGAGGTCTCACTCTGTTGCCCAGGCTTGAGTGCAGCGGCACTGTTTCAGCTCACTGCAACCTCCAGGGACTCAAGCAATTCTTGTGCCTCAGTCTCCCAAGTAGCTGGAATTACAGGCATGTGCCATCACTCCTGGCTATTTTTAGTAGATTTAGTATGTAATAATTTAGTACTATTATTTGTAGTTTTAGTAGAGATGGGGTTTCACCATGTTGCCCAGGCTGGTCTTGAACTCTGACCTCAAGTGATCCACCTGCCTTGGCCTCCCAAAGTGCTGGAATCGCAGGTGTGAGCCACCATGCCGGACACACTGTCTTTTCTCCACAAGGGTGGTCATGGCCTTCCTAAGCTAAGGAACAGCAGGTAGCACTGCTTCAGCACTCTGGGGGGCATTTGAGACAGTCCCACACCAACTGAAAGCATAAAAATGCTAAAAACGTGGTACCAAATAGCCACTAAAAGGACTGGGTTTGTTGTTGTTGTTGTTGTTGTTGTTGTTGTTTTTGAGACAAAGTCTCACTTTATTGCCCAGGCTGGAGTGCAGTGACACGATCTTGGCTCACTGCAATCTCCACTTCCTGGGTTCAAGCGATTCTCCTACCTCAGCCTCCCAAGTAGTTGGGATTAAAGGTGCCCGCCACCACGCCCAGCCAATTGTTTGTATTTTTAGTAGAGACAGGGTTTCTCCATGTTGGCCAGGCTGGTCTTGAACTCCTGACATCAAGTGATCTGCCTACCTTAGCCTTCCAAAGTGCTGGGATTACATGTTAGCCAGGATGGTCTCGATCTCCTGATCTTGTGATCCACCTGCCTCAACCTCCCAGAGTGCTGGGATTACAGGCGTGAGCCACTGCACCTGGCCAGAAAGGACTAGTTTCAATCCTCAGTGTGCAGATTGTATGACTCTGACACATAAGGGCTGAAGCAAAAAGGTGGAGTGCCCCCTTACTTGACCTCAAATTTGAGACTCATACTTATATGAGTGTCCTGAAATGACCAGAAAGGCACTGAGCATGCTGGTTTAAGGGTTACAAATACATTTTAGTGAGTAGGTAAATTCAAAAATACAGGATCTGGGCCAGACGTGGTGGCTTATGCATGTAATCCCAGTACTTGAGGAGATCAAGGTGGGAAGATCACTTGAGGCCAGGAGTTCGAGACCAGCCTGGGCAACATTTTGAGACCTTATCTTTACTAAAAATTTAAACATCAGGCTGATCCTGGTGGCTCATGTCTGTAATCCCAGCACTTTGGGGGGCCGAGGTAGGCAGATCACTTGAAGCCAGGAGCTCAAGACCAGCCTGACCAACATGGTGAAACCCCATTTCTACTAAAAATTAAAAAATTAGCTGAGTGTGGTAGCGCACCTGTAACCCCAGTTACTAGGGAGGCCGAGGCAGGAGAATCGCTTGAGCCGAGGAGGTGGAGGCCGCAGTGAGTCCAGATCACACCACTGCAGGTCAGCCTGGGCAACAAAATGAGTAAGACTGTCTCAAAAATAAATAAATAAATAAATAACAATAAAAAATAGTTGAGCATGGCAGTGTATGCCTGTAGTCCCAGCTGCTCAGGAGGCTGAGGCAGGAGGATTGTTGATGCTCAAGAGTTGGCGGCTGCAGAGAGTTAGGACCGCACCTCTGCACTCCAGCCTGAGCATCAGAGCAGGACCCTGCCTCTCCAAATAAAAATTTTAATTTCAAATTTTAGAAAGAACATATGGAATCTGGCAATAACAGGAATCAACTGGACTCAAATTTAAAATTTCAACTTTAAGAATATTGATCCAATTATAAGATAACATTTAAATTAAAGTCTAGAAAAACTATAGGGATGGAGAGCAGATCTGTGTTTGGGGGTGGAGGTGGTTTGGTGATGAAGGGGTGAACTGAGGGGGTTTGGACAACAATGAGACTCTTCTGTATCCTAATTGCGGCAATAGCTCTACCACTGTACACACGGCTTAAAATTCATAAAACAGTACACCTTTAAAAAGTCAATTGTGCTGTAAGTTAATTTCTTTCTTTCTTTCTTCTTTTTTTTTTTTTTTTTTTTTTT
>NW_016107368.1:2444118-2445112 GCF_001604975.1 Cebus imitator | reverse complement strand
GCTCACTGCAACCCCCACCTCCCTGGTTCAAGCCATTCTCCTGCCTCAGCCTCCCCAGTAGCTGGGATTACAGACACACGCTACCACACCCACCTAATTTTTGTATTTTTAGTAGAGACAGGGTTTCACCATGTTGGCCCGGCTGGTCTTGAACTCCTGACTTTGTGATCCGGCCCGCCTCAGCCTCCCAAAGTGCTGGGATTGCAGGTGTGAGCCACCACACCCAGCTCAGAAGTATTCTTAATAGAAATTAACACAAGGGAGGCTTGAGGAAAAAAAAATCTCATGACATACACCACTTCCTTTTGGGTTCTAGAGGCTGGGCTGAAAGCGTGAAATCCTCATTCAATGCCAATATAGCTGTTTAAATAAATTATAAGATCATACACATAGCTAAGTAAGAAACATCGCTGCGATCTTTCTCATCCTTGGAATCTGTATATTCAGTGCAGCCAATGATACACATTTCTTTAACATGTCTTGCGGTGTAAAGAGAAAGACACAGCATTTCATGTCACTCACTTCATTCAAGTGGTACGAGCGGCCACGCAAGCTATCAGGCATGCTCTCATGAATGAAACCTCAAGGCGTCTGTTCCGGATCAGAGGTCAGCAAACATTCTCTGTAAAGGGCCTAAGTGTAAATATTTTGGCTGTGGAATTCCTGTTTTAACTACTCAACCTGCCGTGTTGGGGCATTTTTGTGCAGCCATAGATGATGAGTAGATAAATGAGTGTGACTGCATGACTGTAAAACAGCATTTACAAAAACCGTGGGATTTGGCCTGAGGGCCATAGTGTGCTGACCCCTGTCCAAATGAAGAAGTTGGACACCATAGTAAATTTCTTAGCTGGGTGGAATGGCTCCTCATGCCTGTAACCCCAGCCCTTGGGAGGCCTAGGAGGGAGGACTGCTTGAAGCCAGGAGTTCAAGAGCAGCCTATGCAGTATAGCAAGACCCTATCTCTAGAGACAATTTTTTTTTTTTTTTTTTT
>NW_016107368.1:2441080-2443473 GCF_001604975.1 Cebus imitator | reverse complement strand
AAAATTTAACTAGCTGGTCATGGCGGTGCCTGCCTGTGATCCCAGGTACTTAGGAGGCTGCGGTGGGAGGATCACTTGAGTCCAGGAATTCAAGACCAGCCTGAGCAACAGAGCAAGACTCTGTCCGTACAAAAAAATTTTAATTAGCTGGGTGTAGTGGCACCTGCCAGTGATTCCAGCTACTTGGGAAACCTAGGCAGGAGGATTGCCTGAGGCCATGAGTTCAGGGATGCAGTAAGCTAGGGCCGAACCTTTGCACTCCAGCCTGGGTGACAGAGTAAGATCCTGTCTCTAAAAAGAAATAAAAATTTAAGAAAAAAAAAAAAAGCGAGCTGAGAGAAGAGTAAACACTGGCCTTCTGGGAAGAGAGAGCCAACATCTTAGCCCAAGTAGAAGGAGAAGAGAACAGTAGAACGGAAGAACCCAGGCGCAGGTGAGAATGTGACAGGAGAGAGCCTCCCAGGAGGAGGGCTTGGCAAACCCAGAGGGGTCAAGTGAGGTAAGGCCGCAGGAGATGAAACCGGGAGATGAGAGATTACCTCTGAGAGCCACTGGTGAAGTGGCAGAGACGCAAGCCAGACGCTGGGGGCCGAACAGTGGGTAAAGAGTGGGACGGCAAGGGTGGGGAGGGCTGACAGAGGGAAGCTGGACAGGGTGGAGGCTGGAGGTCAGTGGTGGGTAAGGGGGGTGGGGGGGACTGGGTGTTTGGAGGTTGAAAAAGCATGTGGGTAAATACTTTTTTTTTTTTGAGACGGAGTTTCGCTCTTGTTACCCAGGCTGGAGTGTAGTGGCTGGATCTCGGCTCACTGCAACCTCCTCCTCCTGGGTTCAAGAGATTCTCCTGCCTCAGCCTCCCGAGTAGCTGGGATTACAGGTGCCTGCCACCACACTTGGCTAATTTTTATATTTTCAGTAGAGACAGGTTTTCACCATGTTGGCCAGGCTGATCTCCAACTCCTGACCTCAGGGGATCTGCCTGCCTTGGCCTACCAAAGCTCTGGGATTACAGGCGTGAGCCATTGCGCCCAGCCAAAGATTCTTGAACAAAGAGAGGAGACAGAGCAAGAGCCCAGATGGGTAAATGTCTCAGACAGGAAAAGGTTAACTCCTCCAGTGCAGTGCTTGGCAGTGTCTAGAGACATTTGTGGTGGTCACGACCGGGGGGAGGGGATCCTACCAGGACCAAGTGGCTGAGACCGGGGTTGCAGCTCAGCACTCTACATACAGGGTGGCCCCCACCACCAAGAATGATCCAACTCCCAGTGTCAGCAGTGCCCAGGTTGAGAGTCCTGCTTGAACCACAGAGGAATGGAAATCAAGGACGGAGTGGGGTGAGGTGGGGACCCCAGGGGACCCAGCCCACACCCTGTGGCCTCTATGCATGAGTCTGGAGGGGCAAGATGGAGGTCTCCAGGAAAGAAGCAAAGCGTGAGAATAACTGTAGAGGCCAGGCACCATGATTCATGCCTGTGATCCCAGCACTCTGGGAGGCCGAGGCAGGCAGATTATTTGAGGCTAGGAGTTTGAGACCAGCCTGGACAAAATAGCAAGACTTCATCTCTACAAATTAAAAAAAAAAAAAATTAGCTGGGCATGGTGGCATGCAACTGCGGTCCCAGCTACCAGGGAGGGTGAGGTGGGAGGATGGCTTGAGCTGCAGTGAGCCATCACTGCCCGACTGTGGCTGTATTGCAGCCTAAGCAACAGAGCAAGACCCTATCTCAAAAAAAAATACAGTAAAACAAATAGATAGCTAGACCAATAGAGACAAAAATCACACTGATTTTCCTCCACCCTTCATCCCAATCAAAATGCCATATTGGGGTCGGGATTGGTGGCTCACGCCTGTAATCCCAGTACCTTGGGAGGCCAAGGCAGGCAGGTCACTTGAGATCAGAAGTTTGAGACCAGCCTAGCCAACGTGGCAAAACCTCAACTCTACTAAAAATACAAAAATTCACCGGAGGTGGTGATACACCCTGTAATCCCAGCTACTCAGGAGCCTGAGGCAGGAGACTCACTTGAATCTGAAAATTGGAAGTTGCAGTGAGCAAAGATCTTGTCACTGCACTCCAACCAGGGTGACAGTGAGACGACCCTGACTCAAAAAAAAAAAAAAAAATGCTGGGCATGGTGGCTCATGCCTATAATCCCAGTACTTTGGGAGGCTGAGGTGGGCAGATCACAAGGTAAGGAGATCAAGACCATCCTGGCTAACATGGTGAAACCCCATCTCTACTAAAAATACAAAAAATTAGCCAGGTGTGGCGGTGCATGCCTGTACTCCAGAGGATGAGGCAGGAGAATCTCTTAAACATGGGAGATGGAGGTTGCAGTGAGGCGACATCGCGCCACTTCCCTCCAGCCTGGGTGACAGAGTGAGACTCCCTTTA
>NW_016107368.1:2436880-2440904 GCF_001604975.1 Cebus imitator | reverse complement strand
AAAAAAAAAAAAAAAAAAAAAAAAAAAAAAAAAAACATTGCTCGGCAGCCACACTAGCTAGATTCTAATCCCAGCGCTGCTGCCTGCTGGCCCCAAGTGGAGTTTTCTCACTTGTGAAAAGAGATGATTAAACTGCACCTCGTGGGGTTTTGTGGTGAGGATTAACTGAGATTATATATGCAAAGCACATAGAACAGCACCTGCTGAGGCCTTGCTCTTATAACTCTTAGGAAGGTATTATGCAGAGGATGAGGAACTCCTTAAGATGGTAAAGGAGCCCAGTACACCCTGGGATTCCACCACCCGTGCTCCACTGCCGAACACCTACTATGTGCCAGGCACTGTTCTGGGTTCCAGAAATGCAGAAGTGAACATTGACAACAACAACAAACTGTAAACCCCTGCCCATATGGAAGCCATAAATGTGCTAACAACTGGTAAATCCATTTACTGATCCTGAAAGCACAGGCACTGATCCACAACTAATTACCAAAGCTACAAGGAACAGAAGAGCAAGGAACCACACATAGGCACACACAGAATTTGGCAGAGTTCTTTTTTTTTTTTGAGACGGAGACTCTGTTGCCCAGGCAGGAATGTCGTGGTGAGATCTTGGCTCACTGACACCTCCAACTCCCAGGCTGATTCTCCTGCCTCAGCCTCCAGAGTAGCAGGGATTACAGGTGCGCGTCACCATGCCCAGATAATTTTTGTATTTTTAGTAGAGATAGGATTTCACCATGTTGGCCAGGTTGGTCTTGATCTCCTGACCTCGTGATCTGCCTGCCTCTGTCTCCCAAAGTGCTGGGATTACAGGTGTGAGCTGCCACGCCCGGCCTGGCATAGTTCTAAACCACTCTTATTGGATTTTCTTAACAAGAACCCAAACTAACTGCTACCCTTCATTGAGCACCCACTGTCTACGAGGCGCTGGGGTGGTGGGGGGGCTTTTAGACTTTATATAATTGATAGAGTCAACTCAGCAAACCCGGTTGGTCCACTCCAGCACCTCTGATTTTACATCTACCCTGTTCTCCGTCTATACATTAAGGAGCTTCAGTTCCTTCCCTCTCTGACCCCCTCCTCATCACCACTGATTTCCTTTTATGGAGAAATCTGCAACAGTAACCCAACAGATATTTTTAAAGCAGGGTCTCAGACCCTACAGTGGGAAACCCAGGCTATATTCTCTTAAATGATTACTCCATCTTCATTCTACAAGCCCAAAGGTTTTCTAGGAAGATGCTGCCCACACGTGGGAGAGGAGCCCGTGGGGGTCAGAGGGAATGAAAGGCTCTTTCATGAAGGGCAGATCTGAGGGGAGAGGAGGCGTTAAGGAAACAACAGGTGAAGGACAGTAGTCCAGATTCTTGGGCAGAATAGGGAACAGAGAGATTCAAGTCCTGGCTCTGGCACTGACTTTAGGGCAAGGGAGTTATGCGTTTTACCTGAGCCTCAATTCATTCCTCTGTGAAATGGGTGCATAACTGTAACCGCCTCCTGGGGCCACTGTGACAGTCCAGAGAGAGATAAGATAGACCAGCGTGTGGCCTGTGGTGACACCAATTACAATAAATATGGCAAAAAAAAAAAACAAAAAAAAAACGCCATTACTTCTGCCACAATTGCTGCTGTTTCTAAGGCTTTAGACTTTGCCTCGGGACATCTGGAAACAGAACCCAAAAGGGAAACCATGGACCTAGAGTCCCGGGTGGCCACTGGCCTAGATCCAAGATATCGGGGTGGAGCTGGCGGGGGTTCTACAATCCCTGACCCCAGGCAGCGTCTCCCACCGGTGAGGCACTCAGGGCGCTTGGATTTATCTACACCGTATGCGCTCCGGGGATGGGCTGTCCGGAGCTGCCCAGACCGAGTGACCCCACTTCGCGGCCGCGACCCAAAGAGGACGCGTGTGTTTTCTCCAGAGCGCCTTGGCCTCGAAGAGGCCGGGACTCTGGTCGCAGGGGTGCTCTAGAGAGGCGCCCGCGGCGGGGCGGGCACTGGGGCAAGGTTCCTCGGGCTCAGGTCTGGCACGCGGGGTGCGGAGGCGCGAGCCCGGACGGGCAAAGGCCAAGGTCAGCGGCTTCCCGCCCCCCAAGCGGAGCAGGAGCGACCGCCCGGACCACCGACCCCCGCCCCCAGCCCTCGGGAAGGGGTCTCAGTCCACCAACGGCAGGGGAGGAGGGCTTTCTTTTGTCTCGGGTGGGGGGTCCTCTCTCCATCGCCTTGCTCCCCGCCCACTCCTGCGCCCCCAAGACTCACCCTCTCCGGGGTACATTTGGCCCGCAGCGCCCAAGAGCAGCGCGGCCACCGCCACCAGCAGCGGCGCGGCCGCCGCCCCCCGGCGGCCCCCGGCTCCCATGGCTGCAGGGAGCGCAGGGTCTCCTCGGATCAGAACGCGCGGTTCCGGCCCGAGGGGGTCATGCCGCGAGGCGGCAGCCGGAGAGGCTCTGGGGGCCGCGCGTCCTTCTCTTCCACGCGGGCGATCCGCGGGCCGCAGCCCTCCTGCCCGGGATCGGCGGTCCTAGAGGCAGCCCCGGGAAGGGCGCGCGCGCGGCCTCGTCCGCTACAAAGACTGAGCTGGGAGGTCCCGCGGTGGCGGCCCCGACCACCCGTCCGCTGCGGCCCGGGTCCCGTCCCACGATCTCGAGGCCCGGAGCTTTGCGCTGCGCCCCGGACTGTCTCCTGGCTTTCGGCCCCGCGCACTCTCGGTCGCGATCGGCGGGTTCCGGGACAGAGGGACGCGCGGACTGAGGGACGCGCTGCCGGGCGGGGGGGGCACCTGGGCGGGCGAGCGGCTGGTGGCGGGCGGCTGGAGTGAGGGCTGCTCGGGCCCGTAAACAACGCGACCCGTCAGCTGGGCCCCTTGCGGGCCGCGGGAAAAGGCGGCGCGGATCTGGCCTGGGAAGGGACTGTGCGCCCGGGAGAGGCCCGGGAAAGGGAGGGAAAGCGGGGGGCAGGGTAGGGAGGTGGCGCCCGGCCCCGCCCCGCCTCCCCGCCTCCCCGAGCCGGGCCCCTCGCTGGAGGCCCTGGGCGCGCCTGTACCGAGGGGCAGCCCCAGATCCGCGCGCTCTACACCGCCCCGAGTCTCCTCCAGCCTCAGACCCCCCCCCGAAGGCGCCCCACAGGCCCGACCCAGCGACATAAATCCTTTCTCTACCATTTTGCTCTTTTGTTCGGAGTGGGGCTTTGGAGGATTCCTGTTAATAATTTTAAAATAGTGCATTAAAATATTTATGTTGGTGACTCGAGGTGGTTTCGGTTTTTTGTTTGTTTTTGCTTTGTGTTTTGTATGTGTGGTTTTTCTTTGCGGGGGGGCACTCCCTTAAATTTTGCACCCCAGGCGAGTAGTTTTTCACTCACCGCCTTTCCCTCGTCCAGGCCTGGCCAGAGACACTCGTCCCAGAGCGGGTGGACGCCCCCAGATGTCCCGCCCGCGCGTGCGCCCCCACCCACAGGCAAGACCCAAGTCAGGCCCCTGGGGACAGCCACGTGCCCGCACGTCCAGTGCGCTCCCTATGCTCAAGTTGGCGAAAGACACCTAGGAAAATGTGCAGAAGCTTCTGAAAGGGGAAAGACGACGCGGGAGATCTCGAATAAGGGGTGGACATGTCTGATTATCAGCAGACCAGGCTGTGTGTGTCTGAACGTCTAGCAATGTCAGTCACGAACAAGGCGGGACAGCGGTTCCACCCACCATACTGAAGGAGAGGAAGGGGCTTTCAGTATAGGAAAGCCAGAACTCAGTGGGAAGAGGGTTCCTCCACCCCTCACTCCTGTGTCGTCTTGGACCAGCTACTTCACTATGTCCGGGTCAGTCTTGCTTGAGTGATGGGTTTGATAATATCTGCATACCAGATTTGGGAAGGTACCTGAGGAAGAAAACTTAAGAATGCACACAGCACAACCGTAGACCCAAGGCATTCATTCTCTTTATTTTTATTTTTATTTATTTATTTTATTTATTTATTTATTTATTTATTTTTTGAGACGGAGTTTCGCTCTTGTTACCCAGGCTGGAGTG
>NW_016107368.1:2428127-2435653 GCF_001604975.1 Cebus imitator | reverse complement strand
CCTTCCTTCCTTCCTTCCTTCCTTCCTTGCTTCCTTCCTTCCTTCCTTCCTCTTTCTTTCTTTTTCCAGAATCTTGCTGTCACCCAGGCTGGAATGCAGTGGTGCAATCCTAGCTGACTGGAGCCTTGAACTCCTGGCCTCAAGCAGTCCTCCTGCCTTAGCCTCCCAAGGTGCTAGGATTACAGACATGCGTCACTTTGATTGGCCTTGACATTCTTATTCAACGTGTTCTGTGTCTTCTCCCATCCCCGTGAAGGCGGAAATCTTTATGGTCTCATTTCAGTGATTAAACCCAGTGCCTGACACAGCTGTTGCTTAATAAATATTTGTTGAGTGGGAGAATCAACAAGCAATAAGTAATATGGGATTTTTCAGTGAGCAAAATCAACTTGATCCATTTCCTTATGAAGTTCACAACTGAGTTTAGGAGAGAGCCCTTAAAATAATTGAGTGTGTGATGAGTTGAGGGGAATGGGGGGGGGCATAGAAAGGGATCTGCTGAGGGAGGCTTTTGTTTGTTGGTTGGTTGGATTTTGAAAAATCACGCTCTGTTCCCTAAACTAAGTTCAGTGGTGCAATCTCAGCTCACTGCAACCTCCATCCCCGGGGGTTCAAGCAATTCTCCTGCCTCAGCCTCCAGAGCAGCTGGGATTACAGGTGCCTGCCACCATGCCCAGATAATTTTTGTATTTTTAGTAGAGACAGCATTTTACCCTATTGGACAGGCTGGTCTTGAACTCCTCACCTCAAGAGATCCGCCCTCTTCAGCCTCCCCAAATGCTGGGATTACAGGCGTGTGAGCCACCGCACCTGACTGAGGATGTGGTTTTCAGCTTAAGTCTGAAAATGAAGAAGAGCCAGCTTAGGGAAGCCGTGGGGAAGTGTTTCAGGTAGAGGGAAAGGCATAAGGATAGGCCCAGAGTAGGGTGGGCACGGCATTCTTGCAACTGAACCAGTCACTCACTGTAGCTGTAGAAAAGAAAGAGGAGACGCTGGCCGAGGTGGCTCATGCCTGTAATCCTAGCACCTTGGGAGGCTGAGGAGGGTGGATCATGAAGGTCAGGAGTTCGAGACCACCCTGGCCAACACGGTGAAACCCCATCTCTACGAAAGATACAAAAAATTAGCCAAGTGTGGTTGCACGCACCTATAATCCCAACTCGGGAGACTGAGGTAGGAGAATCGCTTGAACCTGGGAAGTGGAGGTTGCAGTGAGCTGAGATTGTGCCACTGCACTCCAGCTTGGGCAACAGGGTGAGACTCAGTCTCAAAAAAAAAAGAAAGAAAGAATGAGGAGAAAGTGAAGCCATGGGTAAGAACTGCGGTAGAGCCTTGAACCACAAGTTTGAATGGTGCAGGGTTTTTGGGGTTTTTTTGCAAAGTCTTGCTCTGTTGCCCAGGCTAGAGTGCAGTGGAGTGATCTTGGCTCACTGTGCCCTCCACCTCCCAGGTTCAAGTGATTCTCCTGCCTCAGCTTCCCAAGTATCTGGGACTACAGGCACGTGCCACCACAGTTAATTTTTATATTTTTAGTAGAGACAGGGTTTCACCATGTTGGCCAGGCTGGTCTCAAACTCCTGACATCAGGTGATCTGCCCACCTCAGCATCCCAAAATGAGGTCATCTTTTAAGCAGAATGTTTTTCAATAAATATATTGGAAACAGTTTTAGAGATCTGCAACAATTTGAGAATACTTGCAGATGAGCTTGATGACCAAGAAATATCCAAACAAATTAAATTAGATATGTCATGAGTGCATAAAATATATGTAGATATATTTTATTATTTTATTTTATTTTTTGGGGACAAAGTCTCACTCTGTCACCAGGCTGGAGTGCAGTGGTGCAATGTCAGCTCACTGTAACCTTCACTCCCCAGTTCAAGTGATCCTCCTGCCTCAGCCTCCCTAATAGCTGGGATTACAGGCATGCACCGCCATGCCCAGCAAATTTTTGTATTTTTAGTAGAGACAGGGTTTCACCATGTTGGCTAGCATGGTCTCCATCTCCTGACCTCACGATCCGCCCACCTCAGCCTGCCAAAGTGCTGCGGTTCCAGGCACAAGCCACTGCACCTGGCCTATTATTTTCTTTTAGTGACAGGGTCTTGCTCTGTTGCCTAGGCTGGAGAGCAGTGGCCCAATCACAGCTCACTCTAACCTCCAAGTCCTGGGCTCAAGCCATCCTCCTGCCTCAGCCTCCTAAGTAGTTGGGACTACAGGCAAACACCAACACCCCCAGCTAATTTTTTTTTAACGTTTTGTAGAAACAAGGTCTCACCATGTTGCCCACGCTGGTCTCAAGCTGAATTCAAGTGATCCTCCTGCCTCTGCCTCTCGAAGTGCTGAGATTACAGCCATAAACCACCATGTCCATCCCTATTTTATCATTTACTAGCATAAAATATACATAAATCTATTATTTTCAAACGTATTAAAACATACACGCTTACAAACCATACATGGTGTTATTTGAAGTTAAGAGAAATGTAAATAAATGTAAGCATGCACCGTTCACTCATAACTGCATAAAATTAACTGTAGACTATATTGTGTTACTGTTATAATTTCCCAGCCCCCTCCTGTTGCTGCTGGAGTGAGTGCAAGTGTTGCAAGTATCCACTTAAAATGTCATGTTACACTAATTATCTCCCTGTGGGCAGTTCGCCTGTCCAGGAAATTGTGCCCCAGTAAAAAGGGATCTCTTGTGGTTCCCGTGTATTTTTCACTGTGTTTAGCGCAATACCGTAAATACTGAATAACATCATCAGACCCATGTGAAGTGCCACTAGTGTTGTTGGAAGTGTTCCCAAGAAGCAGAGAAGAGTCATGACAGAACAAGAAAAAGTGGAATTGCTTGATACATAACAAAAATTCAGCTCTACAGCTTCAGCTGTCCATTTCAGAGAGACAATTCATCTCATAAACAAATTTATGGCATTGATCGATATTGCAGCGTTCTGTAACTGTAAATGTATTTTCCTTGTGATTTTCTTTTTTTTTTTTTTTTTTTTTTTTTTTTTTTTTTTTTTTCTTTTTTGAGACAGGGTTTCACTCTGCTGCCCAGACTGGAGTGCAGTGGCTCTATCAGGGCTCACTACAGCCTCTACCTCCTGGCCTTCAGTGATCCTCCCATCTCAGCCTCCCAGGGAGCTGGGATTACAGGCACGTGCCACCATGCCAGCTGTGATTTTCTTAATAACATTTTCTCTTCTCTAACTTACTTTAATTGTAAAAATATAGTATGTAGAGGGGCAGGTGTGTGGTGGTTCACTCCTGTAATCCCAGCACTTTGCAAGATGGAGGTAGATGGATCACTTGAGGCCAGGAGACCAGCCTGTCCAACATTACAAAACCTCAAATCTACTAAAAATATAAAAATTAGCTGGGGCGTGGTGGCACATGCCTGTAATTCTGGCTACTGTGGAGAGCCAAGGCAGCAGAATTATTTGAACCGAAGAGGTGGACATTGCAGTGAGCCGAGATCATGCCACTACAACACTCCAGCCTGGGTGAGACAGTAAGATTCTGTCTCAAAGAAAAAAAAAGTAAGTAAGAAAGGAATACAGTATGTAATAAGTGTAACATACAAAATACCTGTTAATTGGCTGTTTATGTTATTAAGTCTTCAGGTCAACAACAGGCTATGCATAGTTAAGTTTTCAGGGAGTCAAAAGTTGTATCCAGATTTTTAACTCCGTGGGGGTGAATTGGCACTAGTAGCCACAACACTATTGAAAGGTCAACTATAAAAGGTGCAGAACCTCGAATATGCTATGTGAAGACTTGCTTTGGGGCTGGGTGTGGTGGCTCAGGCCTGTAATCATAATCCCAACACTTTGGGAGGCCAAGAGGGGAGATCACTTGAGTCCAGGAGTTCGAGACCAGCCTGGGCAACAAGGCAAAACCCTGTCTCTGCCAAAAATACAAAAAAAATAGCCAGGCATGGTGGTGGGCGCCTATAGTCCCAGATACTCAGGAGACTGAGGTAGGAGGGTCGCTTGAGTGTAGGAGGTGAAGGCTGAGGCTGCAGTGAGCTAAGATTGCAATTGCCCTGCTGCACTTCAGCCTGAGCAAGAGGGAGACTCCAAAAAAGAAAGAGGGAAAAGAAAAAGATTTGCATCTCCATGATATTAAAAATGCATTTGGTGAATTCCACAGCCATTCAAAAAAGAAACCATAAGACTATGATAGGGAAGTTTTATTTTATAATTTCAGAGTGAGGAAAGATTCTCCAAGCAAGACATGAACCCCAAGTTTAAGTTTGTAAAGTAACAAACTTGGCAATGTAGAAATTAAGATATATGAATGGAAAAAAAAGCTTCATATATCAAGTCAAAAGACAGATTTTTAAAGAAATTTTTCTTGGCCGGGTACAGTGGCTTACACCTGCAATCCCAGCATTTTGGGAGGCAGAGGTGGATGGATTACCTGAGGTCAGGAGTTTGAGACCAGCCTGACCAACATGGTGAAACCCTGTCTCTACTAAATACAAAAAATTAGCTGGACATAGTGGTGCATGCCTGTAATCCCAGCTACTTGAGAGGCTGAGACAGGAGAATCACTTGAACCGGGGAGGCAGAGGTTGCGGTGAGGTGAGATTACACCACTGCACTCCAGCCTGGGCAAAAAGAGCAAAACTCTGTCAAAAGAGGAAAGAAAGAAAAGAAAGAAAGAAGGAAGGAAGGAAGGAAAGAAGGAAGGAAGGAAGAAAGGAAGGAAGGAAGAAAGGAGAGGGAGGGAGGGAGGGAGGAAGGAAATAGATAAATAAATAAATAAAATTTTCTGTTGATGCATAATAAATGAACATAGTTTTTGGGGTACAGGTGATAATTTAATACATTTATATAATTTGTAAAGATCAAATCAGCATACTTGGGATATCTATCACTTTAAATATTTGTCTTTTCTTTATGTTAAAACAGTCAAATTATTCTCTTGTATCTATTCTGAAATATTCAATAGGCTATTGCAAACTATAGCCACCCTACTGATCTAACAAACTGTCTTATTTCTTCTATCAAATTGTACACTTGTACCTAGTAATCAACTTCTCTTCATCTCCCTCTTTCTTCTACCCTTCCTAGACCCTGGTAACACCAATCTACTGTCTGTCTTTATGAGATCCACTTTTTTTTTTCAGATGGAGTCCCGTTCTGTCACCCGGCTAGAATGCAGTGGCACAATCTTGGTTCACTGCAACCTCCAACTCCTGGGTTCAAGTGATTCTCCTGCCTCAGCCTCCCAAGTAGCTGGGACTACAGTGCCCGCCACCATGCCCGGTTAATTTTTTGTATTTTTAGTAGAGACGGGTTTCACCATGTTGGCCAGGCTGGTCTCAAACACCTGACCTCAGATGATCCACCCAATTCGGCCTTCCAAAGTGCAGGGATTACAGGTGTGAGCCATCACACCTGTCTGAGATCCACTTTTTAAGCTTCCACATAGGAGCAAGAACATGTGATATTTGTCCAAAAGACAAATTTTTTAAACGAGGAAAATATATGCAACAGATAAAAGGCATGCATTCAGTCTGGGCAACACAGTGAGATCGTGTCTCTACAAAGAATGTAAAAATTAGCTGGATGTGGCAGTGTGCACGGACAATCCCAGCTACATGGGAGGCTGAAGTGGGTGGATTGCTTGAGGCCAGGAATTTGAGGCTGCAGTGAGCTCTGATTGCACCACTGCACTCTAGCCTGGGCAACAGGGCAAGATCCTGTCTCAAAAAAAAAAAAAAAAAAAAAAAAAAAAAGCATTCAATCCTAATGGATTTGATAAGGGTCGGAAATGGGAAATTTTTTTATCTGTTCCAATTTTAAGTGGTACAAGTGCAATTTTGTTGCACAGATATATTGCATAGTGGTGAAGCCTGGGCTTCTGGTGCTTCCATTACCCAAATAATGTACATTGTGCCCCAGAAATTTATTTATTTATTTATTATTTTTATTTATTTATTTTGAGACAGAGTCTCTCTCTGTCACCCAGGCTGGAGTACAGCAGTGCAATCTTGGCTCACTGCAGCCTCCACCTCCTGGATTCAAGCAATTATCTGCCTCAGCCTCCTCCTGAGTAGCTGGGATTACAGGCATGCGCCACCACATCTGGCTCATTTTTGTATTTTTAGTAGAGACGGGGTTTCACCATCTTGGCCAGGCTGGTCTCGAACTCTTGACCTCGTGATCCACCCTCCTCATCCTCCCAAAGTGCTGGGATTACAGTCATGAGCCACCGTTGCGCTCAGCAGAAATTTATAATTTAAGACTAAGAGAGCTTCGTGGGAGTATTGAAATATACTCCCTTGTTTTTGTTTATCATGGTAAAATACACATAACACAGAATCTACCACTGTAACCATTTTAACATGTACTCCTCAGGGATATTCAGAACATTCACGATGTGATGCCACCATTGCCACCATCTCATTCCAAAAAGTTTTTATCACCCCAGACGGAAACCCTTTCCCCATCAGCTGCCATTCCCCACCTCCCTTCCCCAGCCCGGGCACCCACTAATCCACTTCACATCTCTGTGGACTTGCCTGTTCTGGAAACTCCATGTAAATGGAACTTTATAGTATGTGAGCTTTGGGGACCAGCGACTTTTACTTAGCATAATGTGTTCAAGGTTCATCCCTGTTGTTGCCTGAACCCAGTGCTTTATTCTTTTTTAGGGCTGAACAATATTCCATCATTCCTTCGATTTTGAATGATCAGACCCATTCCAAATACCTGTTTTGAACCCATGCTGATTGATTGATTGATTGATTGAGATAGGGTCTCACTCTTGTTGCCCAGGCTGGAGTGCAGTGGCCCTGTCTCAGCTCACTGTAGCCTTCACTTCCCTGGTTCAAGTGATTCTCCTGCCTCAGTCTCCCAAGTAGCTGGGATCACAGGAGTGCACTACCATGCCCAGCTAATATTTGTATTTTTGGTAGAGACAGGGTTTCACCATATTGGTCAGACTGGTCTCCAACTCCTGACCTTAAGTGATCCTCTCGCCTTGGCCTCCCAAAGTGCTGGAATTATAGGTGTGAGCCACTGCGCCCGGCTTAATTGTATGTTTAAAAATAACTACAAGAGTATAACTAGATTGTTTGTAACACAAAGGATAAATGCTTGAGGGGATGGATTCCCCTTTCTTCATGATATGACTATTACAGTTCGCATGGCTGTATCAAAACATCTCATGTACCTTGTAAATATAATCAACCACTATGAACTCACAAAAATTAAAAACAAAACCTTAAAGAAAAATGCAAGAAGTGCAACCTGCAGGAATTTCTGGACAATGAGCTTCCTCCAGTTTCTTAAGCTGCTAGGGCCATGATCAGAATCCAGGCTTCATGTTAAAGAGTTTCAGAGCTTGCCGGGCGCGGTGGCTCAAGCCTGTAATCCCAGCACTTTGGGAGGCCGAAGCGGGTGGATCACAAGGTCAAGAGATCGAGACCATCCTGGTCAACATGGTGAAACCCCGTCTCTACTAAAACTACAAAAAATTAGCTGGGCATGGTGGCGTGTGCCTGTA
>NW_016107368.1:2371885-2427772 GCF_001604975.1 Cebus imitator | reverse complement strand
CCACTGCACTCCAGCCCGAGTGAAAAAGTGAGATCCTGTCTCAAAAAAGAAAGAAAGAAAGAAAGGACGAAAGAGAAAGCAAGAAAGGAAGGGAGAAAGAGAAAGCAAGAAAGGGAGGAAGGAAGGAAAAAAGAAAAGAAGAAAGAAAGAAAGAAAGAGAGAGAGAGAGAAAGAAAGAAAGGAAAGAGGAAGGAAGAGGGAAGAAAAAGGAAGGAAGGAATGAAGGCAGGAAGGGGAAAAGGGAAAGGGAGGGGAGGGAGGAGGGAAGGAGAGAAGAAGTAGGGAGGGGCTTCTATGTGAACCTATTTGTGCCTGAATCAGGCAAAGGATATAAAGGAAGTAGTACCAATTTATCTGGAGATACTGGAGCAATGGTCTTTGTTTCTCTCTCTTCTCATTTCCCTCCCCCCTCCCCAACCCCACCCCTGCCGAGTGCACTTTTCAAGAAAGATGAAGACAAAATTCATGTAAAATATTCTCATTTCCAAAAGCGTTTCTTGGATTTGTTTTGCAAACGTGCAAGACCCTTTCCCACTGACTGAGAGAGGTCGTTACCTGAATCTAGATAGAAAATGATTATGTACAATTTTATAATTAAAGTAAAACTATTTTTGCAACATAAATAAACACTGTAAAGATATTCAGTGGAACACCGCGATGCTTCCAGAAAAGACCAAGCTACATCTACAGGTCCAAAATACATACATATTATACCTAAAAAAAATTAAATGAAGAATCACGTACCTGAAAAACTATCATTTGCATTTTAAAGGAGGAGGAGGTGCAGCTATGTACACTAACTATACACATTCATGGATATTTCTAGAATCTTGAAGAATATCTCCAAAAACACATTCAAAACTGGCAATCTTTTTTTGTCTGTTCGAAGAGTTTGAACCATGCATATTAATTCTCTTTTGAAAAAGCAGAATGAGACAGACACATTTTTTTTCCATAATAGCATTACCATAGCTACAAAGTGACATAAAATACAGAGAGAGCCGGGCGTGGTGAAGCCCTGCCTGTAGTCCCAGCTACTCTGGAGGCTGAGGGGGAAGGATCACTTGAGCCCAGGAGTTCAAGGATATAGTGAAATATGTTCCTGTTTGTGACTACCACCGCATTCCAGCCTGGGTGACATAGGGAGACCCCACCTCTTAAAAACAACAACAACAACAACAACAAACAAACTTAGAAACAGAAAAAAAAAAAAAATTAACAGGAATGGCTCTGACCCAAGTTTAAAAAAAAAACTAGTGCTTTATAATTTGAATAAATAAATATGCTTTATTATTTCTGGGAAAAAGAACAGAATCTTGGAGGCCAGGCGCAGTGGTTCATGTCTGTAATCCCAGCACTTTGGGAGATGCAGTGAGAGGATCACATGAGGCCAGGAGTTCAAGACCAGCCTGGGCAACATAGCAAGATCCTGTCTACCTCTTTCCTTCACTTCCAGTTCTATTTTATTTTTTTAAAGACAGGGTCTCACTCTGTCACCCAGGCTGGAGTGCAGTGGCGCAATCTCAGCTCACTGCAACCTCCACTTCCCAGGTTCAAAGGATTCTCCTGCCTTACCCTCCCAAGTACCTAGGACTACGAACATGCACCACCATGCCCAGCTAATTTTTGTATTTTTGGTAGAGACGAGGTATTGCCATGTTGGCCAGGCTGGTCTTGAACTCCTGACTTCAGGCGATTCTCCCACCTCAGCTTCCCAAAAGCTGGGATTACAGGCATGAGCCACTGCATCTGGCCCCATCTGACTTCTTAAATCACCTTGCCTCATTACCCCTCAGAGGAAGACATTTCTACTCCCTTCCCTCTCTGAGCTGCTCTGGTTAAATTATAACAATCTGAGGCCGGGCGTGTTGGCTCACGCCTGTAATCCCAGCACTTTGGGACACCGAGACAGGCAGATCACCTGAGATCAGGAGTTCAAGACCAGCCTGACCAATATGGAGAAACCCCATCTCTACTAAAACTACAAAATTAACCGGACACAGTGGCGCATGACTGTAATCCCACCTACTCGGGAGGCTGAGGCAGGAGAATCCCTTGCACCCGGGAGGCAGAGGTTGCAGCGAGCTGAGATCTCACCATTGCACTCCAGCCTGGGCAACAAGAGCAAAACTCCATCTCAAAAATAACTAAATAAATAAAAATCTGAAAGTCCATGCTTTCATTATGTGCAATAGCTCGAAACTAGAAGCAATCCAGATGCTTATCAACAGGTGAATGGAGAAACCAGCAGTGATGTAGCCATGCCATGAATCACTGCTTTGAGATAAAAAGGAAGGAAATATTGAAACATGCAACAAAAGGAATGTACCTCAAAATAATTCTGCTAAGCTAGGAGAAGCCAGGCCATATAAAAAATGCATGGTACATGATTCCAGAAAATATTAGAAATTCTGCTGAGTTAGAAGAAGCCAGGCCATAAAAAAAATGCATGGTACATGATTCCAAAAGATCTTAGAAATTCTGCTGAGTTAGAAGAAGCCAGGCCATAAAAAAATTCATGGTACAGGATTCCATTTTCACACCTGTAATCTCAGCATTTTGGGAGGCTGAGGCAAGTGAATCACAAAGGCAAGAGATAGAGACCATCCTGGACAACGTGGTAAAACCCCATCTCTACTAAAAATTAAAAAATTATCCAGGCGTGGTGGCATACACCTGTAGTCTCAGCTACTCAGGAGGTAGAGGCAGGAGAATCGCTTGAATCCAGGAGTCAGAGGTTTTAATGAGTCAAGACCATTGCACTCCAGAGCAAGACTCTGTTTCAAAAAAAAAAAAAGAAAGAAAGAAAAGGAAAAAAAAAAAAGAAACTTTCAGAGGTGGTGGATGTGTTGCAGATGGTGGTGGTGTTTTCACAGGTGTAGACATACAGCAAAGTGTATCATATTGTGTACTTTAAATATGAATGGTTTATTATATGTCAATTATACTTTAATAAAGCTGGCTTTTTTAGGCAATAAAAATTGTGTTTTACAGGTTTCAACTGAAGATTTTATTTTTGTGAGTTTGAGACAGGGTCTCACTCTGTTGCCCAGCCTGGAGTGCAGTAGTGCAATCATAGCTCACTGCAGCCTTGACCTCCTAGGTTCAAGTGATCCTCCCACCTCAGCCTCTCAATAGCTGGGATTACAGGTACTCATCACCACACCTGGCTAATTATTTTATTTTTTTGTAGAGACAGGGTTTTGTCATGTTGCCTAGGCTGGTCTCAAACTCCTGGGCTCAATGAGTTCATCAAAGTGTTGGCGTTACAGATGTGAGCCACCATCCCCCGCCTCCTAGACAGATGATCTTCTGACAGTGTTTGCTGTTCTCCACACTCTGAAGTTTAAGGACACACTCATTGAGGCCAGTCTCTACCGCAGAACACATTGGTGCTACCTGCTATTCCGTGGTGGAGTTGGTGGGTGGGAATTTCCTATTGAGGAGCTCTCATTCAAAGCGTTATAAATCCATAAAAGCTGCCCCCGTCTTATCTGATGTAAAAACCTGCAGAGTTGAAACCATCCATCTCTCGTTACAAAGTAGCTCTACAGGAATCAAAGAGGCAATAAACATCCCGAGCAAAGGAGACCATGACAAGGTAAGAGATGGTAACGCTGCACCAGACATTTCACAGGACAGAATTAAGTGTCACAGGATTCGTGGTGAAAAGTGAGCATGACAAATTCCATCCAGCCAATGAACCTCTCCAAATAGGAATGAGACCGGCTTTTAAAGGGACAACCGCAAGCAATATGAAGATGTTTCCCAGCTGTTAAGAATGCGCCTGGCCAGGTGCAGTGGCTCACGCCTGTAATCCCAGCACTTTGGGAGGCCGAGGCGGAGGGATCATGAGGTCGGGAGTTCGAAACCAGCCTGTCCAAGAAGGTGGAACCCTGTCTCTACTAAAAATACAAAAATTAGCTGGGTATGGTGGCGGGTAATCTCAGCTATTCAGGAGGCTGAGACAGGAGAATCGCTTGAACCTGGGAGGTGGGGGTTGCAGTGAGCTGAGATCATTGCCACTGCACTCCAGCCTGGGCAACAGAGTGAGACTCCGTCTCAATAATAATAATAATAATGTACTTAGCCAGGGAGAGTGACTCACACCTGTAATCTACCACTTTGGAAAGCCAAGGCAGGAATATCTCTAGAGGCCCGAAGTTCAGGACTTACCTGGGCAACATAGCAAGGCCTCATCTCTTAAAAAAAAAAAAAAAAATTCAAATCGGCCAGTCACAGTGGTGCATTCCTGTAGTCCCAGCATTTTGGGAGGCTGAGATAGGAGGATGGCTTGAGTCCAGGAGATCCAGGCTGCAGTGAACAATGATCCTACTACTGCACTCCAGCCTGGGTGACAGAGTGAGACCCTGTCTCAAAAATAAATAAATAAATAAATAAAAATAAGGAGTCAGAGAGAGTTTTGACAGAAGAGGAGAGGGTCATGTAAAGATAGTTGCAGAGATTGGAGTGATTTCGCAACAAACAAAAAGATGCCAGTAGCCACCAGAAGTTAGAAGAAGCAAGGAGTGCATGCGTGTTTGAGACAGAGTTTCACTCTTGTTGCCCAGGCTGGAGTGCAATGACTCAATCTCAGCTCACTGCAACTTCCGCCTCCTGGGTTCAAGTGATTCTCCTGCCTCAGTCTCCCAAGTAGCTGGGATGACAGACATACACCACCACGTCTGGATAATTTTTTTGAGAGATGGGGTTTCACCATGTTGCCCAGGCTGGTCTCGAACTCCTGAGCTCAGGCAATCTGCCAGCCTCAGCCTCCCAAAGTGCTGGGATGTCAGACATAGCCTGGAACTCCAGGCCCGGCCTTATTTTGTGTCTAATTTATTTAAGGAACCAGTGTACCCTTTTCCATAGCAGGTGCACCATTTTATATTCCCACCATCATTGCCCCAAAATCTCTCAATTCTTCCACATCCTTGCCTTGCTGTGCACGCTTCCCACACCCCAATACCTTCTTGGTGTCTGCTTCCAGAGCACCCCATGGGAGACAATCAAGCCCTACAGCTGGGTTCCTAACCACTGCGCTTCCAAGATCCCCTCCTGAATGCTCAGTCTTCTGAATGCCTTTGAGTCACAGATGGCTGGGGAAGGAGGCTTTCTGCTGGCATAAGCCACTGCAGTACAGTGTACTGGGTGATAGCCAGGTCCTGGGACCATCTTTTCCCTAATTCTCGGTCAAACATCCCCACTCACTTCCCATAACCTGATTCAAGCCCTCCCATTCTTCTCAGCTCCCAAGACCTCCCACCTCTGCCTGAGACACACCAGCTGGTGGCCTTTCCTGCTCCTGAGAGGAAGAGAAGTCTTGCAGTCCATTACATGTCTTCCGTCTTCACCCGGAACTCCATCCACACCCACCTTATGGCCTTCCTTCCTCCCTGTTCCCAGCTGTGATCAGCCCTTCCCATCTATCCCAGGCCTTTCTGTTTCCAACTTTCAGGACGGCATCCACCAGCCATTCTGTCTCTCCTAAGCCTCTGCTCCATTCCCCTTCTCAGATCCTAGCTCTGCCACATTCCGGCTGTGTGAGAGGCAGACGCACCTCTTCTGTAAAATGGGGAATAAGAAAAGAAACATGGGACCAGGCACAGTGGTTCACAATTTGAGAGGCCAAGGCAGGAGGATCGCTGGAGCCCAGGAGTTTGAGACCAGCCTGGGCAGCATAGTGAGACCCCATTGCTATAAAAAAAGAATAAAAATAAACAAAGTTAGGGCCAGGCTGGGCACAGTGGCTCAGGACCGGGCGTGGTGGCTCATGCCTATAATCCCACCGCCTTGGGAGGCTGAGACGGGTGGATCACCTGAGTTGGAGACCACCCTGACCAAGATGGAGAAACCCCATCTCTACTAAAAATACAAAATTAGCCAGGTGTGGTGGCACATGCCTGTAGTCCCAGCTACTCGGGAGGCTGAGGCAGGAGAATCATTTGTACCTGGGAGGCAGAGGTTGCAGTGAGTAGAGGTCGCACCACTGCACTCCAGCCAGGGCAACAAGAGTGAAACTCTGTCTCAAAAACAAAACAAAACAAATCAAAATTAGCTGAGCATGGTGGTTCGTGCCTATAGTCCCAGCTACACAAAAGATTTTAAGCTTGAAGTAATCCCATTTGTCTATTTTTGGCTTTTATTGCCCATGCTTCTGTATGATATTTTATTTATTTACTTATTTATTTAATTTGAGACAAGGTCTTACTCTGTCACCCAGGCTGGAGTGCAGTGGCACAGTCTCGGCTCACTGCAACCTCTGCCTCCCGGGGCAAGCAATTCTCCTGCCTCAGCCTCCCAGGTAGCTGGGACTACAGGCACACACCACCACACCCAGCTAAGTTTTTTTGTATTTTTAGTAGAGTCGAGGTTTCACCATGTTGGCCAGACTGGCCTCGAATCCTGGCCTTAAGTAATCCACCCACCTTGCCCTCCCAAAGTGCTTGGATTACAGGCATGAGCCATCATGCCTGGCCACCTTTGTGTCATATTCAATAAACCATTGTAGAAGTGAACAGAACAGACTTTTTTCAGCTTCTTAACTTTTGTAGGTGCTGTTTCTTCTGCTTAAAATGTCTCTCCTTTAGCCCAACTAACTCTTATTTGTCTATTAATGCAAACTTCTTGTGGGAAGACGTTCCTGACCATCCCTGGGCCCAAAGCTTGAGTGTACACCCAAAGGAATACAAACCATTCTATCATAAAGACACATGGCAGTGTATGTTCATTACAGCACCCTATTCACAATAGCAAACACGTGGAGTCAACCTAAATGCCCATGATAGACTGGAAAAAGAAAATATGGTATATGGCCGGGCGCGGTGGCTCATGCCTGTAATCCTAGCCCTTTGGGAGGCCGAGGCGGGTGGATCCCCTGAGGTCAGGAGTTCGAGATCATCCTGGCCAACATGGTGAAAGCCCATTTCTACTAAAAATACAAAAATTAATTGGGCATGGTGGCAGGTGCCTATAATCCCAGCTACTTAGGAGGCTGAGGCAGGAGAATTGCTTGAACCCGGGAGGCAGTGGTTGCAGTGAGCTGAGATTGTTCCATTGCACTCCAACCTGGGCAGCAGAGTGAGACTCCATTTCAAAAGGAAAGAAAATATGGTATATATACACCATGGAATACTATGCAGCCATAAAAAAGAATGAGATCATATCCTTTGCAGTAGCATGGATGGACCTGGAGGCCATTATCCTTGGCAAAACTAACGCAGGAACAAAAAAACAAATATTGTGTGTTCTCACTTATATGTGAGAGCTAAATGATGAGAACACATGGACACATAGAGGGGAACAACACACACTGGGGCCTATCAGAGGGTGAGGTGTGGGGGGAGGAGGGAGGGGATCAGAAAAAATAACCCATACTAGGCTTAATACTTGGGTGATTAAATAATCTGTACAGGCTGGACACAGTGGCTCACTCCTGTAATCCCAGTGCTTTGGGAGGCTAAGGCCGGTGGATCATCTGAGGTCAGGAGTTCGAGACCAGCCTGGCCAGCATGGTGAGACCCTGTCCCTACTAAACATAGAAAAATTAGCTGGGCATGGGGGCAGGCACCTGTAATCCTAGCTACTCAGGAGGCTGAGGTGAGAGAATCACTTAACTTTGGAGGTGGATGTTGCAGTGAGCTGACATCATGCCCCTGCACTCCAGCCTGGGCAAAAAGTGAGATTCCGTCTGAAAAAATCATAACAATACTCTACGACACAAGTTTACTTATATAACACCAGCAAACCCCCATGACACAAATTTACCTATATAACACACCTGCACATTTGCCCCTGAACTTAAAAGTTAAAATTTTAAAAAAAAGCAAACAACAGGGGTCATGTCTCGAGACCACCCACAGGTGGGAGTTCGGGGGGTGGGTGGGAAGAGCCTTCTCTAAATTGTAACAAAAAATAGACAATCATAAACAAGGCCAATTATACAGTCATCATCTCCGAGATCACCGCCAGATGATCGGAGCCAACAAGCCTCCTAAAACAGCCCCTGCTTGACAGGTCTTGCGTCTGTCTGAGAGAGACCTCAACGCAAGCACGTTCCAAACCAAGAGGACCGAAGGTCATTTCTGAAGTCACATCCTCCATCCAACCGCCAAGCAAGGCCAAAATAAACAGGAGCTGATAAGCCGGCTCTATTCTGAGTAGAGAGGGGTCAGCTTATCACTCAGCCGGCCCTGCCCCAAATGGAAAGACGTGTCCCTCTCCTTGGCCCAGAGACGGAATGTGTTCGACAGCACAGAAACAAACAAAAAAAAAGAAAGAAAGAAATAAAATGACCCCAGATGGAGTTCATTCCATTTGAATAGAGTTTCTCATAGGATGGCCACAATTCTTTGCATAGGACCATCCTGTGTGTATGGTAGGACATTGAATGGTACCCTGCCTCTGTCCCCCGTCACCAATACCAATAGTAGCTACACCCCAGTTGTGAAAACCAATAGTGTTTCCAGGCATTGCCAAGTGTTCTCTGGGAGGCAAAATCACCCCTCGTTAAGAAACACTAGGTTAGGATCGCGCTACCTGCTGTTTCAGATAAACTCCAACGTTCTCTCTTATTTTTGAGACAGTCTTACTCTGTCACCCAGGCTGAAGTACAGTGGCTGGCACGATCTCAGCTCACTGCAACCTCTGCCTCCTGGGCTCTACTGATTCTTGTGCTTTAGCCTCCCAAGTAGCTGGGACTACAGGTGTGCGCCACCCCACCCAGCTAATTTTTGGGGTTTTTTTTGAGACACAATTTCACCCTGTCACCCAGGCTGGAGTGCAATGGCACAATCTCAGCTCACTGCAACCTCTGCCTCCCAGGTTCAAGCGATTCTCCTGCCTCAGCCTCCTGAGTAGCTGGGATGACAGGTGTACACCATCACGCCTGGCTAACTTTTGTATTTTTAGCAGAGACAGGGTTTCACCATGTTGTCTAGGATAGTCTCGAACTGCTGACCTTGTGATCCACCCTCCTCAGCCTCCCAAAGTGCTGGGATTACAGGCGTGAGTGAGTGTGCCCACCTAATTTTTGCATTTTTAGTGGAGATAGAATTTTATCATGCTGGCCAGACTGGTCTCAAACTTCTGGCCTAGAGTGATCTGCCCACCTCAGCCTCCCAAAGTGCAAGGATTACAGGCGTGAGTCACTGCGCCCAGCCAGCCCCAACATTTTAGATCTTTATTGTCCACTTAGGTAACAGTCTCTGACTAGGCCTCAGTTTCCACATCTGTAAAATGGGTGCTCCTGGTTGATGGATAGTGATTCAGGCACCTGCCACCATGCTTGGCTAATTTCTGTATTTTTAGTAGAGTCAAGGTTTCGCCATGCTGGCCAGACTGGTCTCAAACTCCTGGCTTCAAGTGATCTGCCCACCTCGAACACCCCAAGTGTTGGGATTACAGGTGTGAACCACCATGCCCAGGCTTCACTATACATATTTTAAAAAGAAATAACACAAAAACATAGAATGTGGAAGTCCCCTGCAGTGCTCTCAGCCACTATGAACATTTGTATATCTTGTTGGCACGCTCTAAACACACACAGACAGCTTCATATGTATTTTCTTATGTTCTCCGTCTACACCCAAATAAATATACAATACCCATATGTTTTGTCAAAATGGGCTCATGCTTTATACTTTTCTGCAGCTTTAATGCATTAAACCATAAAGTAGCAGATGCCTGTAGTCCCAGCTACTCAGGAGGCTGTGGCAGGAGAATCACTTGAACCCAGCAGGGGGAGATTGCATTGAGCTGAGATCACACCACTGCCCTCCAGCCTGGATGACAGAGTAAGTCTCAGAAAAAACTATTATATATATATAATGTGTATATATATATATATATATATATATATATGTGTGTGTGTGTGTGTGTGTGTGTGTGTGTGTGTGTGTATACACATTATATATATATAATGTATTGCTTTTTTCAACTCAGCATGTTTTTAAATTTTTTTTTCTTTTTTTTGAGACGAAGTTTTGCTCTTGTTGCCCAGGCGGAGTACAATGACGCAATCTCGGCTCACTGCAACCTCCACCTCCCAGGTTCAAGTGATTCTCCTGACAGCCCCCTGAGTAGCTGGGATCACCAGCATACACCACCACGCTTAGCTAATTTTGTGTTTTTAGTAAAGACGAGGTTTCACCTTGTTGGTTGGGCTGGTCTGGAACTCCCAAACTCAGATGATCCGCCCATGCCTGGTCTTTACATTTTTACTTGTGGCAAATCACACATAACATAAAATTGATCATTTTAAGTATTTTTCAGTGCTCATTTCGGTGTCATTAATCACATTCCCATGGTTGCCCAGCCATCACCGCCATCGTCCCCAGAACTTTCTCCTCTTCCCAAACTGAAACTCTGTCCCCATGAAACACTCACTCCCCATTTTCCTCCCCAGTCCCTAGCACTCCCCCATCCTACTCTCTATGAATCTGATGACTCTAGGGATCTCCTATAAGTGATGAAGGGGATATTTGAAAAACTTCAGAATCATCATTAGTGATTTGGGAGTTCCAGCTATATACAGGAGATCTCAGAGAGGCAAACAAATCCTCTAGAATAAAGGGGTGCCTCTTTCTTTCTTCTGGAGAGATAGGAACCAGAGATGAAGATTCCAAGAGTCCTGACAGAGGCCAGAAACGACTGTCATGTTCCTGGGTTGATTGTTTCTTGCTTTTCAGGAAGCTAGAATGAGAGAAACCAGGCATGCCATCCCCCAGAGCCCAGGCCAATTCAGAATAGGAGGGCAGGTTCCAAATGGAATCTTGGCAGAATCTGTACATCCCAGGGTCCAAACCCTCTTTGGGGGTGGGGAATCAGAGGCACTGTCCCAGCAGCATTGGGTTAGGATGCGCTCAAGCAGCCAGAAAGACATGGACAAGGTTTCCCGGCTGGGCGCGGTGGCTCACGCCTGTAATCCCAGCGCTTTGGGAGGCTGAGGTGGGCAGATCATTTGATGTTAGGAGTTCAAGACCAGCCTGGACAACATAGTGAAACTCCATCTCTATTAAAAATACAAAAATTGGCTGGGTGCAATGGCTTACACCTGTAAACTCATGATTTTGGGAGGCTGAGGCAGTGGATCACCTGAGGTCACGAGTTCGAGACCAGCCTGACCAACATGGTAAAACCCAGTCTCTACTAAAAATACAAAATTAGCTGAGTGTGGTGGCACATGCCTGTGTGGTGGCACATGCCTGTAATCCCAGCTACTTGGGAGGCTGAGGCAGGAGAATGGCTTGAACTCAGGAGGCGGAGGTTGTAGTAAGCCGATATTGTGCCATTGCACTCCAGCCTGGGCAACAAGAGCAAAACACTGTCTCAAAATAAATAAATGAATAAATAAATAAATTGGACGGGTGCAGTGGCTCACGCCTGTAATCCCAACACTTTGGGAGGCCGAGGTGGGTGGATCACTTGAGGGGAGTTCAAGACCAGCCTTGCCAACATAGTGAAATCCCATCTCTACTAAAAATACCAAAAAATTTTTTTAAATAGCCAGTCGTGGTGGCAGGCACCTGTGATTCCAGCTACCCATGAGGCTGAGGCAGGAAAATTGCTTGAGGCCGGGAGATGGAGGTTGCAGTGAGCCGAGATTGCACCACTGCACTCCAGCCTGGGTGACAAACCGAGGCTCTGTCTCAAAAAAAAAATAAAAAGGTTTCCTCTCTCTGAGCCTTAGTTTCCACATCTTTAAAATGGCAGTATCCTAACAGGACCCACAAAAATCACAATCTGTAAAAGATTGATAATTGGCTTTCACCAAAATTCAAACTCAAGCTGTTCAAAAGATACCAGTAGGAAAATTAAAAGGCAAGCACACATCGAGAAAAAATATTTGCAAAGTATGTATCCCCACAAAGGGCGTGGATATTAGACACATAAAGAACTCTTACAACTCAACAGTAAGAGGACAAATTTGGCCAGCCTTGGTGGGTCACATCTGTAATTCCAGCACTTCAGGAGGCAGAGGTGGGAGGATTGCTTCAGCTCAGGAGTTCAAGACCAGCCTGGACAACATAATGAGACCTCATCTCTACTAAAAATTAAAAAAAAAAAAAAGAATTAGCCAGGTGTAGTGGTGCACTCCTGTAGTGCCAGGTACTCAGGAGGCTGAAGTGGGAGGATCCCTTGAGGCCAGGAGATCGAGGATGCCATGAGCTGTGATTGTGCCACTGTACTCCAGCCTGGGGGGCAGAGCAAGACCAAGAACAAGGAGGAGGAGGAGAAGGAAAAGGAGAAGGAGGAGGGGAAGGGGAAGAGGAAGAGAAAGGAGGAGGAGGGGAGGAAGAAGAAGAAAGAAGGAGGAAGAAGAAGATGAAGGAGAAGAAGAAAGAGACAAAGAAGAAGGAGAAGGAGAAGAAGGAGAAGGGGGAGGGGGAGGAGAAGGAGGGGAAGGGAAAGAGGAAGAGGGAGGAGGAGGGGAAGAAGAGGGAGAAGGAGAAGAGGAGAAAGAGGAGGAAGGAGGTGGAGGACGAGGAAGAGGAGAAAAGGAGGAAGAAGAAGAGGAAGAAGGACAAATCTAATATTGTTGACAATCTAGGTTTTTTTTTTTTTTAATGTACCAAATATTTGAATAGGCACTTTCCCAAAGAAGGTAAAGAGATGGCATGTAAACACCTGAAATGATATTTACCATCATTATTCATACAAATTAAACCCACAGTGAGACACCACTATAAGCCTACTAGAATGGCTAGGACCAAAAACAACACTATCAAGTGCTGTCAAGGATGTGGAGAAACTGGAACTCCCCGACACAGCTAAGGGGAATGTAAAATGATAAACCGCTTTGGAAACACTTTGGTGGTTGCTTGAGAAGTTAAACATAACACTTGATATACAAATCAACCATTCTAATCTAGATTGTCTACCCATGAGAGATAAAAGCATATATCCATACAAAGATTTGTAGGTTAATGTTCATAGCTCCATTTGTATTCACCAACAAATGAAGGCAAATCCAATGTCTATCAACAGGAGAATAAATAAACACTATGGTATATTTGTACAATGGAACATCATTACTTAACCATTTAAAAAGAGAATAGGCCAGGTGTGGTGGCTTACGCCTGTAATCCCAGTACTTTGGGAGGCCGAGGCGGCCAGATCACTTGAGGTCAGGAGTTCCAGACCAGCCTGACCAACATGGTGAAACCCTGTCACCATTAAAAATACAAAAATTATCCAGGTGTGGTGGCATGCCCCTAGTCCCAGCTACTCAGGAGGCTGAAGCAGGAGAATCACTTAAACCTGGGAGGTGGAGGTTGCAGTGAGCCAAGATCATGCCACTGCACTCCAGCCTGAGTGACAGAGTGAGACCCTGCCTCAAAAAATATGTATATATAAATAAAAAAGAGAAAAATCTATGGATTCTCACAGCAGCATGGATAAATATCAAAATCACTATGTTGAGTGAGCATACTGTATGCTCAGTACATGCAACTTGATTCTATTTATATAAAATACTACAAAATGCAAACTAATCTATAGCAAGGTAAAAACAGATGCATGGGTTTTTGGTGATTTGGGGAAAGAAGAGAGAAACAGGAAGGCAGGATTACCGAGGGACAATAGGAAATTTGGGAGGCTGACAGGATATGGTTATTGTCGTCTTTGTAATGTGGTTTTACAGGTTTACCAATATACCAGAACCATCAAATTTTGTACTTTAAATAGGTGCAGTTTGCTGTATGCCAATTATATCTCAACAAAGCCACTAAAAAATAAAAACAATGGAACTCCATTTGGCCCCATACACAAATGTCAAATTGGTTCACTTCCCCCCCACCTCTTTCTCTCTCTCTCCCTCTCTCTCTCTCTCTCTCTCTCTCTCTCTCTCTCTCTCTCTCTCTCTCTCTCTCTCTCTCTCTCCCTCCCCCCCAGGCTGAAATGCAGTGGCACAATCTCGGCTCAATGCCACCTCTGCCTCCTGGACTCAAGTGATTCTCCTGTCTCAGCCTCCGAGTAGCTGGGATTACAAGTGCTCACCACCACACCCGGCTGATTTTTGTATTTTTAGTAGAGACAGGGAGGGTTTCACCATGTTGGCCAGGCAGGTCTCGAACTCCTGACCTCAGGTGATCCTCCTGCCTCAGCCTCCCAAAGTGGTGGGATTACAGGCATAAGCCACTGCGCTCATCCTGGTTCACTTCTTTCTAAATCCTTCGTCTCCCACCTGTACCAACAAGGCAACTGCCTCCTCCTTCATGGCCCAGTGTCCACTCCTGCCCCCTAGAGTCCATTCTCACCACTGCAGCCACAGGATTCTCTGTTTTAAATACATTATAATCCATGGGGTGCTCCTCCCATTGCTGAGCTGGGAAGATCAGGTCCTGGAGATGGCGCTAGAAAACAGTCCCTGCCCTCATGGAGCTTATAGTTGAATCAGACAACCACACAAATAAATATACTCTTACAAATGGAAGTCTGTGCCGTTCACTGGTTCATTCAACACTATCATACTGGTGCTTCTTTCTAAAACACAGCTGGCACTCCAGTTCTCTTAGGGCAGAAAATAAAAAAAGAAAACAATTTTTAAATAAAGTAAAACAAAGCTGGTCTTTCATTCCTCTGCCACTTTCAACCAGAAAGAACCTCTCCTCCTGGAAAACTCATATTCATCCATCAAAACCCAGCTTAAAGTTTACTTCCCTGATCCACCTTTCTCCTACACCTCACAAAATGAGCTCCTCCTTTCACTGTGCCACCAGGGAAGTCAACAAACCTTTTAAGCCTTCAAGAAATCCTAGAGAAATAAGCTGAGAAAAGAAGTTGTCCTGGGTACAAAAGTGAAACGTCATCCATTAAAAACATAAAAACACTAGAAAGAAGAAAAGAATTTGGGAAATAGAATTTGTTTTCTTTTTCTGTTTCTCGAATAAACTCTAGCCTGATGAATAAACTGTTTCTCAGATAATTCAATTATCTAAATAACAGAAAGGTGGCTATAAACTCAGATGTAGAGTTTTTTAAATAAAAGAATATGATATACAATTTTATGCTGAAATTTTAAAAATCTCAATGAAACTGGGCTTTTGATAAATATGTAAATTACCAAACTAATTCAGGAAGGAATTCAAGAAGGCATAGAGGCAGTGAATGGATAAATAATGAAGAAAGAAACTAGAGATATTATGAAAAATAACCTCCAAAAAGGTCAATCCCAAATGGTTTATGGAATCGTTTAACCTTCAAAAGCTCAAGAAATAGATAAAGATTTCTAGGATTTGTGGAATCATTAAACTTCAAAAGTTCAAGAAATAGATAAAGATTTCTAAAATAGATGAGAAATTTCCTAATAATTCTATAAACAGCTCTATCCTGGTACAAAACCTGACAACCTACCAAAAAAAAATTAAGACCAATTTCTCTCTCACTCTTTCTGTCTCTCTCTCTCTCTCTCTCTCTCTTGCTCTCTCTCTCTCACACACACACACACACACACACACACACACACACACACACAGAGCTAAGTAAGTAAAACTAGATCCACTAACTCTTTTTTTGTGTGTGAGACAGGGTCTCACTCTGTTGCCCAGGCTGGAGTGCAGTGGTTGGATCGTAGCTCACAGCAACCTCTGCGTCCTGGGCTCAAGCGATCCTCCCACATCAGTTTCCAAAGTAACTGGGACTGTAAGCACACACTACCATGTGGCTAAGGTTCACAGACTCTTATCCATAATTCTGAAAACCTAGATGCTCTGGGCACACAAAATTTTTGGCATAGACCGGGTATGGTGGCTCATGCCTGTAATCCTAGCACTTTAGAAGGGTGAGGTAGGTAGATCACCTAAGGCCAGGAGTTCAAGACCAGCCTGGCCAACATGGTGAAACCCTGTCTCTATTAAAATTACAAAAATTAGCGGGGCATGGTTGCAGGCACCTGTAATCCCAGCTACTCAGGAGGCTGAGGCAGGAGAATCACTTGAACACAAAAAGCAGAGGTTGCAGTGAGCTGCAATTGCACCACTGCACTCCAGCCTGGGCAACAAGAGCAAGACTCTGTCTTAAAAAAAAATTGGCATAAATCTGGTACCAAAACTTATTTGGTAACTAACTTCACTAAAAGTGATGTGAGTCTATTTATATTATTGATGACACCTATATGAATATTAGTGAATTTTCTCTGCTGAAATATTAATATATTTATTTGCTGAAATAATATGCTGGATTACAAATATTAATATGCTCTATATACACCATAAGGGGTTTTAGGTAGTAACACATTATATGCACTCTATTGAATGTGTGTATGTGCACGTGTGTGTGTGTGTGTGTGTGTGTGTGTGTGTGTGTGTGTGTGAAAACAATAAACCATCATAACCCTTGAGATTTATACCAGGAACACATGTGTGAATCAATGTGGGCAGCAATGTGTTGGCTCAGAATGGGTCACATGGGTCAATGGACAGCATCTCTTCCCAACCTACCCTCAGTGCTAACATGCTGGGTAGCTTGAATCACCCACAGCACAAGTATTTACACCACCGGAAGTGGCAAATGCTACAAATTTGGGACATTCTTTTTTTCCATTGGCCAGCACTTTCTTGAACATTGGGAAATCTTTTAAATGAAACTCACTGTCTGTAGGTAAAAGAAAGAAAAATAGTACATGTTCATCTCCAAAGAAGCCAGATCGTTGTTTGATGAAATCTTTATCCATTTCTGATATAAAAGCTTGGTAAATTAGTAGTGGGAGGATATTTTTATCATCCAGTGGGGGCAGTACTGTATAGCCCAGTTAAACACAAAGGCTCAGAAGTTCTATTGCCTATGTTTAAATTCTTATGCTTCCACTTTCTGTTTTTTTTTTTTTTATGGGTTCTCTGAGCCTATGCTTTCTCCTATGCATATGAAATAATCAGAATTCCTACCCCGGAAGGCTATCTGGAGGAATTAAGTGAAATAATTCCTGTAAAGTGCTTAGAAAAATGCCTGGCAAATATTAGTAGTAAGAACCTAATAAATGGTAGCTACTGCTATGAATTGTTAAAAATAGGAAAACATTATATCTTCTTGGTAATAAGCGGTTCTAACTCAATCATTGTATCATGTTTAACAAGGAGGCCAGGCGAGGCGGCTCATGCTTATAATGTCAGCATGTTGGGAGGCTGAGGTGGGCAGATCGCTTGAGGTCAGGAGTTTGAGACCAGCCTGGGCAACATGGTGAAACCCTGTTTCTACAAAAAATGCAAAAATTAGCCAGGAGAGGTGGTGTGTGCCTATAGTCACAGCTACTTGGGAGGCTGAGACAAGAGAATCACTTGAACTTGGGAGGTGGAGGTTACAGTGAGCCAATATCATGTCACTGCACTCTAGCCTAGGTGACAGACTAACACTCTGTCTCAAAATAAAAATAAAAATAAACAACAAGGGAACACAAGCTTTCTTGTTACAATTAAGGAAGTAACATGTCGTTATTAGAATTTCTGATGTCGTCAGCTAACATTTAGATGTCCTGAGCATCATAGTATAGCACGCACACACAAACACACAAAGAAAAAGTAGCATTAAGAGAAAACGGGGCCAGACACAGTGGTTCATGCCTGTAATCTGAGCACTGTGGGAGGCCGAGGCAGGTGGATCACCTGAGGTCAGGAGTTCGAGACTTATCTGGCCAACTTCATAAAACCCTGCCTCTACTACTACTAATAATAATAAAATTAGCTGGGCATGGTAGCACATGCCTGTAATTGCAGCTACTCTGGAGGCTGAGGCAGGAGAATTGCTTGAACTCAGGAGGCAGAGGTTGCAGTGAGCCAGGATTGTGCCATTGCACTCCAGCCTGAGCAACAAAAGCAAAAACCTCCTCTCAAAAAAAAAAAAAGAAAAGAAAAGAAAAAAGAAAAAAGAGAGAGAGAGAGAGAGAAAAGGGACTCAAATAATTTTTAACCTATTGGCCCTAGAAAACCCTAGCTGAAAAACTATCCGAGTTAATAGGAATTTAGGAAGATAACAAGGACAAAATAAATACTTAAATATTAATAGCTTTCTGGTGGACTACCCATAATCATAAAATATAATGGGGAAATAAACTTTTTTATAATAGCAACCCAAAATATGTATAATCTAGGAATAAAATTAATAATAATTGTAT
The DNA here is from genome assembly GCF_001604975.1 of Cebus imitator. Lineage (NCBI taxonomy): Eukaryota > Metazoa > Chordata > Mammalia > Primates > Cebidae > Cebus > Cebus imitator. The sequence goes on along the minus strand of NW_016107368.1, from coordinate 2,409,666 downwards.
AGGACTTATGTGAATGATATCACAAAATTTTAAGGAATATAAGAAACTAAACAAATAAATATTCCTGGCTGGAAAGAATATTTTGAAGCTATCATTATGATGCAGACAAAAAGAGAGATGGATTAAAAAGAAAAGAACAGAAAATCCTTAAGCAGACCCAAATATAGATAACTATTTGGTATTTATAAATGAACAACTTTAAATCAGAGTGCAGATAGCTACTTATTCAATAAGTGGGTCTTGGACACCTGAGTAATCATTTGTAAGAAAATAAGTTTGACCTTCACTTCAACCCATACAACCAAACAAATACCATATGGATATTTAAAAAAAAAAAAAGTTAAGTGTAGGAAATTGGCAAAAATACACTGCTAAAAGAATATTTACCAAAGGTATAAATTACAAAGAAAAAGCCTGATTAATTTGACTAGATAGAATTTTTAAGCTTCTAGGGACCAGAAACCATTTTCAAAATGTTGGAAAAGAAGAGAAAAACAAGAAAATAATATTTGAAACATATTTTTCAAAGGACACTTTATATGTAAGAAGTCAGAAATTGGGCCAGGAGTGGTGGCTCACACCTGTAGTCCCAGCACTTTGAGAGGCCAAAGTGAGGGGATCACTTGATGTCAGGAGTTCAAGACTAGCCTGGCCAACATGGCAAAACCCGTCTCTACTGAAAATACAAAAGTTAGCCAAGTATGGTGGACTGTGCCTGTAATTCCAGCTACTCAGGAGGCTGAGGCAGGAGAATAACTTGAACCAGACTTTCTTGTTTCCTCATTTCCAAACTCCACAAGCCTGAGACAGAAAGAGCATGCACTTTAGACTGACTACCTTGAGATTCATATCTTGGTTCTTCCACTTTTCAGCTCTGTGACTGTGACTAGGAATCATGCTTCATCTCTCAGAGTCTGTTTCCTCACTGTATTGTTGGAGGAATGATAGTAATGGATGAAACACTGAATCATGTGCCTGGCGCATCACTGTTGCATTACTGTTGCTACTCCTACCCACCACCATCACCACCACCACCATGATCACCACCATCGTTACTGTCACCATCTCCATCACCATCATCACCACCATCACCACCATCAATATCACCATCATGGTCATCACCATCATCATCACCACCATCACCATCGTTACCATTACCATCTGCATCACCATCATCACCACCATCCATATAACCATCATTATCATCACCATCATCATCACCACCATCATCATTACCGTCACCATCACCATCTCCATCACTATAATCATCACCAACATTAATATCACCATCATTGTCATCACCATCATCACCACCATCATCATCATTACTATTACCATCTCCATCACCATCATCACCACCATCATCATCTTTATGATTACAATCACCATCATCATCTCCATTATCATCATCACCATCATCATCGCCGCCACCATCAACATCATCATATCACCCTTATCATCTCCATTGCCATTATCACCAACATCACCACCATCAATATCACTCTCATTGTCATCACCTTCATCACCACCATCATCACCACGATTGTCACCATCATCACCACCATCATTACCCTAACCATCTCCATCACTATAATCATCAACATCACCAACATTAATATCCCCATCGTTGTCATCACCACCATCATCATTACCATCACCATCATCATCTCCATCACTATAATCACCAACATCACCGCCATCAATAGTACCATCATTGTAATCACCATCATTATCATTACTATCACCGTCATCATCTCCATCGCCACCGTCACCAGCATCATCACCATCAACGCCATCATCATTGTCACCATCCTCACCACTACCACCATTATAATAACCATCACTATCACCGTCACTATCACCATCTTTATGATGGTGGCAGTGATCATCATTACGGTGGTGATGATAGTGAGGGTGACATCATTATTACCACCGCCATCATCATAATCATCACCACTATGCTTACTACCATCATCATCACCATCATTAACTTCTTCATCATCACCATCATCATCATCACTCTCATAATCATCAGTATTATCACCATCACCATTATCACCATCACCATCACCAACATCATTCTCATAATGATCATTAGTGTGTTGCTGTTACTATGTTCTATCTTTAAGTTCATAATGATCCAGTTTGTGATAAGGTGGCACACTAGTGTGGGCTGCTAGGTTCCTCCCTACAAAACCAACACAGGAGACACTGCAGAAGAGAGACTGAAGTAAGGCATTGAGGATTAATATAAAAACCATGAGAAACCCTGCTGGTGAACAGGTGTGTGCGTTTGGGGGGATCACAGTAGAGGAGGACAGGAGGGAGGTAGGCAGAAGGAGATTTACATTCTGTTTGTGCTTTTCCCCTTCGTTGTCCTCAGAGGGTCAGTGTCTGATTTTGTTAAGAAGTAGAATCTACCTCTCAGTCCTTGAATCTGGGCTGGTTTTGTGATTTTATGAATTGATTTGACAGGTAGAAACTGGCGTTGTATGAATGACAACCTGGGTGATAGGAAAAGATAATTGGAGAGGGAGAGAGGCAGAGAGAGAGATGGATAGATTGAATTATAGATAGATGGATACATAGAGAGATGAGAGAGAGAGAGAGAGAGAGAGAGAGAGAGAGAGAGAGCGCGATGGCCAGGTACAGCAGCCCAGGCCTGTCATCTCAGCACTTTGGGAGGCTAAAGTAGGAGAATCCCTTGAGTCCAGGAGTTTGAGACCAGTTTAGGCAACATAGTGAGAACCTGTCTCTATAAAAAATAAAACATTTGACCAGGCACAGTGGCTCACGCCTGTAATCCCAGTACTTTGGGAGGCCAAGGTGGGCAGAACATGAGGTCAGGAGTTTGAGACCAGGCTGGCCAATATGGTAAAAGCTGTCTCTACTAAAAATTCAACAAAATTAGCTAGGCATGGTGGCAGGTGCCTGTAATCCCAGCTACTCAGGAGGCTGAGGCAGGAGAATCACGTGAACCTGGGAGGCAGAGGTTGTAGTGAGCCTAGATCAGGCCATTGCACTCTAGCCTGGGTGACAAGAGCCAGACTCTGTTTCTATATAATTAGCACACCCAGTGAATAAATCAAACCAAGGCGGCACGGATGTTAAGCAACTTTTCCACATGAGTGGTAAGTAGTGGAACTTGGGCCAGGTGTGGTGGCTCACGCCTGTAAGCACTTTGGGAGGCTGATCAGGGCGGATCACGAGGTCTGGCCAACACGGTGAAACTCGTCTCTAATAAAAATTAGCTGGGCATGGTGGCAGGCACCTGTAATTCCAGCTACTAGGGAGGCTGAGGCAGGAGAATCGCTTGGAACCGGGAGGTGGAGGTTGCAGTGAGCCGAGATCATGCCATTGCCCTCCAGCCTGGGCAACAAGAGCCAGACTCTGTTTCAAATAATTATATGTGTAATATATATATTTACTCTGAGTCTGCTCTGAATTAAGAATTCATATATATAATACAGATAATATATATCTATATATACTGAGTGTGCACACCTCAGACCCTGTTCTCTATGCACTTTATATGGGTTTGCTGTGAATTAAGAATTATTCTCATCGGCCAGCGCAGTGACTTATGCCTGTAATCCCAGTTCTTTGGGAGATATAATATTACCTATATATAGATATCACCATCATTGTCATCACCATCATCATGACCACCATCATCACCATCACCAGTACCATCTCCATCACCACCATCACCATCAACACCACCATCAATATCACCATCATCATCACCACCATCAATATCACCATCATCATCACCACCGTCATCACCATCACCAATACTATCTCCTCACCACCATCACCACCACCATCACCACCATGACTATCACCATCATCATCACCAACATCACCACCATCAATATGACCATATAATATTATATATAATATATATTTTTATATATGAATTTTTAATTCAGAGCAAACTCATGTAAAGTATATATATACTTTTACAAACCCATGTAAAATATATATTATATATTGTATCTATATTACATGATATGTTATATATTATATTATATATCTATATATAGATATATAGTATATTTTACAATACATTATATGTATATATTATGTATCATATATATATAATATATAATATACAATATATCTATATATAGATTATTATATATATATATAATTATCATACCGAGTGAATAGATGACACAAAGGAGGCACAGATGTTAAGCAACTTTCCCACACAAGGGGTAAGTAGTGGAGCATGGAACATAGTTGGAAATAAACTAACAGGTTCCTGTTTGTACAAGCTTCCACTCCAGCTGCAGACAGAGAACAATGAATAAAGCCCAGTAACAATGAATAAGTCAAAAAGCATCGTGAATAGAATAAAGAAAATCACAGGGTGGGGGGCATGTGGAGGGAGGCCTGCCTGGGGTTACTTGTGCCTTGTGACTTGAAGTCCAGAGAATGAGAAGGAGTTGACCAGGCATGACAGTTCACACATGTAATCCCAGCACTTTGGGAGGCTGAGGCAGGTAGATCACGAGGTTAGGGGTTCAAGACTAGCCTGGCCAAGATGATGAAACCTTGTCTCTACTTAAAATACAAAAAATTAGCCGAGCATGGTGGCAGGCACCAGTAATCCCAGCTGCTTGGGAGGCTGATGCAGAAGAATCTCTTGAACCGGGGAGGTAGAGGTTGCAGTAGCTGAGATCGTGCCATTGCACTCACTCTGGGCTGGGCAACAGAGTGAAGCTCCATCTCAAAAAGAGACAGAGAGAGAGAGAGAGAGAGAGAGAATGAGAAGGGGACATCATGAAGATCTGGGAAGCAGAGGGGGAGACTGGAAGGGAGAATACCAAGCAGAGGGAACAGCATGTGCAAAGTCCCTGAGGCTGGAGAGAGGTCTGTCTGAAGGACAGAAAGGCAGCCTGTGCGTTTGATTTGTTTGGAGGAAGATAGAAAGCAGCATTCATAACTTCTCAGTCCTGGGCCTGGCACCCAGCCCACGCTGACTAAATGCGACAATTGTTAGGACTTCATTCTAAGAGGTGGGCGCCTCCGTAGCTGCCCCTGGGGGCTGAGCTTTGGGAAGTTCCCTGGCCTTCGGATGTGGCTATGGAACAAGCGTCTGCCGTGGGAACCTCTCCCAGGTCTGGCTCAGGAAAGTCCTGCGTGGGAAGGTCCCAACCAGTCAGCGAGTCATTCTTCCGCAGGTCCTCAAACACAGCCCTGGGGTCACCCCCACCTACCTTCCAGGAAGAGGGCTGGAGACTCAGCACCCCTCCCATTCTCCTAAGAAACCTCTGTCAGATGACAGCTGATTACTTGTTTTAAAAAAACACAATAGTCGCATTGGAGAAGGAAACAACTAAAAAAAGAAAGTGCTCAAAAGTCATTTTTATCTGAAATATGTGTATGTTTTGACTATATATTCTATGCACACCGCAATGGCTGCTGCTCAAGGCAGGGGTCTCAGAAACGGAGATGCCAGTGCGGTGGCTCATGGTCGTAATCCCAGCACTTTAGGAGGCCAAGGCGGGTGGACCACTTGAGGTCTGGAGTTCGAAACCAGCCTGGCCAACATGGTGAAACCCCGTCTCTACTAAAAATACAAAAATTACCCACATGTGGTGGTGTACACCTATAATCCCAGCTTCTTGGGAGGCTGAAGTGGGAGGATCTCTTGAGCCCAGGAGGCAGAGGCTGCAGTGAGCTGAGATCATGCCACTGCACTCCAGCCTGGGTGACAGAATGAGACCCTGTCTCAAAAAATAATAATAAATAAAAAAAGAAACTGAGGTCATTTATATTTTAATGGATGTTTGTGCCAACTAGGGCAGAAACCCCTGAATGGAGGAGCAAAGGCATTTAAACTGAACTCCCCGCTGTGGGACGCATCACAACTCTGACTATGAGGCTGTGAAGGGCTACTCTGGTTCAACAGAAAATATGACTGCAATTCTGTCTGGTTTTCCTAGGAAGTGGAATCTACCTCTCAGCCCTTGAATCTGGGCTGGTTTTGTGATTTTATGAATTGGTTTGACTGGTAGAACCTGGTGATGTGTGGATGACAACCTGGGAGATAGGAAAGGAGTGTCAGGAAGGGAGAGAGGCAGAGAGAGAGATGGTTAGATAGAATTATAGCTAGATGGATGCATAGATGGATGATAGATAGATAGATAGATAGATGGATAGATAGATAGATAGATAGATCTATCAGGGACAATTTCATGGAAGATAATTGGACGGTGGTAGTTACAGGATGATTCAAGCATATTACATTTATCGTGCCCTTTATTTCTAATTTTTTTTGGTGCGGGAGACAGAGTCTCACTCTGTCACCCAACTGGAGTACAGCGGCATGATCTCGGCTCACTGCAACCTCCACCTCCCGGGTTCAAGCGATTCTCCTGCCCCAGTCTCCTGAGTAGCTGAGATTATAGGCGCCCACCACCACGCCTAGCTAATTTTTGTATTTTTAGTAGAGACAGGGTTTCACCATGTTGGTTAGGCTGGTCTTGAACTCCTGACCTCATGATCTGCCGATCTTGGCCTCCCAAAGTGCTGGGATTACAGGCGTGAGCCACCACACCTGGCCATGCATTTTATTTCTATTATTACTACAATGTAATATATAATGAAATTATTATACAACTAGGCCTGGCCCAAGGTGGCTCATGCCTGTAATCCCAGCACTGTGCGAGGCCGAGGCAGGTAGATTTCTTGAGGCCAGGACTGTGAGACCAGCCTAGCCAACATGGTAAAATCCCGTCTCTACTAAAAAAAAAAAAAAAAAATTATATATATACACACACACAAAAGTTAGCTAGACACAGTGGCACAAGCCTGTAGTTCCAGCTGCTCCAGAGACTGAGGCAGGAGAATCGCTTGAACCCTAGAGGCAGAGGTTGCAGTGAGCTGAGACTGTGTCACTGCACTCCAGTCTGGGTGACAGACTGAGACCCTGTCTGAAAAATAAATAAATAAATAACATAAAGACAACTCAGAAAATAAAATGGGGGAGATGTGGAGGGTAGCAGAGAGATCGAGAGAGGCAAAGTCCCTTAAGGAGGTGCTGTATGAACAGAAGCTAAATTAAGAAGAAGGAGCCAGACATACCCCCAGGGTGACATCCTCACACCTGTCCAGATAACCCAGACATGGGCTCTCAGCCCCCACCACCAACCTGGGCTCCCTGAGCCCTCTCCTGCTGACACCTGGCAGGGTGCTGAGCCCATGAGTGCATGGGAAGAGAGGTGCCCATGGCCATGACCCCTTGCCCCCCTGCTGGACACCCTGCCCCCTCCTCTGGGGTTCCCAGATGCTCTGGCACAGTGCTACCTGGAGGAAAAGGAAAAGCGTCAGCCCGGGGCAGCCTCTGTCTTGTGGGCCAGCTGCTGGGATGGGAGACCTCCTTCCCAGCCCTCTCCCTTCCAGGGCAACCAGAGGAGCAGCTGGAAAGTTCCAGGCTCAGGAAATGCAAATAGATAAATGGAGGGAAGTGGACAGGGACACTACACCCATAGACTGCTGGGAATTGAGGCTGTCAGTCCAAAGTGCTAACCCTGGAGCATGTCCCAGACCCTGTCTGCTGGGAAAGCAGGCTGAGAGCTGGGTGGCATCCTCACTCCCCATCCCTTATCTAAACAAAGTCCAGCTCATCTTGCCTCTCGAATTCCCCCCAGAGTCACCCACTTTTCTCTCTCCTATACCTGGGCCACTGTCCTGTCTTCCTGAGTGACAGCACTGCCACCTTGCCAGCTTCCAGGATGATACCCTCTATCCATTCTTTCCATTCCTATTTAGAAACAAAGGTCAGGCTTTGCGTCTTCTCTGCATAAAACCTCCCATGGCTCCCCATTGCCTTAGGGATGAAACCTAAAGCTATGCCATTGGACCAAGACACAATGGCCTCTGTCTCTAGCTTCCCCCATCATAGCCACTTTCCCTCTTGGTTCTCCTTGCTGTGGATGGATAAAATCACCTGTGACCCTGTGCTTGTCCCAGGCCCCTCATGTCCTTCAGGTATCTCCTGGGCACTGCTTCCCAAGGAAGCCTCCTTGGACTTCCAAGCCTGCGGCTCGGGGGCTGCTCACCTGGGCTCCAACTATCACACGTGCTTTGTGCTTGTTGAAGAATGCAATGACAGGAACAGAATGGCTGGGGCATGGCCCTGTGTTCCCTGATGTGCCTTCTGCAGGTGCAAGTGGTGGGGAGAGGTTGTCCACTGCACCAACTGCATGAGTCCAGGTCAACGGCAGAGACAGGTAGGGTTAGCAATATGGATGCCTGGCCCCTCGGCCGGCGTGGTTAACACAGCTTCCCAGAGGCTGTCTCGACATGCCGTCAACAAAGCAGATGTTCTTTTTTTTCTTTTTTGGCAATGCAAAGTAAAAATGAGTTTATTAAGAAAATAAAGTGGTGAAAGTACAGCTACTCCATAAACAGAGAAGGACGTTCCTGGAAGTAAGAGGAGGAACGCATCGACCCTAGGTACAATGCTTGTGTGTATGGGGAAATGTGTTCTGCTACAAGGGTGTGTGATAATTAATTTTCTTAATTACTATATTTTGCAATAATCCACATTATTATCTTCTTTTTATCTTTATCTTTATCTTTTTTTAGTATACTTTAAGTTCTGGGGTACGTGTGCAGACTGTGCAGGTTTGTTACACATGTACACACTTGCCATGGTGGTTTGCTGCATCCATCCCCCCATCACCAACATCAGGCATTTCTCCTAATGTTATCCCTCCCCAATCCCCCTACCCCCTCCTATCCCTCCCCAAGCCCTCCCACCCCCCAACAGGCCCCAGTGTGTGATGTTCCCCTCCCTGGGTCTATGTGTTCTCACCCATTGTTCAACACTCATTTAACTAAAGCAGATGTTCTAAGGGGTTCTGCATGCTGCAGCCTCTGGGGGACAGTCTGCCACAGAGCCTTGCCTCACTGAGCCTTACCTTCCTCATCTACAGAATGGGGCCAGTAGGTCCGATGGGGCCTTCCTCCCTGGATGGTTGTAAAGATTGTATGAGATTAAATAAACCACATAGAAAGTGCTCAGAGAGAGGTGACCCCTCTTTTGTGATTCATAACCAGCACCAGAAGCCACGTCAGGACACATCTTGCCATTGGAAGTACATAAAGTAATGACGCTGTGCTTCTGTGGGCGTCTCTTTATAAGAACGTTCAGTTCTTGGGTTATATTAAGATGCGGTTTTCCTGTTGGAGCCTCTCAAGTCCCCTGTGGTTTCTCTGGGGTCCAACAAGCTGGATGAGGAAAAGAAAGGACCCAGCCTGCGCTCCAACCCCATATTACTATCAGAATTGAGGAATCAGCCCCTGGGGATACAGAGGCTACAACAAAGAGTCCCTGAATAGGCTTGCCACATTTAACAGATAAATGCATAAGACGTCCAGGTTCCTATATTTGATCTGGCAACCCTATTTCTGAGTCCACAAGTGTGCTAGGTACTCTCACTTGTCTGAATAAGTAACATCTCCCACATATACATAGATCTATTTTTCTTTTTCTTTTGTGACAAGATCTCATTCTATTGTTCAGGCTGGAGTGCAGTGGTGCAGTTATAGCTCACTGCAGCCTCTACTTCCCAGGCCTGAAGGATCCTCCCATCGCAGTCTCCTGAGTAGCTAGGTTAACAGGTGGGTGCTACCACACCTGGCTAATTTCTAAATTTTTTGTAGAGACAGGATCTTACTATGTCTCCCAGGCTGATCTTGAACTCCTGGGCTAAAGCGATTCTCCTGCCTCGGCCTCCCAAAGTGCTGGGATCACAAGCATGAGCTACTGTGCCCAGCCTAATTAGCTAACCTAAGCTTTTTGCCTAAACACACACACACACACACACACACACACACACACACACACACACGGGGAGAGAAGGGGAAAGAGAGAGAGAGATAACTGAGAGGACCAAAAGCAGGATAAACAATAGTCCAGTAGTCCAGCTGGGTGTTGTGTCTCATGCCTGTAATCCCGGCACTTTGGGAGGTTGAGGTGGGCAGATCATCTGAGGCCAGGAGTTCGAGACCAGTCTGACCAAAATGGTGAAATGCTGTCTCTACTAAAAATACAAAAATTAGCTGGACATGGTGGTGCATGCCTGTAATCCAAGCTACTGGGAGGTTGAGGTGGGAGAACTGCTTGAGCCTGGGACTTGGAGGCACTGCACTCAAGCCTGGGTGACAGAATGAGACTCTGTCTCAAAAAAAAAAAAAAAGAAGAAATGGAAGGAGAAGAAGAAGGAGAAGGAGAAGGAGAAAGGGAAGGAGAAGGAGAAGAAGGAGTAGGAGGAGGAAGGGAAGGAGGGGGAAGAGGGGGAGGAGGGGGAGGAGGAGAAGAAGAAGAAGAGTCCAGTAGAGGTAACTGCAAGGGCAAAAGTTCTGAAGCTGGAAACAGTTTAGCGAAGAAGCCATGAGAAAACCTAGGTGGTGCCTACGTGGGTCACATCCTGTTCTGAGCTCTTCACCTGCATCATCTCATCTAATCCTAGGAGATGGGAATGTTGGCACATTCCAGAGGAGAGAATTGCGGCAGCACGATTGCAGCTGTGCAGCTTCCCCAACAGAACACACAACACAAAATTTGCAGAACCAGGAGTTGAACCCAGACTCCCTATACTCTCACCCCCTGCAGACCCTATTGCCCACCTTCTCCATCCAAGGATATTAAAAGTCACAATGGCAATCGTGTGATGCATCATCGAAATTTTCTGATGTTATAAAGGGGCCGCAACACAATGAGAGACCCACTACCAATTAGAATGGCTGAAACTAGAAAATGACAATACTAAGTCATAGAGCAACTGGAACTCTCAAACATTGCTGGTGGGAATGCAAAATGGTGCAATCTTTGTAAGAAACAGTTAAAATGGGCCAGGTGCAGTGGCTCATGCCTGCAATCCCAGCACTTTTGGAGGCCAAGGTGGGAGGATCACCTGAGGCTGGGAGTTCGAGACCAGCCTGACCAACATGGAGAAGCCCCATCTCTACAAAAAATACAAAATTAACCAGGTGTGATGGCTCATGCCTGTAATCTTAGCTACTTGAGAGGCTGAGGCAGGAGAATCGCTTGAACCTGGGAGGCAGAGGTTGTGGTGAGCCAAGATTGTGCCATTGAACTCCACGCTGGGCAACAAAAGCAAAACTCTGTCTCAAAAAATAATAATAACTACACAAAATTTTAAAAATAAAATAAAATGAAATGAAAGAAGACATTGATCTGCACAGCAACATGGATGAATCCCAAATGCATTAGGCAAAGTGAAAGAAGCCGGACTCAAAGGGTTTTAAAAAATGATGTTTCCATTTATGTGATATTGTGGAAAAGGCAAAGCTATAGGGACAAAGATGAAATTCATGACCATCAATGGTAGGGAAAGAGGCCTGTAATCCCAGCACTTGGGGAGGCTGAGGCGGGCGGATTACTTGTGGCCAAGAGTTCGAGACCAGCCTGGCCAACATGGTGAAACCCAGTCTCTACTAAAAAAATACAAAACTTAGCTGGGTATGGTGGTGTGTACCTGTAGTCCCAGCTACTTGGGAGGCTGAGGCAGGAGAATCTCTGGAACCCAGGAGACAGAGGCTGCAGTGAGCCACAATCCTGCTACTCCACTCCAGCCTGGGATACAGAGACACTCTATCTCAAAAAAAAAAGGAGGCTGAGCATGGTGACTCACGCCTGTAATCCCAGCACTTTGGGAGGCTGAGGCAGGTGGATCACGAGGTCAGGAGTTCAAGACTAGCTTGGCCAAGATGATGAAACCCCGTCTCTACTAAAAATACAAAAAAAAAAAAGAAAAATAGTTGGGCATGGTGTCATTCACCTGTAATCCCAGCAACTGGGGAGGCTGAGGCAGAGAATTGCTTGAACCCAGGAGGCAGAGGTTGCAGTGAGCCGAGATCACGCCACTGCACTCCAGTCTGGGCAACAGAGCAAGACTCTGTCTCAAAAAAAAGAAAAGAAAAAAAGGAAAAGGTAGGGAAAGAGAATTCCTACAAAAGAGCACAAGGGAATTTGGTGGTGGGGGGGGGCGGGCAATGCTACTGTTGTAGATGTTGATTGCAATGGTGGTTACATGGCTGTATGGATTAGTTAAAACTCCCAGAACAGTACACCAAAAAGAATGAATTTACTATGTGTAAATCATATCTCAATTTGTAAAAATCAAAAGAAGAGGAAGCTCAAGGTGGATCATGCCTGTAATCCCAACACTTTGGGAGGCCAAAGTGGGCACATCACTTGAGTGCAGCCTGGGCAACATAGACAGACCCCATCTCTACAAAAACTAATAATAATAATAATTAATGTTTTAGAAAACAAGATGAAGCTTTAGACTCACTTTAGACTCGCTGGAGATAATGAGACACTACTTCCTGCTTACATGAGATTGCGATGGAAATCAAAGGCAAATCCCAAATTCTGCTTCGCAAACAAGACGACAAAGCAGAGGCAAATAAGGGGCAGCCTCAGATAGAAACTTTATGGCCTATGGTTGTTAGGAGGAGAGTTTTTATTACATGACAGAATATGCCAGTAAGCTTTTCTCTGCATCACTGCCGGCAGTGTGCTATCACTTTTTAATGTTTTTAATCACTTTATTTTTTTTAAGAGATGAGGTCTTCCTATGTTGGCCAGGTTAGTCTTGAACTCTGCCTCAAGCAATACTTCTGCCTCGGCCTCTCCAACTGCTTCAATTACAAGCATGAGCCACCATGCCCCACCAATTACCTTATTTTTACATATTTTATGAGAATGGCTTGAAAGATTTGTTCAACTTTAGAAAATATTATTAGTCAATCAGGTGTGGTGACTCACACCTTCAATGCTAACACTTTGGGAGGCTGAAGCAGGAGGATCACTTGAAGTCAGGAGTTTGAGACCAGCCTGGGCAACATAGTCAGACCCTGTCTCTAAAAAATATAAAATAAGATTAGCCAGGTGCGGTGGCATATACCTGTTGTCCAGCTACTGCAGAGGCTGAGGTGGGAAGATCGCTTGAGCCTAAGAGGCTGAGGCTACAGTGAACTGAGATCACGCCACTGCCCTCCAGCCTGGGTGACAGAGGGAGACCCTGTCTCCAAAAGGAAATATTAGAAATCATAGACAAATGAAGCCAGTAGAATTTCATAAATAAATTTTCTAATTTCCAATATAATTTCAACTACAATAAGATGATAATCAGATACATTCCCTTCTGAAGTTGCTATTGCCACACTCTTAGATATGAAGTAAACAGCTCTCTATTATCCAAATTCGCACTCCCTAGGCTTCTAGAAACTATGTTTTCTTCATTCTTTGGCTCTTGGCTGTGCTTTTCTGAGACTTGCGTGTTCACATCCTTTCTTTCTCTCTCTCTTTTTTTTTTTTTTTTTTTTTTTTTGAGATGTAGTCTTCCACTATCGCCTGGACTGGAGTGCAATGGCGTGATCTCAGCTCTCTGCTCCTGGGTTCAAGCGATTCTCCTGCCTCAGCCTCCCGAGTAGCTGGGACTACAGGCGTGCACCACCATGCCTGGCTAATTTTTGTATTTTTAGTAGAGTTGGGTTTTCACCACGTTGGCCAGGATGGTCTCGATCTCCTGACCTTGTGGTCCACCCACTTCGGTCTCCTAAAGTGCTGGGATTACAGGTGTGAGCCACCTTGCCCAGCCTCCAGTTTTCTTTTTTTAATCCAATTTTTTTTTTTCTCTTTGCTTTTCAGTTTGGGTGACTTCTCTTGAGATAGCCTCAAGCTCAGCAATTCTTTCCTCAAGCATGCCCAGTCTGCCAGAAAGCATATCAAATGCATTCTTTATTTCTGTTGCATTGTTGCCAATACCTGGTATATTTTCGTTTTTTTTGTTTGTTTGTTTGTTTTTTTTGAATTTCTATTTCTCTGCTTACGTTGCTCTTTTGTTCTTGCTTGCTGTGTACTCTATCCATGAGAGCCGTTAGCATTTTGTTTGTTTGTTTTTTGAGATGGAGTCTTGCTGTCTTGCCCAGGCTGATGTTGAATGCCTGGGCTCGTGTGATCCTCTGGGGGAGATTTGTGCTTGTGGGTTTCTGCCCTGCAGGCCTCAGTTTTCTGCATTTGCCTGTCAGTCACCTGTTTCGTAGTGCCTTGTTCTGTGACCTCACACCTCTCTGATGGATCTAAGAAAAGCTGTTGATATTTTCCCCCCCAACTTCTTCAGCTTTATTTGTTAGGAAGGAGTATCAACTTCCAGCTTCTTATGTGCTAGACTGGAAACCTGAAATTCTGTGTTTCTAGTTTTTTAACAGTTTCAAATAAGGCTGCTGTAAACATTTGTGTAGAAGTCTGTGTGTGAAGTGGGGAAGACCTTTCTAGTTAGACCTTTCTAGCTAGACCTTTCTATCAAGATCTCAAACCGAGAAGCCGTAAGATTGATACAATGTATATGATAGACTAAGGACTAATTTCTTTAGTATATAAAGAAGCCAGTGATCTATTAGAAATGGGCAAAGAACATGAATAGTGAGTTCAGAGAGCACAGTAGTAATATATATTACAGACTTTCTTTTCTTTTTTTTTTTTTTTTTTTTTTTTGAAATTTTTTTTTTTTTTTTTTTTTTTTTTTTTTTTTTTTTTTTTTTGATAGAGATGGAGTTTCACAGTCAGGATGGTCTTAATCTCCTGACCTTGTGATCCTCCCGCCTTGGCCTCCCAAAGTGCTGGGATTACAGGTGTGAGCCACTGCACCTGGCCGCAGAATTTCTTATACTAAAGTTTTGGAAACAACCTTCATGACAGTCAATTGGTGAAAGTTAAATTATGATACAAATCCTAGTATACTGATATGGAATAGAATGAGCTTCAAGTTTGAAAAGCAGATTTGAGAACAGTGTGTATAGAATGCAGTTTATGTTAGAAAGAATGTTGGGAAGAAAATATTTGCATTAGAAAGTGTTTGTGTTAGAAAGATAATGTTTGTGTTAGAAAATAAGAGGGCATATGTGTGTGTGTGTGTGTGTGTGTGTGTGTATAAATGCTTATGGATGCATGGGTATCTCTGTAGGAGGAGAGAAGAAACTGACAGTGGTTGCTTTTGGGGAGGGGAATTGGAGGCCTGGAAGTAAGGGCTGGGCTCTAGACTTACTTTCCACTGTATCTCCTATTCTTCTGTTTAAATTATATGCAGTATGCTTGTATTATCTATATATTAGAAACTGAAAATTAAAAGCCTGTCACTCTCATAATACCAAAGCATTGATTTATTGGTTTTTTTGTTTTTGTTTTTGAGACAGGTTTTTGTTCTCTCACCCAGGTTGGAGTATAGTGGTGCAAGCAATCATAGCTCACTACAACTCAAATGATTGTCCCACCTCACCCTTCTGAGTAGCTAAGACTACAGGCACATGCCTTTAGGCTTACCTGTTTGAAACACATTTTTATGGAGACTGGGTCTCACTAGGTTGACCAGGCTGGTCTTGAACTCCTGACCTGAGGTGATCCTACTGCCTTCGCTTCCCAAAGTGTTGGGATTATAGTCATGAGCCACTGTGTCCCACTGATTTATCAGTATTTTTAAGTAGCTTCATTTAAAGTGACTGGTGGCATACAGTCTCCATATCTCAGTTCCCTCATATGTAAATGAGGTTGATAATACTACTTAGGCTTTAGTGACAGTCCTGTGACGTGTTTAAAAAACTTGTTGGTGCACAGCAAGCTTGAAGTAAGAGCCACCTGTTACTGTATTCTACAGATGAATGACTTTGAGATGTTAGCCACACTGCAGGTTAATTTGCTAAGACAGAACCATGCAACAGAGATTTTTTTTTTTTTTTTTTGAGACAGCCTCGCTTTGTCACCTGGGCTGGAGTGCAGTGGCACGATCTCGGCTCACTGCAACCTCCACCCCCCGGGTTCAAGCGATTCTCCTCCCTCAGCCTCCCGAGTAGCTGGGACTACAGGCACATGCCACCACGCCCGGCTAATTTTTTGCATTTTTAGTAGAGATGGAGTTTCACCATGTTAGCCATGATGGTCTTGATCTCCTGACCTCGTGATCTGCAACAAAAATTTAAAAAAAATAGGCAGGCAGAGAAAACTTGGTCTTTAGTTTGGATTCGTATCACCCTGTCCTCATTATGCCATGTCAGTATCTTCTCTGCATTTGTCATCTTGACTGAATCAGCTCTAAGACTGTGACCAGCTCTGGCACTCTGAGGTTGACTGTTCTGGAAATCTCTTATTTTAGGACACCTCCTACCTGTTCATCACTGGCCCTGATGTTGTGAAGTCTGTGACCAATGAGAATGTTACCCAGGAGGAGCTTGGTGGTGCCAAGACCCACACCACCATGTCAGGTGAGAGCCCTTGAAGGTGACCTTACTGTTTTCAAACATTGAGAAGAGGGCATTGCCAAAGAGCCTGGTGGCAGTTTTGGGAAATATCACTTAATTGGCAGACCTTATTTGGGAAGACTGTGGTACAGCCTATTGTGCTACAATATGATACAGTGTATTGTTTATAGATACAGGGATACTTTAAGATTACTTGCCAAATTTAAAATGTATAAAAATTATTCTGTGCCTCAGTATTGAAACAGAAAGTTCTTGTTTAAACAGAAAGGCATGGAATTGGGAGTAGGGCATGATTCTGATATTAGTGAAGACATGTTAGTTGTTGAAGTAATTATTGCAATTCCATGTTTTCTTGGAAAATAAACCACCCAAGTGAATGGATCACCTACCACATAGCATTGTAACTAAAGACAGGAGGAATTGCATCTTTGAGCGATTTTACAGCAGTAAGTCTGGCATAACTGATTTATGTACCTCATTGGGCTGTGGTTAAGGCATTGGGTCAGCATTTCATTGTCAGCATTTCTTCTCAGCGTCCCTCAAGTAGACATGTGTCTTATCGATGATGTCTTAGATTAGATGAAATATAGTTTTAAAAAAGTCAGAGCTCTTGATCCCCCACCCACAAATCTATTTCTCTCTGTGTCAGGTTGGCATCGATCTTGACTCATTCCTTTCCCTCACCTGTCCGCTTCATTTAGCCCCATCTTCAAGACATGTCTGGAAACAGAACACTTTTCAACATCAACTCCAGCCTTATTGTTTCAGGGCTTCATTGGCAGCAGCCTGTCAGCCAATGAAATGTAATGTAATTATATTTATATAGTATAAAGCTGGGTCTTGATGGCATCTTACATTTGATGAAATATGCTATTTTCCCCATTTTAATAGTAGAAAACTTAGAAAACAAAGTATAAAAAAACCACTAGATATTCCATCATCCACAGATAATTACTAGTGATTTTTTGCTTCTACCCTTGCAGTCTTTTTACACAGATGAGCATGAATACACATAGACTTAACTCAAACATAGGTATCACATACCCTTGTGTAACCTGGCTTTTTTTTTTTTTTTTTTATTACAGCTTAAAGTAATGAATGTCTACCTATGACAAAGTTTCTTCTGCAGCACAATCTTAAGTGCTTTTTTGTTGTTGTTGTTTTGTTTTTTTTGTTTTGTTTTGTTTTTTGAGGCGGAGTCTCCCTCTGTCACCTAGGCTGGAGTGCAGTGGTGTGATCTTGGCTTACTGCAACCTCTGCCTCCTGGGTTCAGGTGATTCTCCTGCCTCAGCCTCCCGAGTAGCTGGAACTACAGGCGCGTGCCACCACGATTAGCTAATTTTTGTATTTTTAGTAGAGACGGGGATTTTACCAGGTTAGCCGGGATGGTCTCAATCTCCTGACCTCATGATCCACTTGCCTCGGCCTCACAGAGTGTTGGGATTACAGTCATGAGCCACCGCACCTGGCCTTATTTGTTTTTTGATTGTAGGGGAGTATGTGGTTTTCTTTCTGGGCCTGAGGCTCTTTGATGGGATGTGTCTGATGCACCTGGCTCTGTATCCCCAGGGCAAGGCACAAAAAGGTGCCCTATACATACATATATTTTTCTTTCTTTCTTTTTTTTTTAAATCTTTTGGTAACAGCTTTATTGAGGTGTAATTCATATATCGTACATTTTAAACACCTATTTATACTGCACAATTAAGTGGTTTTTAAATATATTCACAGCTGTGTAATCATTACCACAATCAATTTTAGGACATTGTCATCACCCTGAGAAGAAACCTGTGCCCATTAGCAGTCACTCTGCTTTTCACCACAAATACTTATGCTCTAGGCAGTCACCAGGCTACTTTCTGTCTCTATGTGGATTTTTTCGTTCTGGACATTTCCTAGAAATGGAATCATACAACATATGATCTTTTGTAACTGGTTGTTTTTTTTCCCCTTCCTTTGCAAGCAGAAGTTCAGTCAGGACTGGTTGCTTTTACTTATAATGTTCTTAAAGGTTCATCCATGTTGTATCATGAATCAGTACTTTATTCATTTTTATGGCCGAATAATACTCCAGTGTGTGGATATACCACATCTAGTTTATTCATTGACCAGTTAATAGACACAGGGTCATTTCCAGTTTTTGGCTGTCTTAAATATGCCTCTGTTATATTTATATGAATATTTTTGAGTAGACATATGTTTTTATTTCTCTTTGATTTCTGAGTTAAATGATTACTTGATGCTTTTAAGGAACTGCTGGACTCTCTTCCAAAGTGGCTGTACCCATTTATAAATATTCCTTGAATGAAAAAAATCTGTCATGCCGAAAATGCTTTTTATTCATTCAACAAATACTCATTTAGAATATGTGGAAAAAGACAAATAGCAAAGGAATTAAAAATTTTAAACAGAATAAAATAAAAATGTAAAAAAAAAAACAAAAATGAAACAAACCAAGAAAACCAAACAAATATTCATTGGGTGCCTATGTGTGAAGCATTGTTTTAGGTGCTAGGAATACATTTGTGGACAGACAAAAGAAAGCCCCCTACCCATATGGGGCTTATATTCTGGTAGAGGAGATACACAATAAACTTTATAAATAAGTACACTATGTAGTATGTTAAAAGGCATTATGCGCTATGAAAAAAGTAGAATAGGGTAAAGGGGACTGAGATTGTAGTAGTTTCAAACAGGATGGTAACTGTAGGCCTCACTGAGGTTAAGAGCTGAGCAGATTTTAGAGTTAACTGCATTGATATGTTAAGTGGGGAGCATTGCAGGTAGAGGGAATAGTTTATGCAAAGGCTCTGAGATGGGAGAGTGACTGGACTGCTCAGTGAACAAGGAGGATCATTGGAGTAGAAACACGACATAATCTGATTTGCAAAGCTCTGTCTGGCAGCTTTGTGGACAAGAGACTGTAGGGACAGTGGTGGAAGAATGGAGTCTGGTGGGATGAGCCTGGGAGAGAGTTCTTGGCTCTACTTTCTCCATCTATCTATGGCCTCGTTTGGCTGCTGTGTAATTTCAGAGTGCTCTTCGAGAATTATGGCTTGATTCCTCACTAGGGGCAGGTGGCTTCCCTCCTTTCCTTCCACTGTTGCTGAGAACCTGTTTGCCAGGTGCATTATTCTTGATTGGGGCCTGTAGTGATATGCAGGCCTGATATTACCTTGTTGGAGCTGATATTTCAGGAGAGATGTCAGCAGTAAACAGGGAAGTAGGTGCTGCGGGAAAAGTACCGGAGAACTCCCCCATGGTATAGTGATGGAAAGTGAAAGGTCTGGGAGTGGGTATGGAGGTGATATTAGAGCAAGGACTTAAATAAAGAAAGGTGTGACTGTAGAGGTATGGGTACAGAACAGAGGGAACAGGCACGGCATGAGTTGAAGGATCAGCCTACAGGTATGTGTTCTGTGGCATTACATCCTCAGTGGAGGGTGGGGAGAACAGAGTTATCAGCACAGTCTGCTATAGGCATGTCCTAGGAGGACACAGTCATGAAGCAGCAGCTTTGGGCTGGCCGGTACCCTAACTCATCATATATGCCCCCTGTTCTCTTAGGTGTGGCCCATAGAGCTTTTGAGAATGATGTTGATGCCTTGTGTAATCTCCGGGATTTCTTCGACTACCTGCCCCTGAGCAGTCAGGACCCGGCTCCGGTCCGTGAGTGCCATGATCCCAGGTGGGTTGTAGGCTGGTGCACCTTCTCTCATTTTGCAGTGTAGCTTGCCCATCTTTGCCCTGACAGAACTTCCAGGGTCTGCCTTATTGGGCAGGTTGTAGCAGAGTTTGGTGGAGTGGCTCCCAGGTGTGAGGATAATGTCATGTTTGGATATAGGAGCAAACAAAGATGATTTTATTTATCTTTTTCCTCTCTGTAATATCTGATGAATATCTTGGGGGTGAAGAGTGGCCCAAAGCATTAAAAATTTTTTTAAAAATTTCTAAGAAACTCTGAAGTACCTAGAATTGGAGATTGAAGGTTTTTTGGTCTGGCATAGTTCCCATGATGAACTCCCCCATTTCCTTTCCTGCCCCTCACCCACAAAAGGAAGAGCAATGGTTCTTCCTATGCCGACTGTACCTGCCTTTTTTCTGACCTAGTTGTCCTTTTGAAATAAATAAATGTAAAATGATGCAAACAGCATGCCCTTCATAAAACATGTTTATGCATACTGCTTGTAGCCGGAGGCTGGGACAGTCCTGGGGAAGAAGGGTGTGTTGCTGGCCATCTTGTGAAGACCTTTTCTCTTGCTGTTGGAGTCTACCACTTGTTGTGGGGGCACCATAGAGTAAGGTGGAGGCCCTGCCTGGGAACTGCTCCACACCTCCGGCTGTTCCATTTTATTTCCTCTCCAAATTACAAGCACTCGCTTGGCCTGGACTTTGTTCTGCAGAAGGGATTTGAGATTGTATTCTTTGGGAAGAGGTCATTTTCAGACACTATCCTGTGGCTTAAACCTGGACTCCTTCCTGTGGGGCCTGGTCTGGGCCAGGGATGCCCTGAAGAGTCATGTTGCCAGGGCCTCACTCTGTCTGCCTCTGCTCACTCCTCAAGGAACATACTCAGTGGCCCACTGTGTGTAGTCATGGAGGGGAGAGTGGTCACAAGGTCTAGAGATGTGGGTGTAGCCTTTCTGAGTATCTATACTATTTGGAGTTTCTGAAGGGTTTAGGACATCATTTGAAGGTGTTATGGCCCAGAAGCCCAGTAGCCTGCTTTGGCCCAACCATACCTCCTCTGCATGTGATTCCAAGGGAGATAAATATACATATGGCAAATGAAAAGTAAGAGAGGACTTTAGTAGCAGGTGGGGCTGCCCTCAGTTCCCCATTGTAGAGCTTTTTGGGAAGTTGAGCTTGATGGACACAGGGCTTGACCCAAGGCCAAACCTCAGCCAAAGTGTACGTCTCAGTGTCACTGTAGGCCCTGGCTGCCCACATCGGGCAGGAAGGGATGAAAGCCTATTGCAGAGAAGAGGTTGGAGAGGGGAACATTGCTGGGTCCTCCTGCAGAGTGGGAGTGGGCTCGGGCTTAGCTTTTCTGCTGAGACACCTGGATGCAGAAGGAAGGAGAGAGTCCATGAGCCTGCATGTGACAAGTTCGTCTGTGGTGATTTTGCCCAGAGGGCCTGCAGTTTTGATTTTTTAAAGGACCTTTAGCAGATTAACCTTCTAACAGGGAATGTGAACCCACAGTGGTTTCTGTAGAGCTCTGACTTTGCATTTCTAAGTCCTTGTTCTTTTAATGTTCTGGGAAGTTGGGCTGGGATCTCCCAGAGCTGTGTCTTATTCACTCTAATGTTCTTCAGTGCCCTACATAGTACCTAGAATGTAGGAGGTATTCAGAGAAGATAAATGAAAGAGTAACGTTCAGGGGAATAAGCTCATTTTTTTCTCTAAAAGAAAACCAGATGCTGTCCCACGTTCAGTTAATGTGGTGGTTGCAAAGGAATGACTCTTTGGTGACTGCTTTGCAAGCCCAGCAGGGACAGAACTGGCCCAGTCCCTATGACTTGCCTCCTCTATTTCCATTCCCACTCCCCTCCCACAAAAGGTAACTGGCTCTTCCTATGTTGACTATACCTGCCTTTTTTCTTCCTAAAGTGACCGTCTGGTTCCTGAGCTCGACACAATTGTCCCTTTGGAATCAACCAAAGCCTATGACATGGTGGACATCATACACTCTGTAAGTGCCACATTTGCTTATCTTGTCTGTCCTAGTCAGCCACATTCATGGGCACTGTGCTTCGGCCTAATGAGGAAGCACTGGACCACTGCCCTTCATGTCAGACAGCACAGGTGGGGAATGGGGTGGGCACAGGACCAGTGGCTACTGAGTAGCGTGTTCTGGAAAGACCTGGTGGCTGTAGATACCCTAGTGGCACAGATGGACTTGAAATCAAGGGCTGGAGATAGGAATAGAAAGGGCCAGCAGAGCTCAGAAGTCTTTAGAAGACCCTCTGTGGAACATAAATTATGGGCCGTGTCCCCAGACTCTAGAGTGAGGCCGGAGTGATCCTTGTTAAGTATCTTTGGGGCCCTCTGCTCAGAGGGAGTTTGTCTTTCTAGAGAAAGGAGAGTACATACAGCATCCTAGAAGGTTGAAGTGTATGTGTGGAGGTCTGTGGGAGACAGGAGCCATTTGTACCTTTTTTTGGTGCAGCAGATTCCTGGGTCATTAAGTAAAGTCGATAGTGTTGGGCAAACTAAGGGCATCTGTAGATGGCCTTTGCCTTTCTCATGGGTACACTGTGTTCTCAGTAGTCCTTGCATAACACAACATGATGGCTCTCTAGTAACTCTAGAAATTAGATTCTCTCTCTTCCCTAGGATTTGCTCTTTTCTGTTGTTTTTGTCTTTTTTATTCTTGTAGGCTCTTCGTGCACCAAAGGTTAGCCTGAGGTGTAATCTTAAGGTCTCAGATCTTTTGTGAGCCTTTGCAGGGGCATGTGCAGTCACTTTCTAATTTTCCCTGTATATGCAGCTGTTTTTAAGTGTCCTAGTTATTGTCTGACTCCCAAAAGTAGAAGAAGAGACAAAAAAGAAGATGGTAAAAAGGTGTCAGCCCTTTAAATTCCCTGGAAGTCACTTCAGCCCAAAGCGGGAGAGCCTCGCAACAATGGGGTGAGTTGTAACAACAGTGACCACCCATCTCTGTCTGCACCTCTATGATCAGAAGCAGCAGTCAACAATCCAAGCACAGATTCTCAATGTTTGAAGGACAGGGTCCTTTTATGCCCACCCCGGCTCTTGCAAGCTGTGTGCCAACTGCCCCAGCAACACTTGCAGAACTGTCTGTCATGGGGCTGGGGTTGGGGATGGGTAGCTGCTACTGTGTGGGAATGAAATTAACTCCAATTTTCAGTCCAGTCCTCCTGGAAGTTGCAGTTCTTCAGCAGACACCGCAGAGTCAAAATAGTTCCATCAGACAGATTCTGCCAGGCAATTGTTGCCCAGGTGGGGAGACCAATTCCTGGTGCTTCCTACTCTGCCATCCTCTAGCTTTTTCTTAAGGTATATATGTTAGCTCTTGATTCTTATTAAAAAGTTTTATATCCTACCTATTAAATACTCTAATTGTTTGTAATTTTTTTCTGTCATTTCTTCAGGGTTTTAAAAATGTGGTTGCATACTGTCTATATATAAAAAAGAGTTCTGCCAGGTGCAGGGCTCATGCCTATAATCCCAGTGCTTTGGGAGGCCAAGGCAGGAGAATCCTTTCATGCCAGGAGCTCAAAACCAGCCTGGGCAACATAACGAGTCCCCATCTCTACAAAAAGTAAAACAAATTGCTGGGTGTGGTGGTGGTCACGTGTAGTCCTATTTACTTGGGAGGCTGAGATGGGAGGATTGCTTGAGCCCAGGTGTTTGAGGCTGCCCTGAGTTGTGATCATGCCACTACACTCCAGCCTGGGCGATAGAGCAAGACTCCGTCCCTAAAAATAAATAAAGTTTTATCTTTCCAATTACTTCACATGTCATTTTTTTCCTTGTCTTGCATTGGCCACAACTCCCTGTATGTCAAATGTAATGGTGAGTCAGAGTTGGGATTCTGGGCATCTTTGTATCGTTTCTAAGTTTAGCAAGACTGCTGTCAGTGTTTCCTAATTTATGTCTTTTTTCATTTTAAACTTACTACTGGTTTCTGTTTTAAATATTTTTGTTGTTTATTTTGTCCTTAAAATTAGGAATGAGTGTTGAATGCACTTTCAGTGTTTTTGGAGATGATCATGTGATTTTCCTCCTTAGATCTAATTATAAATTTATCCTTTTTAAAATTTATTTTTTTTTTTTTTATTATTTTTTTTAAAGACAGGGTTTCACCATGTTGGTCAGGCTGGTCTTGAACTCCCTACCTCAGGTGATCCGCCGGCCTTGGCCTCCAAAGTGCTTGGGTTACAGGCATGAGCCACCACACCCTACCTATAAATCTATCCTAGTAGTTTTCCTAATATTAAACTGCTCCTTCATTCCTGAAGTTATATATTGTTTACTAATATTTTGAGTTTTTACATTAATATTATGTGATGCTAGTGTGTATTTTTTTTTAGGTATTTTAAAATCAGGTTTTGGTATCAATGTTGTATTTGCTTTACTTATTTAATTTTGTTTTTTGAGACGAAGTTTTGCTCTTGTCACTCAGGCTGGAAAGCAATGGTGCTATCTTGACTGACTGCAACCTCCGCTGGGTTCAACTGATTCTCCTACCTCAGCCTCCCAAGTAGCTGGGATTACAGGCACGCACCACCATGCCTGGCTAATTTTTGTACTTTTAGTAGAGACGGGTTTCACCATGTTGGCCAGGCTGGTCTTGAACTCCTGACCTCAGGTGATCCATCTGCCTCAGCCTCCCAAAGTGCTGGGATTATAGGCATGAGCCACCACACCTGGCCTGTATTTGCTTTATGTATTAGCGTTCTAGGGCTACCATAAGAAAATACCATAAACTGGATAGCTTAAACAGCAGAAATTTATCTTCTGTCAGTTCTGGAGGTTAGAAGTCCAAGATCATGGCATTGGTAGCTTGGCTTCATTCTGAGTGTCTCTTTCCGTGGCTTGTGGACTACCTTCTTGCTGTGTCATCACAGGCATTTGCTCTGTGCGCGTACAGAAAGAGAGAGATCTTTGGTGTCTTTTCACTCCTTTTTTTTTCCCCCTCAGAGACAAGGTCTTGCTTTGTCACCCAGGCTGGAGTGTAGTGGTGTGACCTTGACTCCCTGCAGCCTTGACCTCCTGTGTTCAGGTGATCCTCCACCTCAGCCTCCTGAGTAGCTGTAGCTGGGACTATAGCTACATGCTACCACATCTGGCTAATTTTAAAATTTTTTATAGAGATAGCATCTCACTATGTTGCCCAGACTGGCTTTTCCCAATTCTTAAAAGAATTCCAGTACTATCAGATTAGGGTCCCCTTCTTATGACCCCATTTAACATTAATTACCTCTGGAAAGTCCCTCTCCAAAGTCACTTTTTTTTTTTTCCCCCCCTTTGAGATGGAGTCTTGCTCTTTTACCCAGGCTGGAGTGCAGTGGTGAGATCTTGGCTCACTGCAGTCTCTGCCTTCCAGGTTCTCTTCTGCCTCAGCCTCCCAAGTAGCCAGAATTACAGGTGTGTGCCACCATGCCCCGCTAATTTTTATATTTTTGGTGGAGATGGGGTTTTGCCACTGGTGATCCACCCTCCTTGGCCTCCCAAAGTGCTGGGATTACAGGCATGAGCTGCTGCGCCTGGCCCAGATACAGTCACATTGAGGGTTAGCGTATCAACATTTGAATTTGTATGGACACAGTTTAGTTCATAACACTTCATAAAAATAATTTTGAAGTTTTCTTTTTCTGCGCCCTGAAAAAAGTTAAATACTGTAACATTGGGATTATTCTTTAAAGATTGGGTAGAGTTCTCCTGTGAAGTTCCCAGGTCCAGGTCCAGTACTTTTTTGTGGAGCGGGAGTGGCTTTTGATAATTTCCTCTTGATTTAATGTAAATCATTTCTTTAAACTTTATCTCTTTTGAGGTTAGTTTTAGTATACTTTTTTCTATAAATTACCTATTTCTTCCAGGTTTTCACATTTTTCTTTTTTTCGTTTTGTTGAAACGGTGTCTTGCTCTGTTGCCACTGCTAGAGTGCAGTGGCGCAATCTCGGCTCACTGCAACCTCCACCTCCCGGGTTCAAGCGATTCTGCTGCCTCAGCTTCCTGAGTAGTTGGGATTACAGGCACCTGCCACCATGCCTGGCTAATGTTTGTATTTTTAGTAGAGACGGGGTTTCACTGTCTTGGGCAGACTGGAAATTTTTCTTTTTCTTTTCTCCTTCTATTTTTAGTAGAGGTGGGGTTTTGCCATGTTGGCCAGGCTGGTCTCGAACTCCTGGCTTCAAGTGATCCGCTGGCCTCGGCCTCCCAAATTACTACATTATAGGTGTAAGCGACTGCGCCTGGCCCATATGTTTACTTTTAACTCAAAAATTATTGTATTATTACACTTTTGTAATTTGCTTTAAAAAAAAAACAGCCTGGCCCGGCACAGTGGCTCACACCTGTAATACCAGCACTTTGGGAGGCCGAGGCAGGCAGATCACCTGAGATTGGGAGTTTGACATCAGCCTGACTCTGGTCTCAAACCCTATCTCTACCAAAAATACAAAATTATCTGGGCATGGTGGTGCGTGCCTGTAATCCCAGCTACTCAGGAGGCTGAGGCAGGAAAATCGCTTGAACCCAGGAGGTAGAGGTTGGGGCGAGCTGAGATCATGCCATTGCACTCCAGCCTGGGCAACAAGAGTGAAACTCCATCTCAAAAAAGAAAAAAATTAGCCATGCATGGTGTTATGCACCTGTAGTCCCAGCTACTGGGGAGGCCAAGGTGGGAGGGTCACTTGAGCCCAGGAAGTTGAGGCAGGCACTTAACCATGTTTGTGCCACAGCACTCCACCATCAGTGATAGAGCAAAACTCTGTCTCAAACAAACAAAAAACACCAGGCCCAAATAGTTTCATATGGAATTTCTGAGACCTTTAAAGGCCAAATAGTCCTAATGCTACATAAATTCTTCCAGAGCATAGAAAGTAAACAAAACACACAAGAACCTTCCAAAGCTTTTTTAAAGAAGTAGTACGATATTGATAACCTGAACCTGATAAAGGTAGTACTTAAGATTTCAGTTTCATCTTGCTTATCTTGTTAAAATTACATCTGTGGCCAAGTGGGATTTATCCTAGGAATGCAAGATTAGTTCTAGGAAACCCAGTAATACACTGTATGAACATATAGAGCAGAGAAAAATTACAATTACTTGTATAGATGCTGAAGAAAGCCTTTAAGAAGGATCAATACCTATTCCTGATAGACTTCAGAAAACAGGAATTAATACTTTTTAATATGATAAAATTTGGTATAGACTTTTTCAAAAGCCAGCATCTCACCTAATAAGGAAAGACTAGCTTCTGCCAGGCTTAGGAACAAGTACAGGATGCGCATTACTTCTATTCTTACTTAACATTGTTTTGGAAATATTAACCAATGCAGTTAGACAAGAGGAGGACCAATTAGAGGCAAAAATCTTGGGAAAGATGTTAAGCTGTATTGTAGGTGATACAGTATTATAACATTCAAGAAAACTCTAGAGAATTTATTATTATACTATAGTACTTGAAGAGGATACACAATTAACATATGGAAATCTTCATAAGCAGTAACCAATTATGGTAGAGTAAAAGCCTCTTTTACATAGTAACAAGAAGATAAAATGTTTAGTAATAATTTTAACAGAAAATGCATAGAAGCTGTGTAGGGCAAATTAACTTTTTTAAACAGAGTCTCTCTCACCCAGGATGGAGTGCAGTGGCCCAGTCACAACTCACTGTAGCTTTGATCTCCTGGGCTCAAGCAATCCTCTTACATCAGCTGGGACTTCAGGCGTGCACCACCATACCCACCTAATTTAGTATTTATTTTTTGTAGGAAGAGGTCCTGCTATGTTGCCCAGGCTGATCTCGAACTCCTGGCTGGGCTCAAGCGATCCATCTACCTTGGCCTTTCAAAGTGCTGGGATTTTAGGTGTGAGCCACCATGCCCAGCCCAGGGTGAACTTAAAAACACTTTGAAAATCAAAAGTAGACCAGCCATGATGGCTTAAATCTGTAATCCAAGCATTTTAGGAAGCTGAGGAGGGAAAATCCCTTGAGCTCAGGAGTTCAAGACTGTCTTGGGCAATATAGCGAGACCTTGTCTGTGCAAAACATAAAAGTAGACTTGAACAAATGGAAAGACATTCCTTGTTCCTGGGGTTAATGTCATGAAAACGTTGATTCTTAAGTTGTTTTATAAATTTAAGGCAATCCCAATAAACAGTTTTTTAAAAATAGAACTAGATAAGTTTATACAAAAGTTCACATGGAAAAAGAAAAGTGCAAGAATGCCTAAGAATAAACTGCAAAAGAAAAGCTGTAAGTGGGGAATAGCCATGTTTTATATTAAAGCATCCTATAGTTAAAACTGTGATACAGGCACATAAATAGACCAGTGGAATAGAATAAAAGAGCCAGAAATAGACTCAAGTACATACAGAATTTTAGTACAGTCACACGTTGCTTAACAACGGGGATATGTTCTGAGAAATGCATCATTAGGCAGTTTCTTTCTGTGAACATCATAGAGTGTGCTTTCCCAAACTTAGATGGTATAGCCTATTACACACCTAGGATCTGTGGTACAGCCTGTTGCTCTTAGGCTGCAAACCTGTCCAGCAGTTGTAACACAATGGTAAGTATGTATCTAAACATAAAAAGGGTACAGTAAAAATAGGGTATTACGATGGGACCACATTCCTGTAGGCAGTCATCATTGACCAAAACTTCATTGTGCAGTGCTTGACTGTATGTGATAATAATTTCTCAAATCTCAGGGCCAAAAATTAGCTTTTAATAAACGATGCTGGGGCAACTAGCTGGCCATTTAGGAAAATATAAAATTAGATTCATACTTCACACCATGTACAAAAATAAATTACATATGAGTCAGAACTAAATATAATCAGTGAATCCATACAAGCACGAAAAGAAAACACAGATGAATTCCTCTGAAACCTTAGAGGAGGTTTTAAAAATGCTTTTGAACTGTAACTCAAAAATTAGTTTCAGTGAAAGATAGACAAATCTGACTATGTAAAAAAAAATTTTTAAATCCCAGTCTTGATAGCAAAAAACTATAAACAAAATTGAAAGACAACCAGTACGCTAGAAGAAACTCTGTGCAGCATGTATTCCAGAGTATGAATATTCTTTTTATTATTTTATTTTATTTTTATAAGATGGGGTTTCACCATGATGGCCAGGCTGGTCTTGAACTCCTGACCTCAGGTGATCCACCTCGGCCTCCCAAAGTGCTAGGATTGCAGGCGTGAGCCACCACGCCCGGCCCGAGTATGAATATTCTTAATAAAGAGCTCTTAGGCTGGGGGATTAATGACCAAAACCGACAGAAAACTGGGCAGAAAACCACGGATAGCTTCACAAAAAAGATATAAAATGGACCTTAAACGTGTTAAAATATGTTCAACCTCATACATAATGCTAGAAATACAAATTCAGATTACGCTATTTTCTCGTAGATTGGCTAAAAATAAAAACCTTGAAAACTCTTTCCATTGGAAAGTCAGTGGGGAAGCAGGCCCTCTTGTGCATTGCTGACAGGGGACTCTGGTATTATCCAGGACTAAATTCTCATTTGCCCTTTGACCCAGCAATCCCATTCCTAGCAATTTACCCTGAAGATACACTTCCCACCTTACAAAATTATAGATGTACGAGGTTACTACCGTTACATTGTCATTTGTAATGGTAAGATATTTTAAATAACCTAAATGTAAATTTTAAAATAATGTAAGCCACATGTAGGAGTTGGTTGAATAAATGGTGCATCACGTAGTATAGTACTGTACAGAAGTGAAAAGGAATGAAGATCTCTATGAACTGATGTGAAGTGACTCCAAGGATACATTAAGTGAAAAAATTCAAAGTGCAAAAGAGTGTACTGTTACTTTCCACGTAAGATAAAAGGGTAAATTAAAAGATAAAAATGCAAACACGCAAATAGTACATCAGGAAATAATGAGATTAACAACAGGGTGGGTGAGACTAGGGTGGAAGGGATGGGGAAGGAACACTATTAATATTTTGCATATTAAATAAAATCAAGACTGAGGAAAAAATTTAAAATGAAATACAAACTGAACCTGTTTTAAATGAATGACTTTTGAACTTATAGTTTGACTATATACCTTTAAAGACAGAAATAGCTGTAAAAACATTCTAGTTAGTAGGTCTGTTTTTTGTAGTTTTATAAGTTAGCAATTCTGAAACTTTTCTCTGTACTTGAGGATCCAATACATAAGTACATTTTGAGGGTAGTGGCAGCAAGATTTCTGCTGTTGGAGAAGGGAGTTGTGAATATGGCAAGAGAAGAATAACTAGAATGAACCCTATAGATGCATTGGAGTAGAATTAGAATTATCAGCGTGAATGCATGATTTTTCATATAGCTATACTTTGGACGTTTTAGAAGGAGTCGCATATGCTGCTAAAAGGAACCCAGGCCTTTTGGAGAAATGGCTGATTGTGGGGCTGGGGCAGAAAAAAACCAAGATGAATCAGAAAGTAAGATAATTCCAAAAGGTAAGGTAGTGTTCAAAGAATGATGGGGACACTTTAGAAGGACACAGGAACCAGTGTGAAGGAACTTTGGCAAATATAGGACAATTTGAACATAAAATGATGGTGAAAGATTATAATTCATAGAATAAAACAAAAATCCATTAGTTCATCCTGATACTGTATAAGTACATGGGAAAGGCAAAGATCTGTCTTGCAGTAGATGCCAGCTAATAAATGGAGAAGGAAAAGTAGAATTGGAAAACTCGCCGTTTGGGCTGTGCATGGTGGTTCACACTTGTAATCCCAGCACTTTCGGAGGCTGAGGTGGGCAGATTGCTTGAGCTCCGGAGTTTGAGACCAGCCTGGCCAACATGCTGAAACCCTGTCTCTACTAAAAATATAAAAATTTGCCAGGTATAGTGGTGTGTACCTGTGATCCCAGCTGCTAGGGAGGCTAAGCTGGGAGGATTGCTTGAGCCTGGGAGGTAGAGGTTGCAGTGAGATAAGGTTGTTCTACTGCACTTCCACCTGGGTGGCAGAGCAAGACCCCTTCTCAAAAAAAAACTCACCATCTGGCAACTATCTTGACTGTAATGAGTTAGGCAAGAATCATTAATGGATGCTACATGCTAAACCTAGTGGATGAAGAACTAGATTGATGATTAAAGTTTGAAGAACAGGATTTCATGTAGTCTCAAAGTATTTCCCCACAAAATTCTTATTGAATTGGAGAAATAGTAATTTTACCAGGAAACCTGGCAGATATCAGTATCACTGGACAATGGACAAATGGACAGATCAACACCTTGTGCCACTTGATGAAAATGTCCCTTCCGTGATATTCCTGCAGAAAGACTTAGCTCAAAATTAAACATGAAATACCAAAGGAACCCAAATAAAAGGCATGCTTTACAAATTAATCGGTCTGCTGTCTTCAAAGATGTCATGATTATGAAAGACAAAGATGGAGAGGGGAAAGTTAAAGGAGCCTAAAGAGACATGACCACTAAAAGCACCATGTGATCCTGGCTCAGGTTCTGGACCAGAATTTCGTTGTTTGTGCTGCTATAAAGGATGCTATTGGAACAATTGGCAAACTTGAATAATGTTATATACTAAGAAATAGTGGCTGAGCATGGTGGCTCATGCCTGCAATCCCAGCACTTTGGGAGGCCAAGGTGGGCAGATCATGAGGTCAAGAGATCAAGACCATCCTGGCCAACATGGTGAAATCCTATGTCTACTAAAAATACAAAAAATATTAGCTGGGCACAGTAGCATGCAGCTGTAGTCCCAGCTACTCGGGAGGCGGAGGCAGGAGAATCACTTGAACCTGGGTGGGGCGGAGGTTGCAGTGAGCCTAGATCGCACCACTGCACTCCAGCCTGGGCTACTAAGTGAGACTCTGTCTCAGAAAAAAAAAGTGTTGTGAGCTGGGCACGGTGGCTCATACTTGTACTCTTGGTACTTTGGGAGGCTGAGGTGGGTGAATTGCTTGAGCCCAGGAGTTTGAGACCAACCTGGGCAACATAGCAAGACCCTGTCTCTACAAAAAATACAAAAATTAGCTGGCCATGGTGGCATGTACCTGTAGTCCTAGCTACTTGGGAGGCTGAGGTGGGCGGATTGCTTGAACCCTGGTAATCAAGGCTGCAGTGAGCTGTGATCATGCTACTGCACTCCAGCCTGGGTCACAGAGCAAAACCCTGTCTCAAAAAGTATTGTGGTAGTTTATTTCTTGCTAATATCACTGCAGTTATAAAAAAGTATTCTTGTGGGTTTAAATAGCCCTATAACTATTAAGAAAACTGATTTTCTGATTTAAAAATCTCATAAACATCTCTATGAGGGTCAGGCACAGTGGCTCATGCCTGTAATTGCAGCACTTTAGGAGGCCAAGGCAGGAGGATTGCTCGAGCCCAGCAGTTTGAGACCAGTCTGGGCAACATAGCAAGACCTCATCTCTACTAAAAATTTAAAAATGAGCTGACCATGGTGGCGCACAGCTGTGGTCCTAGCTACTTGGGAGGCTGAGGTGGGAAGATCATGAGCTCAGGCGATCAAGGCTGCAGTGAGCCATGATTACACCACTGCATCCCAGCCTGGGTGACAGAGGGAGACCCTGTCTCAAAAAAAGCAAAATCGTTTATGTGGTAAAATACTAATAAATGAATTGGGATGAAGGGTATATGAATGGTTTTTGTACTGTTCTTGAGTTGTTTTTTTTTTTTTTTTTTAGACAGAGTCTCCCTCCATTGCCCAGGCTGGAGTGCAGTGACACGATCTCGGCTCACTGCAACCTCTGCCTCCTAGTCCAAGCGATTCTTTTGCCTCAGCCTCCTGAGTAGCTGGGATTACAGATGCCTGCCACTACACCAGCCTAATTTTTTTGTATTTTTAGTAGAGATGGGGTTTTGCCACGTTGGCCAGGCTGGTCTTGAATTCCTGGCCTTATGTGATCCACCCAGCTCGACTTCCCAAAGTGCTGGAATTGCAGATGTGAGCCACCGGCCTGACCTGACACTTTTGTTTAGGTTGGAAATAATTTCAAAGTGAAAAGATAAAGTTGTCATTAAAAAATCTGAAATTCAAATAGAACTTTTAAAACAAACTTAACTGGCGTGCTCATCTTTGCAGCATTTGAGGTTGTCTGCATCATTCCTCCCCAGCAGGGAGGAGGTGCTGCCTTTGCCTATTGTCCTGCTTTTTTGGAGAACCTGTGATAGAGCTGGAGCTGTCTACCTCTACCTCTGTAATTCTGTAATAGAAATGTCATTCTGTAGTGTTGATACATCTTCTACTTGTCTTTATCATTTTGAGCTCAGAAGTAAATTTATTCCTGCAGGTTGTTGATGAGCGTGAATTTTTTGAGATCATGCCCACTTATGCCAAGAACATCGTTGTTGGTTTTGCAAGAATGAATGGGAGGACTGTTGGAATTGTTGGCAACCAACCCAAGGTGGCCTCAGGTAGGACGAAGAAGCTCTTATAAGGCTTGGTTGTGGGGTTGGAGGCCAGGGAAGCCTGGGTCCACGGTGTCTGTCTGCCTTTTGCCTGTTCTTCAGACATGACCTTCTGTGACCAGAGGAAAAATCCCAAATGGTTGTTGTAAAAGCTATTTTTTTTTTTTTTTTGAGACAGGGTCTTACTCTGTTGTCCAGGCCGGAGTGCAGTGGTACAATCACAGCTCACTGCAGCTTCCCCCTCCCAGGCTCAAGCTCTGGGTAGTATTGACACCTTAACAATATTGTCTTGGAGTCCACAGAAACAGAATGTCTTTCCATTTTTCTTCTTTTTTTATTTCTTCCTGCTATGTTTTGTAATTTTCAGTGTCCAAGTCTGTCACCTCTTTGGTTAAATTTATTCCTAAATGTTTTATTATTTTAGATGTTATTGTATATGGAATTGCTTTCTCAATTTCTTTTTTGGATTGTTCATTGCTGCTTCATGGAAGCACACATACAAAACTGGTTTTTATTGATCTTGTAACTTGCAACTTTGCTGGGTTTGTTTATTAGTTTTGTTAGCTTTTGTTTTAAAATTTATATTGCTGCATTTTGTTGGGTTGTTCTTCTGTGGACACAGGTTATTTCCACCTTTTAGTTATTGTGAATAATGCTGCTGAATGTTGTGAATATTATGAACGTTGATGAATTTGTTCATTAGCCCTCTTGTGGATTTGCTGGGAGTGTCTATATACAGGATCATGTTTTCTGCAAGTAGAGATAGTTTTACTTCTTCCTTTCCAATTTGGATGTCTTTTATTTTTCTTGTCTAATTGCTCTGGCAAGAATTTCTTGTACAGTGATGAATTGCAGTGGTGAAAGTGGGCATGCTTCTTTTGTTGCTCATGTTAAGGTAGGAAAACCTAGTCTTTCACCACTGTGTGATGTTAGCTGTGGGTTTTTCATGAATGCCCTTTATAATATGCAGGAAGTTTCTGTCCATTCTTGATTTTGTGTTTTTTCGTGAAAGGATGTTGGATTTTGTCAAATACCTTTTTTGTTTCAGTTGAGATGATCATGTGGTTTTTGTCCTTCCGTTTGTTAATGTGGTGTATTATGCTGATTTTCTTATGTTGAACCACCTTTGCATTCCTGGGATAAATCCCACTGGGTCATAGTGTATAATCCCTTATAAAAATAGACTTATAGAACAGTTATAGGTTCACAGCAAAACTGAATGGAGAGTAGATAGAATTCCTGTTCACTTTCTGCTCCCACATGCATAGCCTCCATATGACTAAAGTCCTGCATGAGAGCAGTATATTTGTTCAAAGTAATGAACCTTCATTGATACATCATTATCAACCAAAGTCTAGTTTACATTAGGGTTTATTCCTGGTATTGTAAATCCTATAGATTTGACAAATGTATAATGACATGTATCCACCATTATCATATCATACAAAATAGATTCACTGCCCTAAAAATACACCGTCCTCTGCCTGTACATCTTTCCCCCAGCCTCACCTTCTGGCAACCATTGGTTATTTTATTGTTGTCAGTGTTGCCTTTTCAAGAATATTATATAGTTGGAGTCATCCAGTATGTAGCCTTTTCAGATTGGTGTCTTTCAATTACATTTGAAAATCAAGTACATTTAAGGTTCTTCCATGTCTTTTCATGGCTTGTTAGCTCATTTCTTTTTAGTTCTGAATAATATTCACTGTTTATCCATTCACCCACTGAAGGATATCTTAATTGCTTCCAAGTTTTGGCATTGCAATAAAGCTGCTATAAACATCCATGTGCAGGTTTTTGTGTGGATGTAAGTTTTTACCTCATTTGGATAAATACCAAGTAGCATGATTGCTAGATTGTTTGGTAAGAATGTGTATAGTTTTTTTCTTTCACAGTAGCTGTACTAGTTTGCATTCCCACAAGCAATGAATGAGAGTTCTCATTGTTTCACATCCTCCCCAGCATTTGGTATTGTCGGTGTTCCAGATTTTGGCTGCTCTAATGGATGTGTAGTGATACCTAGTTCTAATTTGCAGTTTCCTAATGACATATGATGTTGAGCATCTTTTCTTTTTTCTTTTTCTTTTTGAGACAGTCTCATCCTGTCTCCCAGGCTGGAGTGTGTGGTGCGATCTCAGCTCACTGCAACCTCTGCTTCCTGGGTTCAAGCAGTTCTCCTGCCTCAGCCTTTGAAGTAGTTGGGACTACAGGCACATGCCACCATGCCCAGCTAATTTTTTGTATTTTCAGTAGAGACGGGGTTTCACCGTGTCAGCCAGGATGGTCTTGATCTTCTGACTTTGTGATCTTCCCACCTCGGCCTCCCAAAGTGCTGGGATACCAGTGTGAGCCACCGTGCCCGGCCATATCTTTTCATACATAAATTTGCCTTTCGTATATATTTTTTGATAAAGTATCTATTCAGATCTTTTCCCTGTTTTAAATTGGGTTGTTTTCTTATTGTTGAGTTTTAAGAGTTCTTTGTATGTTTGAATAACAGGCCATTTTCAGATACGTTGTTTGCAAGAATTTTCTCTCAATCTGGGGTGTCTTCTCTTGACAGTGTATTTGTCAGAGTGAAGTTTTTAATGAAGTCTAGTTTATCAGTCATTTCTTTCATGGATCATGCCTTTGGTGTTGTAACTTTTTAAATTCTTTTGAGACAGTCTCGCTCTGTCACCCAGGCTGCAGTGCAGAGATGCAATCTTGGCTCACTGCAGCCTCTGCTTCCCTGGTACAAGTGATACTCATGCCTCAGCCTCCCAGGTAACTGGGACTACAGGTGCATGCCACCATGCCTGGCTAATTTTTTGTATTTTTAGTAGAGACAGGATTTCACCATAATAGCCAGGGTGGTCTTGAACTCCTGGCCTCAAGTAACCTGCCCACCTCAACCTCCCAAAGTGCTGGGATAACAGGCTAGAGCCACTGTGCCCAGCCTGTTGTATTTGTACCTTAAAAGCCACTGGCATTCTCAACGGCTTCTAGATTTTCTCCTATGTTACCGCCTAGAAGTTTTATAGTTTTGTGTCTTACATTTAGGTTTCTGATCCACTTTGAGTTAATTTTTGTGGAGGGTATAATGTCCATATCTAGATTTATTTATTTAATTATTTTTATTTATTTTGCATGTGTATGTTGCTTCAGCATTATTTGTTGAAAAGACTGTCTTTGTTCCATTATATTGCCTTTGTTCTTCCCTCCTACCGGCCTCCCCCCGAGATGGAGTCTTGCTTAGCTGCCCAGGCTGGAGTGCAGTGGTGCAATCTCAGCTCACTGCAACCACCGTCTTCCCGGGTTCAAGCAACTCTCCGGTCTCAGCCTCCCGAGTAGCTGGGATTACAGGCATCCACCATCATTCCTGGCTAATTTTTGTATTTTTAGTAGAGATGGGGGTTTACCATGTTGGCCAGGATAGTCTTGAAATCCAGACCTCAAATGATCCGCCTGCATCAGCCTCCCAAAGTGCTGGGATTACAGGCATGAGCCACTGCACCCAGCTACCTTTGCTTTTTTTTTTTTTAATCAAACATCAGTTCACTGTGTTTTTGTGGGTTCATGTCTAGATACTCCATTCTGTTCTATTGATCTGTTCTTTTGCCAGTATCACAGTGTCTTGATTACTGTAGCACAGTAAGCCTTGAAGTTAGGTCGTATCAGTCTTCTGACTTTTTTTTTTTCCTCCTTCAGTATAGTGTTGGCTTTTCTGGATCTTTTGCCTTTCCATATAAACTTCAAAATTATTTCATTGATACCCACAAAATAACTTGCTAGGATTTTGATTGGAATTGTGTTGAATTTATTTAATTTATTTTTGAGACAGAGTCTCACTCTGTTGCCCAGGTTGGAGTACAGTGGTGCGATCTTGGCTCACTGCAACCTCCGCCTCTTGGTTCAAGTGATTTACCCATTATTACAGGTACCTGCTATCATACCCAGCTAATTTTTGTATTTTTGTAGAGATGGGGTTTCAT
The DNA here is from genome assembly GCF_001604975.1 of Cebus imitator. NCBI lineage: Eukaryota > Metazoa > Chordata > Mammalia > Primates > Cebidae > Cebus > Cebus imitator. The sequence goes on along the minus strand of NW_016107368.1, from coordinate 2,372,268 downwards.
CATGTTGGCTAGGCTGGTCTTGAACTCCTGAACTCAGGTGATCTACCCTCCTCAGCCTTCCAAAGTACTGGGATTTCAGGTGTGAGCCACCACGCCTGGCCGGAATTGTGCTGAATTTATAGATCACCTTGGAAAGAACTGGCATCTTGACAGTGCAGATACTCCTCAGTTTGTGATGGGGTATGTTCTGAGAAACTTATTGTAAGTTGAAAATATCATAAATGAAAAGTGCATTTAATACTCCAATAAACCCATCATAAAGTTGAAAAATTGTTTTTTTTTTGAGACGGAGTTTCACTCATGTTACCCAGGCTGGAGTGCAATGGCGCGATCTCGGCTCACCGCAACCTCCGCCTCCTGGGTTCAGGCAATTCTCCTGCCTC
>NW_016107368.1:2369197-2370825 GCF_001604975.1 Cebus imitator | reverse complement strand
TAAGATGGGATTTCACCATGTTGATCAGGCTGGCCTTGAACTCCTGACCTCAGGTGATCCTCTTGCCTCGGCCTCCCAGAGTGCTGGGAGATTACAGGCATGAGCCACTGTGCCTGGCCTTTTCTTTTTCTTTCTTTTTGAGATAGGGTCTTGCTCTGTTGCCCAGGCTGGAGTACAGTGGTGTGATCATGGCTCACTTCAGCCTTGATCTACCTCCTGGGCTCAAGCAACCCTTTCGAGCAGCTGGGACCACAGGCATGCACCACCATGCCTAGCTAATTTTTTGTATTTTCGGTGGAAATGGGATCTTACTCTGTTGCCCAGGCTGGTCTCGAATTCCTGGGCTCAAGCAGTCCTCCTGCCTTGGCCTCTCGAAGTCTGGGATTACAGACATGAGTTACCATGTCTGGCTCCCTATTTTTTATGGTTGAATAACATTACATTGTATGTGTGTCTGTGATGTTTTCTTTATCCATTCATTTATCATTAGGTACTTAGGTTGTTTCCATACCTTGGCTATTGTGAATAATGTTGCAGTGAACATGGGGGTGCAGACATTTCCTTGAGGTACTGACTTCAATTTCTTTGAGTATCTATACCCATAGTGGAATTGTTGGATCATAATGGTAGTTCTCTTTTTAATTTCTTCAGGAGCCTTCATTCTATTTTCCATGATGGCGGTACCAGTTTTATCTAGTTATTTTTACATTTCTTTTCTTTCTTTTTTTTTTTTTTTTTAGAGACAGGATCTTGCTCTGTTGCCTAGGCTAGAATGCAGTGATACAGTTATAGCTCACTGCAGCCTCAAACTCCTGGGCTCAGGCGATCCTCCCACTTCAGCTTCCTGAGCAGCTGGGACTACTCAGGTGTGCACCTCTATGCTGGGCTAATTTTATTTTTCATTTTCTGTAGAAACTAGGTCTCACTGTGTTGCTCAGGCTAGCCTTGAACTTCTGGCTTTAAGTAGCCCTCCTACCTCAGCCTCACAAACTCTGGGATTACAGGTATAAGCCACAGTGCCTGGCGTCTTTATTTCTTTCTTCAGAATTTTATCATTTTCCAGTCAGATGCAGCAGCTTATGCCTGTAATCCCAGCACTTTGGAAGACTGAGGCAGGTGGGTCACTTGGGGCCAGGAATTTAAGACCAGCCTGGCCAACATGGCGAAACCCCATCTCTACTAAAAATACAAAAATTAGCTGGACTTGGTGGCACGCGCCTGTAGTCCCAGCTACTTGGGGGGCTGAGGCACAAGAATCGCTTGAACCTGGGAGTCAGAAGTTGCTGTGAGCTGAGATGGTGCCACAGTACTCCAGCCTGGGTGACAGAGCGAGACTCTGTCTCAACAAAAAATTACTGTTTTCTGGCCAGGCGTGGTGGCTTACGCCTGTAATCCCGGCACTTTGGGAGGCTAAGGTAGGCAGATCAAGAGGTAAGGAGTTTGAGACCAGCCTGGAAACATGGTGAAACACCGTCCTTAATAAAAATACAAAAAAATAGCTGGACGTGGTGGTGGGTGCCTGTAATCCCAGCTACTTGGGAGGCTGAGGCAGGAGAATCATTTGAACCCAGGAGGCGGAGGTTGCAGTGAGCCGAGATTGCGCCATTGTACTCTAGCCTGGGTGACAG
>NW_016107368.1:2364904-2369122 GCF_001604975.1 Cebus imitator | reverse complement strand
AAAAAAAAAAAAAAAAGAAAAACATAATAATAATGTTAATAACTAAAAAATATATATGTATTTTTTTTTCAAAAAAGTCCAGGCTCAGTGGCTTATACCTGTAATCCCAGCACTTTGGGAGGCTGAGGTGGGCAGATCACCTGAGATCAATAATTCGAGACCAGCCTGATCAACATGGAGAACCCCCTGTCTTTACTAAAAATACAAAATTAGCTGGGCGTGGTGGCTCATACCTGTAATCCCAGCTACTTGGGAGGCTGAGTCAGGAGAACTGCTTGAACCCAGGAGGTGGAGGTTGTGATGAACCGAGACCATGCCATTGTACTCCAGCCTGGGCAACAAGAGCAAAACTCTGTCTCAAAAAAAAAAAAAGAATTATGGTTTTCCTCATATACATCTTGTATGTGTTTTGCGAGGTTTATACCTAAGTATTTTGGAGTTTGGGCTTTTTGGGGGTTAATGGTTGTATTAATCTGTTTTCACACTGCTATAAAGATACTACCTGAGACTGGGTATTCTATAAAGGTAAGAGGTTTAATTGATTCACAGTTCTATATGGTTGGGGAGGCCTTAGGAAACTTACCCGATGTTATAAAACAAATTCCCATTGTGGGTAGAACTGGGAATTGCCTGGATACTCAGTATGGATAATCTTTTTCTTTCTAGGATGCTTGGATATTAATTCATCTGTGAAAGGGGCTCGTTTTGTCAGATTCTGTGATGCGTTCAATATTCCACTCATCACTTTTGTTGATGTCCCTGGCTTTCTACCTGGTAAGTCATTGACAGAATAGGGGCTAAGAGAATTGACTTTGCCCAGTAAGGCACCCACTTTATTTGGAGATCTTGCGGAACTCCCTGAGGACTTGTGACTTCTCCATATATTCTGGGTGTCCAGAAGATAGGGCTATGTAAGGAATGGCCCTCTCCAGAGGTGGAAAAAACCTCACAGCTGAGAGTGGCTGGTAAACCATGTGAGTACTTGTGAGTATCTCGTAACTCTTCCTCATGCCTAGGCACAGCACAGGAATATGGGGGCATCATCCGACATGGCGCCAAGCTTCTCTACGCATTTGCTGAGGCAACTGTGCCCAAAGTCACAATCATCACCAGAAAGGTGAGGACCTCATGTTGGATGCCATGACCTTGCTCCGTTTCCTACAGCATCATCGTGGTGGGAGGTCTGGCTGAGTTTTACCAGGACTGGAAGGAGTACATCTTGCTCATCCTTAAGAAGATCTCTTGAGGACGTTGTTCCCAAACTCTGTAGAGATGTCTGTGGTCTTTTAACACAGGGAACTAAAAGCCATGTGGGAAAAAGCCAGAAAAGATAATGAGTATTAACTTTGAAAGGCCTTCCAGACCATGGGCCTTCAGGAGCCCAGGAGGGCCATTCTTGTTTTTTGTCCCCATTTTACCTGGCTTCCTGGGGTCTTTCAGGGACATGAGCTGGTTGTCTCAGGCTCTAACATTCAGCATTTGGATCCGTTTTAGGCCTATGGAGGTGCCTACGATGTCATGAGCTCTAAGCACCTTTGCGGTGATACCAACTATGCCTGGCCCACAGCAGAGATTGCAGTCATGGGAGCAAAGGTGAGGGCCTTCAGCTTTTCCCTTTCCGGATCCAAGGACTGTACTCTCCCAGCCAGAGCTCAAGGCATGTTGGAGAGAGGCCGGGCCCCCTAGGTGAGCCAGGACTGAGGCGAGTGGGGCCTGGACCTTGGCAAGTCTCTTTCCTGGGGCTCCAGAGATAGCTCTGCCTCCTGTCCTGCACCCTTTCTTCAGGCCCACACTGGTGTCTTCATGCCAAGGTGGGTAGGGCAGGTGAAAGGAAAGTGAGTGGGGCCAGAGTGGGTTTTGGGATTGTAAGTAAAAGGGGCAAAGGGTTGAGTCAACTGAAGTCACCTCTAGGAGGATTGGACATTCTCCCACTCCACCTCAGCTTTCAGGGAGGGCCCCAGCTTCTTTGAAGCTCTTAAGAAGCTGAACTGTAGGTCTGACCCTGGTGACGTTAGACAAGGTGCTTCATGTTGCTTGACCTATTCCTCACTCCTTCCCTGCTTTTGAAGTAGCTGTTGTGGTTGAATCAGATTAACTTGCAGGTCCCCTCAGAGCTGACTTATATGAGCTCTGACTTGAAGGCCGATCCTTTTAATTTCCAGTTCACCCTGGCCACCGAATTGTATACTCAGGTCTCATGGTACTGAAAAAGGGAAATAGCGCTTTAAATTCCCGTTGATAAGAGACAGTGCATTTAATAATGGAAAACAGGGCTAACATCTTTGGCTCAAAGAAGTATGATGAGTGCAAATGGAGATGGTAGAATGGGCTCTAGGGAGAGAAGCTACTGGCTTTTGCCTGACTGCCCCTCATTGAGGCCACAAGGAAGCATCCCATCCCATCATGCAGCCCCTTGTGTCCTGATAGCCCCAGGCAGTGCCTCCCTCTATGCTCTGGCCTTTAGAGCTGGCACTTCCCTCCGGTACACTGATTTACCAAGAAATTTGCAGCCATACACAGTGATAATGGGTTGAAGGAGGTCTGTCCAGGTTGGGACCATCAGTGACGTTCATGAACTCCTCTGATCACAGGGTGCTGTGGAGATCATCTTCAAAGGGCACGAGAATGTGGAAGCTGCGCAGGCAGAGTACATCGAGAAGTTTGCCAACCCTTTCCCTGCAGCAGTGAGAGGTGGGACCGAGGCGGAGAGGGCAGCTTTGTTTGTTTGGTCACTTGCTCATTCTTTCTCTACAGAAAGTGTCACATAACTGCCTTTTTGCCTTTGCAGTCTAATCTGTGGACTAGTGAGGGTTGGGGCTGTCCCTGGGTAGTCATCACTTAGGACTAAGAACAGTGGGACAGGCTGCTTTGGTAACCACGATTAAAACAACATTGCCCAAGTGTATTAAATTTCTAGGTGTTGTTTCAGTTATCTAGCGCTGTGCGGCAATCCACCCTGTAACTCAGCGACTTAAACTACCTACCATTTTCTCCTCTGCTTATGGTTCTGTGGGGTCCACAGTTTGGTCTGGGCCCAGCTTACTGGTTCTTCTGCTGGTTTTGCCTGGGATCACCCACACAGCTCTAGTCAATTCTGTGGCTTGACTGGGGCTTGACAGTCCAGAATGGCGTCACTTACTTGGTAGTTGCTGTCTGTTAGCTAGACTCTCTCTCCACCTGGCCTCTCACCCTTGAGGAGGCTAGTCCAGGCTTCCTTACATGTTGTCACGAGAGTAGCAAGAGGGCAAAGGGAAGCTGAGGCCTAGGTTTGGAAGTTGCACAGTGTCATTTTTGCCACATTTTATTGGCCAAAGAAACTCACAAGGTTAAGTGAAGGAATACAAATTCACCTCTTGATGAGAGAAGTGGTAAAGTCATGTTGCAGGACTGTGTACAAGGATAGGAGGAATTGTTGTAGCCATTTTTGAAAATCTAGATATGTTTTCTTAACTGTGTTTCCTATTGAATTAATTGTGGCAGGATAGAGGCATTGGAGCAAGCAGGGTACAGGGAACGTGTCAAATTTTCCTTTTCTTGCCCAATGCTTCTAGGCCAGAAGTTGGGGACCTGTCAGAACAGGCCAGCTGCTGGGATGCAAGGGAAGATTCATGGGGCCTACCCTCTCTGTATTAGGTTGGGCGCTGCTCATACTGCTGGCCCTAGGGATGGTGCCCAGGCTGAGCAGAAGGTTGAGGGGAGGCATCATCTGGGGGTGCAGATGATCCACTCCCTTTTCTGTGCTTCACCAGGGTTTGTGGATGACATCATCCAACCTTCTTCCACACGTGCCCGAATCTGCTGTGACCTGGATGTCTTGGCCAGCAAGAAGGTACAACGTCCTTGGAGAAAACATGCAAATATTCCATTGTAAACAAATCAAAGGAAAAGAAACCAAGAACTGAATAATTGTCTGCCCATTCACATCCCATCCCTGCCTTTTGCAATCATGAAACCTGGGAATCCAAATACCAGTAATAACATAGAATGACTAAGTTTATTAAATTCTAGAAAGATCTCTTTTGTGTCTTACTGTAAAATTATTTATTAAAAATTTTAATTTGTATTTTTTGAGCATAAATTCAAATTTTTATGGTGGAAATCTGAAAAATCAATAAAACTGGAAAGGAAATAGTACAGATAGTGTTATCACCTAGAGCTGATTTTTATTTCACACCTCTGGGTATTCTTTTTCTCTCAAGTTTTTTTTTTTTTTTTTTT
>NW_016107368.1:2363144-2364894 GCF_001604975.1 Cebus imitator | reverse complement strand
TTTTTTGAGACAGAGTCTTGCTCGGTCGTCTAGGCTGGAGTGCAGTGGCCCGATCTTGGCCCACTGCAGCCTCTGCCTGCCCACAGCAGGGTAAAGCAATTCTCCTGCCTCAGCCTTCCGAGTAGGTGGGTCTACAGGTGCATGCCACCATGCCTGGCTAATTTTTTTTGTATTTTAGTAGAGACGGGGTTTCACTGTGTTTCCCAGGCTCGCCTCGAACTCCTGAGCTCAGGCAATCCGCCCCCCTTGGTCCCCCAACGTGCTGGGATTATAGCTGTGAGCCGCTGCTCCTGGTCCAGATGATAAGCTTTTAAGGCAAAGTATTTCTTAGGTTTCAGTTTATTTAAAAAAATATACATAGGGCATCTTTTTGTAATATAGATAAACAATATAGATAGTGCGTATTATGTCATATGCCCTATCCACCTCCTAATCCCCCCATGAATTGAGGATTAAATGTGATGTTTGCAATTGTGGTATATGCGTTAGCAGAACAGATGCTCAGTAAGGCATAGTACCCTATGTTCACTTAGGTTATTTCCAGAAATGTGTTCGTAACATTAAAAAAAAAACTTAATTGTGAAAAAATTTTAAGCCTATAGAAATGTTGCAAGAATTGTATTGTTTCCACTTCACCTAGATTCTCCAGTTGTTAATATTTTCTATATTTGCTTCATTTCTTGCATATGTATATATATAATATAGAATATGCATATTCTATATTGTTAGATGTACTAATTGTATCAATATAATTAATATAATTCATAATGTATATCTAACAGGATTATATATAATGATATATTTATATTATATAATTATATGAAATATATAATTATATAATTGTATAACATATAAAATATAATTATTTAATTGACCCCTTTGAAAGTCAGTTGCAGGTTCATGACCTTGTGTTCCCAAAGACTTGTGTGTATCTCCTAGGAACGAGGTTCTTTGTCTTACATAGTCTGCCTTTCATGACGTTGACATTTTTGAGGAATGCTTACTTGCTGGTTATTTGGTAGAGTTTCCTTCAGTTTGGGGTGACTGTTTCCTGAGGTTTAGATTTAGATAAGACTAACACATATTCCTGTCAGTGTGTCACATCAGTAAACACATGATGTCAGTTTTTCCTGCTGTTGGTGATTGATTCTGATCACATGGTTAAAGTGGTGGCTGCAAAGGTTTGTCCACAGTAGTTACCATTTTCTCTTTGGAACTGATAACTAATTTGTGGGGCATTATTTAATCTTGTCTGTCAGTAAACTTTGACCCGGGCCAGGCGAGGTGGCTCATGCCTGTAATCTCAGCACTTTGGGAGGCTGAGGTGAGCAGATCACCTTAGATCAGGAGTTCAAGACCAGACTGGCCAACATGGTGAAGCCCCATCTCTACTAAGAAGACAAAAATCGTGCCTGTAATCCCAGCTACTCAGTAGGCTGAGGCAGGAAAATCACTTGAACCTGGGAGGCAGGGGTTGCAGTGAGCTGAGATCGTACCACTGCACTCCAGCCTGTGTGACAGAGCTAGATGCTGTCTTAAAAAATTAAATAAACTTTCACCCCATAATTTTAGTATGCATTGATGATTCTTGTCAAATGTTGAGTTCCTAACCGTTTCATATCTATATTTATTAGTTGGAACTGTAGCTAAGGAAGAGCTTTCTCTTCTCCTGTTTTTGTTTTCTTAATATCATTTTGGGCTTTTTTTTTTTTTTTTTTTTTTTTTTTTTTTTTTTTTTTTTTTTTTTTTT
>NW_016107368.1:2329899-2362867 GCF_001604975.1 Cebus imitator | reverse complement strand
GCGATCTTGGCTTACTGCAACCTCCACCTCCTGGGTTCAAGCAATTATCCTGCCCCAGTCTCCCGAGTGGCTGGGACTACAGGTGCGCACCACCACGCCCAGCTAATTTTTGTATTTTAGTAGAGACAGGGTTTCACCATGTTGGCCAAGATGGTCTCGATCTCTTGACCTTGTGATCTACCCCCCTCAGCCTCCCAAAGTGCTGAGATTACAGTCGTGAGCCACTGCACCCGGACTGGACTTAATTTTTTAAAAAAAATTTAATGTTACTCATTTCGATGCTTAAAATGACCCAGTTTGGTTAGTGGGAGCTCCTTCAAGCTGGCTCCCCAAGTCCTTTTACTATGTCCCACTGATTTTTTTTTTCGTATTTCCTTATTCTGACAAGGTAATGCTCCAGGCTTACATTTTCCCTTGCTCAGACCAGGAATTAGCAATTTCTCCAAGGAGTTTCTTTAATAGGTATGTAGTAGTAGTTTCTTGTTTTCTTTTAGCGGTTATATCATTTAGAAGCTAAAATTGGCACTAGATGTTCACATTGATACTGGAGTATCATTGCTTTGAGGCATTTCAGCAGACAGAACTAGGAAAATTTAAGCAAATACATATATGAGGGATACATGTATATATGAATACATATGTCGTATTTTTAAATCATGAGTTCATACTGAAACTTTTAATCCAACATGGGTGCTGCTTTGCCTTCCCCCGTTCTGTGTTGGTCTCTCTTACCACAGTAATAACCCTGGCTCTCAGTATCCTCAGTGTATTTCAGTCATTTGCTAAGTGCTACCATAGATACAAGTTTCAGAATCACTACAGCTCCATCCTTCACAAGTTCAAGGCTTCTTTGTAGTTCATTTTGTCTTTAAATTGAAGATAACATGGTTAAGTTATCTGAATTAGTAACTGAGTGGTGGTTGTGAAAATGAATTAGTCCTTTTTGCTTGTAAACCACTTTAAAGCTTTTCCTTGGCCAGGCATGGTGGCTCACACCTGTAATCCTGAGGTGGGTGGATCACGAGGTCAAGAGATTGAGACCATCCTGGCCAACATGGTGAAACCCCATCTCTACTAAAAATACAAAAAATTAGCCAGGTGTTGTGGCATATGCCTGTAGTCCCAGCTACTCGGGAGGCTGAGGCAGAATTGCTTGAACCTGGGAAGCAGAGGTTGCAGTGAGCCGAGATTGCACCCCTATACTCCAGCCTGGTTACAGAGTAAGACTCCATTTTAATAAAGATAAAGCTTTTCCTCCACACTGTTGACTTGATTTTACTAAGTAAATCATTAATAGTTTTACCAGAACTGGAGACTAAGTTTGAGCATAAGGACCAACCATGGAGTGCTGATCCAAGACGCTCCCCTGCGCATCCTCTGTGCTTTCTTCTGTGGTGAAAACCCAGGGCTGGCCCTCTCGCTACTGTTGGTTTTCCCTGGTTCTAAGCCCTTGGCTCCAGAGATCTGTAAGCACTGCTTGGACAGTGAATCATTATTTCGAGGTCAACTTAATGTTTGACTGTTTATTCTCCACTCTTCCCATTTCAAAAATATTTCCCCCTACCCCACATTCCCAGTAGCCATTAAGAGTCATTCCTTTTTTTTTTTTTTTTTTAAAGCATCTTTCCTCTTTCCTTCAATTACCAATCCTAGTTGGGCTCTGAAGACTTGCAGCAGTCTCTTCACTGATCTCTGTGGCCTCCCACTAAGCTGGAAATCCTGTTCTCAGCTACCAGACTAACTCCGGATCCAGATTTTGTTGCATTCCTCTGCTCCAGTGCCACTTCCAGAGCTCTGTTTCTCTAGAGTCCTTAGCCTACATAGGTGGTCCTGGACAGTCTGTCGCTCCCTTGGTGGCCTAGTGAGTTTTATGAGCCCACAGTTCTTGCTTTCATGCTTTCTCCTATGGTCCATACAAGAGTACATACAGGCCAGGTGTGGTGGCTCACGCCTGTAATCCCAGCACTTTGGGAGGCCAAGGCAGGCAGATCACGGGGTCAGGAGTTTGAGACCAGCCTATCCAACATGGTGAAACCCCGTCTCTACTAAAAATACAAAAATTAGCCGGGCATGGTGGCAGGCGTCTGTAATCCCAGCTGCTCTGGAGGCTGAGGCAGGAGAATCACTTGAACCTGGGAGGTGGAGGTTGCAGTGAGCCGAGATCGTGCTACTGCACTCCAGCCTGGGCAAGAGAGAGTCCATCTCAAAAAAAAAAAAAAAAAAAAAGTAGATACAAGCTATTTCCACTCCCCACCCCCTTTTTGGAGGGAAGAGAGTCCAAGAATTATTTCACCAGGTTGTGCAATCTGGATACTGGTATGGTAGAGGAACCAGCTCAAGAGAACGCCTGGACTAGCAGCTTTAGGGAAGCCTTGGATGGTGGGGAAACTCCCATACAGAAACCCAGCTGGTCAAAGAAAACCGAAGATGCAAGATCTTGGAAGTTTTGTCAAGCGGATCAGCCTCTATGGACCACGGAATGCCTTGAGAGTAGTGACAGTTGAGTATTCTCTTGGCTGTTGTGTGGGAATGTCTTTCCAGCTGGTGCCCTCACATTAAAGGAAAAAGAAAAAAAAAACACTTTATTTTGTAAATGGGAAATAATTGAGTTCACTGAGCAGAGGGCTGACAAGTGTCTGCCTTTAAACTGAGAGCACATAATATGGTGAGCTGTGGTGTAGGAGGCACTGCTAAGGTCTTGCTGGCCTTGCCTCTGCTTTGTGTTAAGCCACACAGCTAACAAATGGTGAGATTGGGATTTGAACTCTGATGGGTTTGACCCCAAGCCTGTGTTCTAACAATTTTGAAGTACTGCCACTCAACTGATGAGGAAAGTGAGATGGACTTCTAAGCGTTGGCATAAGAGTAGGGGTGAGGGAGGTTGGTGGTCTGTTCCCTTGGACTTGTGTCTCAACCCAAAAAGCTACATTTAGACGGCTTTCCTATCTCCTGCATGAATCCCTTGCAAAGCAGTGCCAACAGTTAGTTAGCCAGTCATCTTTTCAAGTTGCTAGAGTAATGGGGAGCATATCTATAACACATCCTTCTAATGCTTGTTAAAAAGTGCTTTTGTTGCAAAGTTCTTCTGTTTTTTTTTTTTTTTTTGACCCCTGTCTTGGTCTCCCCAGCCCAACTTTCTGCCTCTGGTTGGACTGATAATTTGTCCTGGTAACTGCTGCTTACGATGTGGTCTGCCTGGCCAAAGATGCCTGTGAAGGCTACTCAACCACATGTGGAGTTAACTCTTGATTGAGTTGATGAATCAGCCACTTCACCTATTCAACAGATGTGACTGTTTTGTCTTTCTGGTTTTAAAGGATTTCTGGAGGGCTATGGCTTTACCCTTTTAGAGAGAACTATTGGTCCTCATACTCTGTGTACCTCTGATGTCGGCATGGGATTTCTACAATTCCAAGCAAGAGCTGCAGCCATTTGATGGGCAGTGCCCCAGTCTGGGGCCTTTGTGGAATCCAGCTAGCATATTGTAGCCAATGTGGCAACCTCAATAGTTTTGATCATGTTCCTACTGTCCTGGGTGGTGAAAATATCCCCTTTATGTGTCCTTGGGAGAAAGATCCTTTCTAAAGAGTGATACCTGATAGAGACCACTATAGGACAAGGCACTCAGAAGGGGCAGGGATAGAATCGTATCTGAGCTTGGTCCAATATGAAAAGCCTAAGGCTAGGTGCGGTGGCCCATGCTTATAATCACAGCACTTTGGGAGGCCAAGGCAGGCGGACTGCTTGAGCTCAGGCGTTCAAGACCAGCCTGGCCAAAATGGTGAAAGTCTGTTTCTACTAAAAATAAAAACCTTAGCCAGGTGTGGTGGTGGGTACCTGTAATTCCAGCTACTTGGGAGGCTGAGGCAGGAGAATCCCTTGAGCCCTGGAGACAGAGATTGCAGTGAGCTGAGATCACATCACTGTACTCCAGCCTGGGTGACAGACTGAGACTCTGTCTCAAAAAGAAAAAAGCCAAGCCTGAGTGGCATCAAACCTTTGTTTCCCATGTATATTAGTCCCTGCTTGATGGACTCTCACCTGGGAACAGGGCCAAACAGGGAGTTACAGTCAAGCCAGAAGTGGGAGATTTGCAAGCCTGACCCGAGGGATAGTCCCGATCTAGTCTCATATTCTTGTAACCATCGAGGTGAGCTGTTGGACAGACCATTCTTATATCACCTTCCTTCCTTGGCTGCCTGGAAAGCTTACTTGCTGATTTGTCTTCCACTCCTTTGCCTTTTCTGCATAGGCATGTTAGGCCATTTCATGAACTCAGCCCATATTGCCAGACCCATGAAGTATATAGGGTATGACTTCTTGAGTGAGGAGGTCTAATGCCAACACTACTTTTTTTTTTTTTTTTTTTAAAGATAGGGTCTGGCTCTGTTACCTAGACTGCAGTTCAGTAGTGGTGCAATCTCAGCTTGCTCACAGCAACAACCTCCACGTTAAGGGCTCAAGCCATCTTCCTACCTCAGCCTCCCAAGTAGCTGGGACTACAGATGTGCGCTACCATACCCAGGTAATTTTTGTATTTTTTGTAGAGTCGGAGTTTCACCACGTTGCCAGGCTGGTCTCAAACTCTTGAGCTCGAGTGATCCACTCAACTTGGCTTTCCAAAGTGCTGGGATTATGGGTGTGAGCTATTATGCCTGGCTGAAAACCTCATTTCTATAGCTGCACTCAATCTATGTGGTTTTCACAAAAGGGCACTGCCAGGGTGTAATTTTGCATGTAAGCCCAAAATCTCAAGCTGGGAGGTCCCAGCCTACAGGCCAGTGGACGTTCCCTGAATGCCTCATGCAAAACTCAGTTTGCAAGAGACTCCTCCTAAACAGATGACTTGGCCTACCCACACTCCAGAGAAATCTGAAGAATAAAAGTTAGTGAGCTAGTCCTAAATTCTGCTTTCTTTAAAAAAAAAAAAAAAAAAAAAAAGCCAAAACAACAAAACCCCCAGCTCACTAATATGGGTTAGCTTGCTGTCATTTAACAAATTGTCAGAAATTGTAAACTCTCTCAAGAGCTACAGGACAGGAAATCCTCTCTCTAAAGCCATACCTAGTATGAACAATAGGATGACTACCACAAGCCTGATTTTGAATAGTTTATTAAAGGAAAGGTGAAGCATCAGTTTCAAATTGTACAAAAGGAAAAAAACCTCATATTGCAAATGTACAATTTACAGAATTACTAGCAAAACCAATCAAGGAGACACCGAAAATACAAAAATTTGATTGACTTCAAACTGAACTGGAAACCCATTGGAGTAGATATTAAGCCTTTTTTGTGTGTGGCATGGTAGTCTACCAATTGTCGGCGTCTGTTTTCGATACGAGACTGTCACACAAAGCATCAGTTTGTGCATGTGCCAGGGCACCTCATGGCTTGCTCCCCAGCCAAAACCACAGGGAGGCAGGGCTGGGGTAGACAGTCCAGTCATTCCTGCGCCTTCACTTCCAGTGAGCCCACAATTCTGGGAGAAATTGATGCCCCAGCTCCCCTAACCAACTGGAGCCCAAGAATTGCTGAATTAGCAGAGAAAACATTTTTGGTGACCAAGTTTTTTCAGAACTGTACAAATGTTGAGAAAAATGTTTCGTGTCTGTTTACTAAAAGGATGAATAAAATCATCCATCTTGCTTTCCCGCACAAAAGATGATCACTGGGTGCGCAGAATTTTTAAAAACGTTTTTCGTATTTCATAAAAAGGGAAAGCCTCATGATTCTGTTGCAGCTACTTTAAAAACCAGCCCAGAACAGCTGTGGATGGATTGGTTTGGAAATTCTGAGGCTTACTTTAGAAATCCGAAAGGAAGAAACTAAGCGGGCTTTAAAAAACAATAGCAGCAAGTCGTAAGAGTCTAGGCAGAATGTAACTCTAAACCATTGTAGACGGTCCTGAAGATTAATAATTTCTTTCCCCAAAAAAAGTATTCTTAATATGCACATTTAACACTGAAATGTAGCTGTAATTCAAGGTAAGCTTAGGAACTTCACCCTCTAAGCACAGACTTCTATGCGGCACATACTTCTATAATCAGTAAACTTAATTCACAAAATTAGCGCATAAGGGTATTAAGTGCATGGGAAGTAGACACAGTTATGTTACACTTAAAATTACTTTTGAATGATAAAGGATTTCTTCATGATTATCTTAAGAAAATGGAAATCTGTGTAACTTGAATTTGGCAGGGCATGAAATAAGTGGTAAAAACAGCAAACTGATAACTTGAGAATCATTTTTGTTTTACTGAGAATACTTTATTTGCTGGTAGAAGTTGCTAAAAATGCACAGAACAAATACCAATAGAAAATGCACTGTATTCGAATCTCCCTAGTCTATATAAAATGAACGGTGTACAGCATCTGTTGGAAAAATGGCTGCAAGGACATTTCTTATTTTATGCCCACTTATAAATAAAAATAAACCTTTTTATTCAAGAGTATATAAAATCTGGGAATTCATATCCATATCCACAGAGGGTGTGTGGTTTTTGGCAGAGATGCACTGTATCAGAATTTCATCTTAGCTTGTCAGTGTTCTGCTCCTTCATATTTGTGTTCCACAAGGTCAACCAAATCCAGTGAGCTCCAAAACACTCTTCAGCAATTAGGATGAGCTGCTTACTCATAGGTTTAATAAAAATGGTTAGCTTTTAAAACATAAAAAGGCAAAATGTTAAAACGGTTTTAAATTGTACAACAGGAAAATAAAGTTAAAAATATTTTTTTTTTTACTCAATGTTGAGTTTTCATAAAACAGGTGTATAACAGTGTTTATCTTGACAGCTGTTTTAAAAATTTAAAATTTCTTCCTCCCTCCAGAAAAACACACACATCTGTATTGGGATAAGTCCAATAGTAGGACTCAAATGATTTTCAGGTCAGTCTTTCTGAGTTGACATTCACCAACATTCCCTTGGGTAATTTACATGCTCCTCTTCTGTCACTGCAAAAAGGAACTGACCTTAATCATTTGATTAAAAAACAAATCAGATCACATCAAAAGTGTTTTTCCCCATACAAGCTATCACAGTATATAGGCCTCTAGCTCTAAATAATAGAGTTCCAGATTTGTAAATTTTCTTCAGACTTCAGAACATAGGCATTCCAAATCCCTAGAAAAATGATGAGAAACATAATTATTAATTTCATGCATAAACAGGACCCAGAAACCATAAACAAAAAGTAGTAATTAACATTTACTGAATCATCTTCTATGATAGCTGCAGAGTCAAAGAAGTCTGGCCTTAGCTCAGCTCTCTCGCGCCGATTTCTTGATGGAGGCTAGAAAGAGAAATTGGTTTCTTAGTTTTTTCCTGAAATTAAGACAATGAATTGTGATAATCAGCTAATATTTCTGACAGTATCATAAATACATAGAACTGCTAAGAGTCAATTTTGAAAGGAAGAAGATAATCTGGCTTTTATATGAAACAGATTTTTAAAATAACAGTACTTCTGGCTTTTAATTATGTTGGCAAAAACAATGTGAAAAACTTCCAAGTTATAATGAATAAACTGAACATGTAAATACATATAAATACCTTTGGGCCTATATGCCCAGGACATATCTTCCCTTTAAAGTCACAGAAAAATTATAAAATTGATTAAATACTAGGTGATAAACCTCTGTGAATTCCCCAAAGCAGGTAAATGGAAAGGTGGGAGGTGGGAGGTTACAGATTGGAGTAATACAGATTGGAGTAATATCTCATTTATATTTGCAAAACTTACAAAAGCTTTTCATTATGGAAAATTCACAACATACAAAGCAGAATGTTATGGGCTGAATTATGTCCCTTTAAAATGTGTATGTTGAAGTCCTAATTCAGTACCTCAGAACACACCAGTATTTGGTGACGGGACCTTTAAAGAGGTAATTAAGGTAAAATGAGGTCATATGGGTGTGCCCTAATTGAATATAGTTGGGGCCCTTATAAGAAGGGGAGACACACATACAGGAAAGACCATCTAACGGCAAAGGAAGAAGGCAGCCATCTACAAGCCAAGAAGAGAAGCCCCAAAAGAAATAACCTTCATCTTGAGACTTCTAGCTTCCAGAAATGTGATAAAAAAATTAATTTCTGGGCTAGGTACGGTGGCTCACACCTGTAATCCCAGCACTTTGGAAGGCCAAGGTGGGCAGATCACAAGGTCAAGAGAGACCATCCTGGCCAACATGGTGAAACCTGGTCTCTACTAAAAATTCAAAAATTAGCTGGGCACGATGGCACATGCCTGTAGTCCCAGCTATTCGGGAGGCTGAGGAGGAGAATCGCTTGAACCTGGGAGGTGGAGGTTGCAGTGAGCCGAGATGGCACCACTGCACTCCAGGCTGGGTGACAGAGGGAGACTCCTCCTCAAAAATAAATAAATAAATTTCTGTTTAAATCACTCTGTCTGTGGTATTTAAGGCAGCCTTAGCAAATACACAGAAAAAACAATGATGAATTTCTATGTATCCATCACCCAGTTTCAAAAATTTTCAAACATTTGGCCAGTCCTGTTCTACTGAGTCTGTCTTTTCTTCCCTATGTAATTAATTTCACCTGTAACTACTTCAATGTGTTGTCTATAACTGATGAGAGCTTTTGAAAAAACATAACCACCATGCATTATTCCTAAAAAAAAAAATAAGTTCTTTGTATCATCTATGGTTATAATATCTCAAACACGTCCATATCTCAGACATGTCTTTTCATACTGAATAAGTCCCATATTAGGCATTTAGTTATGCTGAAGCACAGTGGATTTTTGTCAGGCTCAAATTTAAAGCACAAGAGGCCAGATATACATGCTGTGCTGAGACGGAGATCTGGTATGAGTTCTCTTCTAAGAAGGTAAAAAGAAAGAACCAGTTTCTGTTATTGCCAGAATTCAAAATATGACTGCTTTGAAAGCAGGCTTGAAAAACATCCAAGCTCATCCAAATGCCCACTGTTTTGGTCAATGTTACCTCCTCCTCATCTCACCCTTCCTCCCAGAATTCTGAGAGTAAGAGGATTTTTTTTTTTTTTTTGAGACTGAGTTTTGGTCTTGTTGCCCAGGCTGAAATGTAATGGCACGATCTCGACTTACGCAACCCTCTGCCCGCTGGGTTCAAGCTATTCTCCTGCCTCAGCCTCCCGAGTAGCTGGAATTACAGGGGTTTGCCCCCCTGCCCCCCTATTTTTTTTTTTTTTTTTTTTTTTTTTTTTTTTGAGACGGAGTTTCACTCTTGTTACCCAGGCTGGAGTGCAATGGCGCGGTCTCGGCTCACCGCAACCTCCGCCTCCTGGGTTCAGGCAATTCTCCTGCCTCAGCCTCCTGAGTAGCTGGGATTACAGGCACGCGCCACCATGCCCAGCTAATTTTTTTTTTGTATTTTAAGTAGAGACGGGGTTTCACCATGTTGACCATCCTGGTCTCGATCTCTTGACCTCGTGATCCACCCGCCTTGGCCTCCCAAAGTGCTGGGATTACAGGCGTGAGCCACCGCGCCCGGCCTGCTAATTCTGTATTTTTAGTAGAGATGGGTTTTCTCCATGTTGGTCAGGCTGGTCTCAAACTCCCAACCTCAGGTGATCCACCCGCCTTGGCCTCCCAAAGTGCTGGGATTGTAGGTGTGAGCCACCGTGCTTGGCCTAAGAGGATCACCTTACACCAATGCCCCCACATATTTTAACAAAAGAAAAATGTAATTTCTCTACCAGATCGATAACCATGGTGTCCTCAAATTCTTCATTCATATCTTCTAACTGGCTTCGGGATGACATCATCACATCTTCAAAGATGGGCTCAGCATCTTCCTCCATTAGACCCCGACTAATAAGAAAAAGGTATAGTCAGAAAGCTAATCAGACTCCACCATTTGGAGGCCTGGCTGTTTCTCAGATTAGCTCTTCTAACCAACTGAAGTATACCTTCTAATCATGACCTGCAGACTACACAAATTATTATACTGAACCCCAAGACAATTTAGAATCATTCCTTTGGTTCATTCAAGATTTCATCTCACACATCAAATGGAAGTACAATTTTAGATTGAATTAACAATGGTTGTTAACATTTATTTAGCTATGTGTCAATTCCTCTAAAATTCTTATTGGTACTATTATCATACTAATTTTACAAATGAGGAAACTTTGTTTTTTGTTATTTTTTGAGACAGAGTCTCGCTCTGTCACCCAGGTTGGAGTGCAGTGGTGCAATCTAACTTCACTGCAACGTCTGCCTGGGTTTACGCAATTCTCCTTCCTCAGCCCCGAGTACCTTGGATTTGGGTGCCCGCCACCATGCCTGGCTAATTTTTGTACTTTTAGTAGAGATGGGGTTTCACTATGTTGGCCAGGCTGGTCTTGAACTCCTCACCTCAAGTTATCTGCCCACCTTGGCCTCCCAAAGTGCTGCGATTACAGGTGTGAGACACCATGTCCAGCCAGCACAGATGTTTTAGAGCGTGCCCATGGCCATGCAGCTGCCAAGGGGCAGAGCTAGGATTTAAATGCTGAAAGTATTAAGAACCCATTGCCCTCCCTTCCTATCCTATGCTGCATAGCATAACAAGAATTGTAATTTTAACTCCTAAGACCAAACATCAAAGATACCTAAGTCATTTCACAAAATAATGGGCATCACATAGTTGTTAGGTTCTTGTGATACTCAATGTAACACTTACACAGCATGCCTCACTCCAGTTCTCACTTTCATGTAGTTCATTCCTGTTCTGTCCTTCCGATTTAAGTCTTCTAACTTCGGCTGGCCTAACCAAGAGATCTGCATCTGAGGACTAAAAGAGGATGCTATTAATTTTGTAGCAGCAGATGATGAATTTAGCTAATGAGCTTCCATGCTGAGAAAGCCAAGGTAGGTTCACTTAATCCCATGTAGGAGAAATTAGCTGGATTTATTCTGGTGCCTTTTTATAAAAAAGGCAGTAAGTTGCCCAAAGATAGCCATAAGTCTCCAAAAGAAGCTGGCTGAGGCTAATGGTTAGATGCTTAAACTATCGACCTTGTTCCCCAAATCTCTGCCAAACAAGGGTTCTCAGACCTCTGTCTTGGGCTGCTGCCCCACTCACAGGTGTACCTAGCTGGATGGCAGACCCCTAACTAACAGAAATTATGTTGGTCTGGCAGCTGAAGCTCTCCAGAATTCAGCAAGGAAGAATATAGCATCTTTTCTCAGTCTTTATGGAGTCAAATCTCTACTTGTATTCTAAAACTTACTGTCACATGGAAATGTGCGTCAACATGCCTCTTAGGAATTTTTTTTTTTTTTTTTTTTAAAGACAGGGTCTCACTCTGTCACCTAGGCTGGAATGCAGTGGTACGATCTCAGCTCACTATAACCTCTGCCTCTCAGGATCCAGTGATCCTTGCACCTCAGCCTCCCGAGTAGCTGAGACCACAGGCATGTGGCACCACGCCTGGCTAATTTTCTTTTTTTGTTGTTGAGACAGTCTCACTATGTCACCCACGCTGGGGTGCAGTGGTGCAATTTTGGCTCACTGCAACCTCTACCTCCTGAGTGCAAGCAATTCTTATTCCTTAGCCTTCTGAGTAGTTGGGATCACAGGCATATGCCTGGCTAATTTTTGTATATTTTTGCAGAGATGGGGTTTTACCATGTTGCCCAGGTTGGTCTCGAACTCCTGAACTCAAGTTATCACACGCCTCAGCCTCCCAAAGTGCTGGGATTAAAGGTGAGAGCCACCATGTCCAGCCAGGAATTTTATAGGATGTGAACTTCAGTGATTTTTTAGCTAATACAAACTGCCACATGAAGTTGTGTCTAAGTAACTGTCTTTATATCATGTGGTACTAAAACCTATAAACCTGGAACAGGGAAAATAAGGCAGACCATGGCCACTGGGACTGACAAATGGTAAGGTCAGAGAGGCAAGGCAGGCTGCTAAAACAAGGAGAAACTCACCTTGTAGGAAAAGGGGTGAGGATACTGGTTAGGTAACCCATCTAGGGATGCTGGCCATAAGGCAAACCACCTTCTAGGACACTCAGCAGCACAAGAATGCCCAGTTGTACCATGGCGGACAGTGAGTATCCTCTTGGGTTTGAAGGCTGATCCTTCAGAGCAAAGGGGCCTTACGAAAACCCAGGATTTGATACTTCTAACACTGTCTCTATTTTCAGGCTAACTAAATTTGTTCAAGTAAGAGTTCTTCCTCTTATCCATCAGAGTAATTCACAGCATTACCTCACTATACACAGAAACACGAGGATCTCAGAGAATTTCAAAGTTGGATGGAAAACAACAATAAGTTAAGATTTCTATAAGCAAAACACACCATCACTCTCTGCCTTCTCTACAATTTTCTGTGTACTAGAAAACATTTTAATTTCAAGCATTGAGAAAAGTAAGACCTTGATTCTCTTTTTGAGGGCAACTATTCTCAGAATTTATCAAGTTAGATTTTAAAAATTCTTAATCCATGAGAAGTTTGAGTTTAAAATATAAATGTAACAAAACAAAATATTAATTAAATGGATGATAAAGGTAATACAGTCATAAGCTCTTATAGGTTTTCAAGGAAGTAACCTGCATTATCTTCTGGGCAAGTCCCTGAGAAGAAACAGACCTGTCCAATGAAAATGCGCATTCAAACTAAAATTAGCACTTAGTAAGACACCATACATTTAAAGATCTGTGAACTTCCAGGAACTGATATCCCCAACAATGTTTGCAGACTTTTTATAGTTCTTCTCATATAAAGTGCTTACCCTTTGTTTGTGGCTTCATTTCTCATGAATTAAGTGACCAGTAATATGTTCTCATGAACAAATAAAGTTTTTATTAAATAGTTTTACTTTCTTTAAATATATATATTTTTTTTGCCAAGAAGACTAATTTTTGCTACTTACTTGTGTAAAAAGTCTGGTTCAGAACCATGTTCAGACTCGGGCTCTTGAATTTGCTCTCCCATGGGCCGGCTGTTCTCCCGAAGTACAGTAGATGTGAGCTGTGGTGCTGGCAGGGGGCCAGGTGTCTGAATCATGGTGTCAGTCCTGTTTAGCCATGTGTTATCCAGACTCTCATCTGTAAAATTCCAGTTAGGGTCACAGAATGTCGTGGGTAGAGTGAACTCTGGTGACAGTTACAGAGTTGTGAAGAGTGTGGCTCTGCAATTAGAACTGCCTATTTTAAATCCCAGTTCCACCACTTATTTATATGACTTTGTATAAGTCATTAAACTTCCAAAGTTGAGTTTTCTCATATATACAATGGGGACTTCATTACCTAATCTCACAAAGTTGTAGGGACTAAATGAGGTAATGTATGTAACCACTGAATGTTAGCTATCATCACATCATCATCTCTGTAAGTCCCTCCATCTCTAAAGATTCATTCATCCTAGAGGAAGATTGCAGCCAGCCGGAGACCTCTCCTGCTTTTCTTTGCTGAAGCAACAAAAGGCCTATTTCCTGGGCCTGGAAGGGGTTCCAGTCAGCAGCAATTAAAGTCTGATTGGCTTTTGTGGAGAAATAAGCAAATCCCTTGACACAACTGGACAATGATCAATAACTTTTTGCCAAGTTATACATGTGGAGATGGGTTGAGAGGTATACCATTTTCATGCCTCTATGTCTTTCAGAGAAGCCTTCCCTGATTACCCCTACCCAATTCCCATTTACCATTCTTTAAAAATATATTTTTTTAAGATAGAATCTTGCTCTGTTGCCCAGGCTGGAGTGCAGTGGTGAGATCTCAGCTCACTGCAACCTCTGCCTCTGGGTTCAAGTGATTCTACTGACTTAGCCTCTCAAGCAGCTGGGATTACAGGCACCAACCACCACACCCAGCTCATTTTTGTATTTTTAGTAGAGATGGGGTTTCATCATGTTGGCCAGGCTGGTCTCAAACTCCTGACCTCAGGTGATCCACCTGACTTCGCCTCCCACAAGTGCTGGCATTACAAGCGTGCACCGCTGCACCCAGGTGAAGATGGTTTATAAAGATTTGAGCAGATTAAAGCATTATTCACAAACTATCCTGATAAAATATTACCTAAAATTTTTTTTTTTTTTTTTTTTTTTTAAGATGGGGTTTTGCTGTGTTGCCTAGGTTGATCTCAAACTCCTGAGCTCAAAGCAATCCACCCATCTCCCAAAGTGCTGGGATTAAAGGCATGAGCTACTATCCTCGGCCAAGTTTCTACAAACATTCTAAATTATTCTAAATATGATAAGGCTTCTTAAAAAGTATCACTGCTTTGGTTTTCCTTCTCAAGAATTTTAATCACAATATATAGTATGAATCCCATTGCTTTTCCTCTCCTTAAGTCTCAGAGATGTGTGTGTTAGGTTCCTCCTTTGCCATCGAGCATCCTATTTCTCAGGTTTCTGATATTTTGTTAGACACATATGTACATTCTAGATTGGCTTTTCTGTGCTTGGAAATACCCATTGTCTGGTTAACTTAATTCCTCTAATCTGAAGCTCACTACGGAATCTCTTCTGAGTTAACAAAGACATGTTTCATCATCTATTCATAACACTTCATTCAACATTTAATTCAAAACTTTTATTTTCTATGACACTTAAAATTTTATGATAAAAAGATTATCATCACTTAGGTTCTGAACCTGGTAAACTCATCTGTCAGCTGTCTACTACGTCATCTTTTCCAGAAAAATTTTCCTGTATTCATGAAAAGTTTAGTCACTGTCTGTATGTTCCCAGAACCACCTGTGTTTGGTGCATCAGAGCATTGACCATGGTGAAATCAAACAGCCTGTTTCTGTTCTCTCGCTTCCTATCTGCACTCACAGCAGATTAATACCTAATCTGTAGCAACTAGCACAATTCTTAGGAAGGCACTTGGCAGAATCTTACTGAATGAATGGATAACTCCAGGAAGAACTCACTCATCTTAAACAGATGCTTCTAATCCTTTGGAGATTCCTCAATGAAAATATTTCTTGTAATACTTTCTCATTTCCATCTCTGAAGGATGAAACTCTGCAGCCTAAGGGTTCTGCAATGCAACCCATCTTAATCATTTTGTAAATCTCAAATGACAAAGAAGTTTTTTCTTTTTTGTAATTTAAATAAATTAAGTTATCTAGTCCACATAAGCTTCTCTTAATCTTGAAAATGATATTGACTGCACCATTAGTGAACATTATGGCTATTTAAATTATCTAAGCTTTGGTTTCTTTTGTCAAAAATTTAGATAATAGCATTGACTTATAAGACATTTATATACTTACGTGTCATTCACTATGTGTCAGAGACGACCTAAGTGCTTTACAAATATTAGTCAAATAAATGATTAAGTGATATAACCGATGTTAAAACGTGTTCCTAGTACATAGCAAAGATTTGATGAATGTTGGCTAATAAGAATATTACATTCAAGGCTGGGCGTGGTGGCTCACGCTTGTAATCCCAGCACCCTGGGAGGCCGAGGCGGGTGGATTACCTGAGGTCAGCAGTTCAAGACCAACCTGGCCAACATGGTGAAACCCTGTCTCTATTAAANAAAAAAAAAAAAAAAAAAAAAAAAAAAAAATTACACTGAAGAACGGCCAGGCACGGTGTCTCATGCCTGTAATCCTAACACTCTGGGAGGCTGAGGCATGTGGATCACTTGAGTCCAGGAGTTCAAGACCAGCCTAGGTAACATGTGAAACCTAGGCTGAAACCCTGTCTCTACAAAAAATACAAAAATTATCCAGGTGTGGTGGTGCACGCCTATAGTCCCAGCTAGTTGGGGGCTGAGGTGGGAGAATTGCTTAAGCCAGGGAGCCTGCAGCTGGAAAACACTCCAGCCTTGGCGACAGAGTGAGATCCTGTCTCTCTAAAACAAAACAAAACAAAAAAACGCCAGGTGTAGTGGGTCAAGCCTATAATCTCAGCACTTTGAGAAGCCAAAGTAAGTGGATCACTTGAGGTCAGGAGTTCGAGACCAGCCTGGCCAAGATGGCGAACCCCTGTCTCTACTAAAAATGCAAATATTAGCTGAGTGTGGTGGTGGGTGCCTGTGATCCCAGCTACTAGGGAGTCTGAGGCAGAAGAGTAACTTGAACCTGGGAGGCGGAGGTTGCAGTGAGCCAAGATCAGGCCATTGCACTACAGCATGGGAAACAAGAGGGAGGAGACCCCCATCTTATAAAAATAGGGAAAATGCCTGTAGTCATCCTTTAGAGAAAAGTCCAGGCTCCAATATTACAAAGACAAGATTTTACATTTTCTTTCTCTGGACTTTTAAAAAAGACTTTGAAGGCCGGGTGCGGTGGCTCATGCCTCTAATCCTAACACTTTAGGAGGCTGAGGCAGGAGAATTGTTTGAACCCAGGAGGCAATTACTTGAACTTGCGCCATTGCACTCCAGCCTGGGGGACAAGAGCGAGACTTCGTATAAAAAAACAAACAAACAAACAAAAAAAAACAAAAAAACTTTTAAGTCCCAAACCTGTAATTTGAAAGGAAATCTTAAACTTTGGCGAGATTTTATTAAACTTAACAGTAACATTTATATTCTTTTATTCCTTTTGAAATACAGTTGTTTCCTATGAACTAGAAGTTAAAAAAAGAAAAGAAATATAGATGCTGCCTAGTTTACTGACTGATGCTATATATGAGGCATTACTATACAATGGTAACATTTGGATAATTTATTGAATGCTATCTATGTGCCAAGCACTGTGCTTATTAGTACTTTGTATGTACTAAATGGTTTATTTGTAGTATCTCATTTAATATTCACAGAGTAACTGACATGAGAAATACTCTGCTCATCCTTCATTTGATCAATGATTGAAACTTAGAGAGGTTAAGTAATATACTCAAAGGTCACATAGCTGATAATGAGAAGGCTAGGTATGCATTTTGGAACTCTGATGTTATAATTTATGGGATCATCAGTAGTCAATACTGTCTCCCCAATAATGAAAAGAATCATTAGATTTAAATTCGAATTAATTTGCCACAGATTTTAGCCAAACCTTTAGTGAGTAATTTTTTTAGGCAGCACAGGTAAGATGCTAAAAGAGAAGAAGTTATAAAAAGAACAAGAGAGAGAACTCAGATCACAGCCCTCCACTTGGTTTAGAGAAAATTTATTAGAAGCATGGAGAAAGGGGAAGATTATTTGAGAAAATAAGCATTTTTTCTTTGAGGCTTCTCAGTAATTTTAATAGGAATGCTTTGTTTTAACAGAGCAATTTTTAGTTTTTTTTAGATATAGGAATACCTACTATTGATCAGATTTTCATGACACTTTAACTTCCCATTCCCCAGAGTCCAAGAGGCTTATAAAACCAGATTTAGCCATTACTGCCTTTATAAATAAATTAAATAATGGGCTGGCTGGGCATAGTGGCTCACGCCTGTAACC
This sequence comes from Cebus imitator, assembly GCF_001604975.1. Taxonomy (NCBI): domain Eukaryota; kingdom Metazoa; phylum Chordata; class Mammalia; order Primates; family Cebidae; genus Cebus; species Cebus imitator. The sequence goes on along the minus strand of NW_016107368.1, from coordinate 2,345,521 downwards.
CCAACACTTTGAGAGGCCGAGGTGGGCAGATCATGAGGTCAAGAGATTGAAATCATCCTGGCCAACATGGTGAAACCCTGTCTTTAAAAATACAAAAATTAGCTGGGTGTGGTGGTACGCGCCTGTAGTCCCAGCTACTCGGGAGGCTGAGGCAGGATAATTGCTTGAACCTGGGAAGCAGAGGTTGCAGTGAGATGAGATCGTGCCACTGAACTCCAGCCTGGTGACAGAGCGAGACTCCATCTCAAAAAAAAAAAAGATTAAATGATGGGAGTCTCGCTCTATCACCCAGGCTGGAGTGCAGTGGCATGATCATAGCTCACTGCAACCTCAAACTTCTGGGCTCAAGTGATTCTCCTACCTCAGCTTCCCAAGTAGCTGGGACTACAGCTGCATGCCACCAATTTTTAACAAAATTTTTCTTAGAGGTGGGAGTCTCGCTATGTTTCCCAGGCTGGTCTCAAATTTCCAGCCTCAACTTCCTGATCCTCCTGCCTCAGCCTCCCAAGTAACTGGGATTACAGGTGTGAGGCACCAAACCTGGAGGCCATCACTGTCTTACTGTTCCAACCAAGTGGTAAACTGGAAAACTATTCTGGTGGTATATTCAATTTGCTGCAGAAATCTACCCTCACATTATCTGTATCTCACCTATGTTAGGAAGAATTTTAATGCAATAGCATTGTGACTATGGGGATTGACTTTATAGACCTAGCTAATTGTTTCCTCTTGCTCTGTCCTCCTTTATGCTCCATGCTTCTTCAACTTCTTTTTCCTTGACCCTTTTCTGTCTTACTTTGTCTATTCCAATCTTTTTGCCTTAACATCTCAGTGTGAATCAAATATACAAAGAAATCATGTGCCTAATACTATTACCTTGCTTCAACAGATTATTTGCTACTTTATAAAACCAGACAAATTGTTTGTCTCACAATATAAAGGCAGACTTACCTTCTACTCTTTTTTTATGAAGTGGGGGTCGTCCTTTCTTATTCCTTACTGATGAAGTTTTGCTGCTACTGCTTCCACTGTTCACAGACATTCTATCATCTTCACCCCCAGTGACTAATGAATTTCTATAGGAGATGAGTGGAAGCCATACATCTTCCCTCCTTTCCATCATCTGCTCGGTAAGGAATTTCTCTAAGTATGAATGGCTAGAAACACAATAAAAATACCAGTGATTTTCATGGAAGCAGATCACATATCACTTACTTTTTCTTAATCTGAGGCTCTCTTTCTGCAGGTTCTGAAGAATACCTAAGGACACATAATTAAACTATTAACAATGGTCACCTTTGGAAAGAGGGGGACTGAGAAGTTAAGGTTTTGCTTCACAAATTCCTGGGATACTTAAAAGCAAGAGAGTGTATTACCTAAAGGTGTGTATATATGTATGGTCTTTCCTATATTCTTCCTGTGCTTTTAAACATCAATGTTAAAAAAAAATCGAAGTTTAGCTCAAAAGGATTATTGAGTTTTCTTATAAAGTGTTCAAGCCAAGCAGGATTTCTAAGATGGTGGAGTAAGGAGGCTGGCGTACCCTCTTTCCAGCAAAACAACATTTTAACTGATAAAAACTATAAAATACAATAATTTAAAGTCTCTGCAAATTGTCTTAAGGGCATACAGCAAATGGAGAAAAATTTATTCAAGAAAATTTGGCCAGGTGCGGTGGCTCACACCTGTAATCCCAGCACTTTGGGAGGCCAAGGCGGTTGGATGACGAGGTCAGGAGTTCAAGACCAACCTGCCAACATGGTGAAACCCCATCTCTACAAAAAAATTAGCTGGGTATGGTGGCACATGCTTGTAATCTCAGCTACTCACGAGGCTGAGGCAGGAGAATCGCTTGAACCTGGGAGGCAGAGGTTGCAGTGAGATGAGATGGTGCCACTGCACTCCAGCCTGGGCAACAGAGGAAGACTCTGTCTCAAAAAACAAACAAAAAACTAATACATTTTGGTAAGAACACAGAAGTTTGTAGCATTTGATCTACAACCTGTTCCTTTCCCTTGTTTCCTCCTCCCTGGCACTACAGCTCTGTGTTTTAGAAACTCTATCTAGTCCAGGCAGGTGGCCAAGAAGATGGGGGTTCCCTCTCTCTCTAGTTCTCAGGCTACCCTGAAACAAAGAAGCATACCATTTGCATTTCTCATCACCTCCCAGCCCTGTGTTGTGTAAATTCTATTCTGAACAGCAACCAGGAAAAACGAAGCTCCTTTTATCCCACCTAGCCTCCATTCCTGGGGTAAAACATACCCTGGGCACAGCAGGCTGAGAACACTGGGGCCCTGAATGTCCCACCTCGAACTCCCTGTTGAGAGATTCCATACCTAGGGCAAGCGGAGAACCAGGAGTTATCCACCCTCTACCTTGCTCAAAGAGCCAGAGATCTTATTCTGGGAGAAGAGGGACGCTGTCCCATCCCATCCTATTCTGCCCTCCTCCCCATTTCAGTGGCATAAAAGTTCAAGTTCTGCCTGGTAGCTGAGGCTGACTATAAAGAAGAAACTCTGCAGCTGGAGAGAGGAGTGAGGAGGAAAGGGGTGGTGATGACTTTATTTGGAATGAAATGCAGAAAATTCCTTTCTTAAGGGTGTTGACAACAGAGATCTTGATGGAGTGCAAATGAGAGGGTGCTGGTAGTTCTTTGACACTAGCAGCAACAAATGACAGAGCAAAGCAGCCGGAAGTTCAAGAGAAAACCAGAGAAAGAGACAGCCAAGAAGAATCTTCCTAGAGTCACAGTCAATCCTGGGAGTTGGACATGTTAACTAACTGACTGTAGTAATCATTTTATAACATATATGTGTATTGAAACAGCATAAATACTCCTTAAATATATATTATTTTTTAAAAGGAAGGAAAAAAGCTTTAAAAACAAAGTGATTCTTCATTTCAGCAGCTCCCTTTGATTCATCTGAATACAGCCTACCAAATCCTCCACTGTGCATATGTATCTATATCTACATATCTATATCTCAGCACTGAAAGAATGCTTTATCACCAATCTTTGATGGTTATTAATAGGTTGCTGAGCTAACTTGGCATTTCATATGTTTCTTCTTATATGAAAGAAAGATAATATTTTATTGTTATTGATCTGCTTAAGGAATTGCTGCGCTTAAAGTTTCTTTTGTTTATAGGTTTCAAATTTTGTGAACTTATCTGTTTATCCATTAAGCATATTTGGAACAGGTTAAAAAAATAAAATAAAAAAAGTTTAATTTTTTGGGAGTTGGGAAAGCTATGCACATATCCTAAGCTGCATTCACTCATGGGCAAACAAGGCAAGGGAATGAATGAGGCAGACTTGAAAGCATTCCCCAAGCCACACACAGATCTATCAACATAGGGAGGAAGCTTCACTGGCAAAAGTGGTTTAAACACAACCTCTCATCAAACAGTGGCTAAACAAAAAGCTATTCTTATCCAGGGAGCAACTCCTAGGAAGCCAGGCTTAAAATAAAATAATGTGCTTTCCTGGTTGTCTGAAGACTGTGAACACCCAAGGCTGCCCTTCTCAGGAACAATCAGAGAAGTATCTTCCAAGCTGCTAGTCCTTGGCCTAAAATGTGGGTCAAAAAAGTAAATACCCTGAATTATGAAAGTAGCTTGCAAGCCATACATACATCTAACGGTAAAGGTTAAACCTAACTGACTAAGGGGCTTAAGCAGAACCTCTGATCAGTAAGTGGCTTATGCTAACCCAAGAGTGACCCCCTCAGTAGCCAAAACAAATGATAAAAACCAAGGAAAAAGGATCTGAGCGAAGACATCAGAGGCTGCACAAGGCAGAGAAAATAGATTTCAGAGTTTGTTCATCCAAGGAACTAAACAAATAAATGAGCAACAAAATAATAATATCAACCTCTAGAGGGCAGATAATTAGCAAACAGTAGATATTTCATAATATATCATTTTTGCTATATGTGTGTGTGTGTGTGTGTGTGTGTGTGTGTGTGTATATATATATATATATTTTTTTTTTTTTTTTTTTTTTTTTTCTCCTTAGGACAAGGTCTCACTCTGTCACCCAGGCTGGAGTGCAGTGATGCAATCTTGGCTCACTGCAACCTCTACCTCCCAGGCTCAAGTCATCCTCCCACCTCAGCCTCCACATACCACCATGCCCAGCTAATTTTTGTATTTTTGTAGAGACAGGATTTTGCCATGTTACCCAGGCTGATCTTGAACTCGTGAGCTCAAGTGACTGGTCCCCCTCGGCCTCCCAAAGTGCTGAGACTACAGGGTGTGAGCCATAGCGCCTGGCTAAATGTCCAGTTTTTCAGAAAAAATTATGAGACATACAAAGAAATAGGAAAATGTGGTGGATACACTGAAAATAGAGCAAGCAGCAGCAACGTGGCCCACAAAGATTTCGAAGCAATGATTATAAATAGAAAGTCCCCAACTTACAATGGTTTGATTTGTAGTTTTTTTTTTTTTTTTTTTTTTACTTTATGTTAGTGCTTTTAGCTGTGTACATTAATGGTGAGTACCCATGCAACCATTCTGTTTTGTACTTTTAGTATAGTAGTCAACAAATTTCATAAGATATTTGACATTTCATTATAAAACAGGCTTTGTGTTAGATGATACTGTCAAACTATAGGCTAATGTAAGTATCCTGCACTTAAAGGTAGGCTGTATTATTCTGTGATTTTTGGTAGATTAGGTGTATTAAATGCATTTTTGACTTACAATATTTTCAACTTATGATGAGGTTTATTAGGATATAACCACATCTTAAATCCAGGAGCATCGTATATTCAAAGAACTAAAGAAAATCATATCTAATTAAAAGTGGGTATGATGACAGTATCTCTCATGAAATAAAGAATATGAATAAAAAAAAGAACCAAATGGAAATTATGCGGTTGAAAGTATAATAAAAATTTAAAAATTACTATAGGGCTCAACAGTAGATCTGAACTTACAAAAGCAAGAAACACCACACTTGAAGATATATCAAGATGCCATGTGAAGAAGGGAAAGAAAAAAGAATAAAGAAAAATTAACAGAAGGCTGGGTACAGTGGCTCACTCCTGTAATCCCAGCACTTTGGGAAGCTGAGGTGGGTGGATTACCTGAGGTTAGGAGTTTGAGACCTGCCTGGCCAACATGGTGAAACCCCGTCTCTACAAAAAATACAAAAAAAATTAGCTGGGCATGGTGGCAGACACCTGTGATCCCAGCTACTTGGGAGGCTAAGGCAAGAGAATCGCTTGAACTTGGGAGGTGGAGGTTGCAGTGAGCCAAGATCATGCCATTGCACTCCAGCCTGGCAACAAGAATGAAACTCTGTCTCAAAAAAAAAAGAAAAAAGAGAAAAAAATAAACAGAGCCTGAGAGCAGTACGGGATATCATTAAATATACTGACATATGTGTAATGGGAGTAACCAAGATCAAGATAGCAGAGGAAAAAGCAGAAAAATTCAGGAGAAATAATAGCTAAAAACGTGCCCAATTTGGCCAGGCATGGTGGCTCACGCCTGTAATCCCAGAACTCTGGGAGGCTGAGGCAGGTAGATCACGAAGTCAGGAGTTTGAGACCAGCCTGGCCAGTATGGTGAAATCCCCTTTTTACTAAAAATACAAAAATTAGCTGGGCGTGGTTACATGCACCTGTAGCCCCAGTTACTTGGGAGGCTGAGGCAGAAGAATCACTTGAACCTGGGAGGTGGAACTTATAGTGAGCAAAGATTGTGCCACTGCACTCCACCCAGGGCGACAGAACAAGACTCCATCTCAAAAAACAAAACAAAACAAACCCCCAAAAAACTCCCAGCTTGCCCAATTTGATGAAAAACATAATTTACACATCCAAAAAGTTCAACGAACTCTAAATAGGATAAATGCAAAGAGAATGGATTCATCATAGGAAAAATGCCGAAAGCCAAGGATAAAAAGAAAATGATGAAAGTAGTAAAAGAAGAGTAGTTCATTACATACAAAGAAAATCCAATAAAATTAATGATTACTCTTATCATCATCTGGCTCACAATGGAGGCCAGAAGGTAGTGGGATGACATGGTCAAAGTGTTGAAAGTAAAAAATTATCAAACAAGAATCTTACATTGCTCACTGTAACCTCAAACTCTGGGGCTCAAAATCTTCTTGCTTCAGCCTCCCAAAATGCTGGGTTTACAGGCATGAGCCACCCAAGAGAATCTGTTGCTATCAGACCTGCCTACTAAAGGAAGTTCATCAAGCTGAAAGCAAAATGACACCATAGGGTAATCTGAATTTACGTGAAAAACAAAGAGTGCCAGTAAAGGTAATTTGTGGTAGTAATAAAAGTATAATTATTTAAACTGATTTAAAAAGCAAATACATAAAACAATATATATGTTACTGAATTGTTGGGTCAGTAACATAGAAATGTAATATATTTGACAATAAACACAAAAAAAGTGAATGAAAGAGAAGCTGTACTTGAGTATAGGAATGATACCAGATGGCAATTCGAATCCACAGGAAGAAATGAAGAGAACCAAAAAATGGTAAATAGGAAGAGTATTATAACAAACTCTATATACATACTTGCTTTCCTTTCTTTTCTCAGTGCCTATAAAAGATTATCTCAAGTATAACAATTTATTATTGGGTTTCTAATATATATAGATGGACTATGTATAACAAGAATAGCCAAAAAAGGGAGGAAGGAAATGGATTTATATAGAATTAAAGTTTCTGTATTTCCTTAGAATAAATCAGGATAAATCTCAGGTAAATTTTGTTTTGTTGAGGTGGAGTCTCACTTTATCACCCAGGCTAGAGCACAGTGGCACAATATTGGTTCACTGCAACCTCTGCTACCTGGGGTGCAAGCAGTTCTCACACCTCAGCCTCTCAAGTAGCTCGGATTACAGGCATGTGCCACCATACCCAGCTAATTTTTGCATTGTTAGTAGAGATGGAGTTTCACCATGTTGGCCAGGCTGGTCTTGAACTCCTGACCTCAAGTGATCTGTCCACCTCGGCCTCCCAAAGTGCTGGGATTACAGGTGTGAGTCACTGTGCCCCACCAGTAAATTTTGATAAAATGTATATTGTAAGGCCTGGAAAAACAACTAGGAAAATAACTAAAAAAAATACGATTAAAGATTCATTAAAGGAATTAGTATGTTACACTAGAAAACATACGTTTAACATAAAAGAAGGCAGTAAAAAAGAAAGAATAAAAAAAAAAAAGCCCAGGAGACATATATTAAAAAACAGAAAGTATAGTAGTAGAGAATGTCACGTTGAATTTAAAAACAGATGATCCAATTTGCTGTCTACATGATACACACTTTAGATTCAAAGATACAAAGGCAGAAAGTAAAAGGATGGAAAAAAAGGTGTACCATGCAAACAGTAATCAAAATAAAGCTGGAGTGATTATACTAACATGACACAAAATTGTCTAGAGACAGAGAATGACACTTTGGAACAAGATTCAATTGGTCAGGAAGACGTAACAATTAAAAATGTATACACAGGCTGGGTAAGGTGGCTCATGCCTGTAATCCCAGCACTTTGAGAGGTTGAGGCAGGCAGATCACCTGAGGTCAGGAGTTTGAGGCCAGCGTGGCCAACATGGTGAAACCCTGTCTCTACTAAAAATACAAAATCAGCCGGACATGGTGGTGCATGCTTATAGTCCCAGCTATGCAGGAGGCTGGAGAATCAATGGAATGTGGGAGGCGGAGGTTGCAGTGAGCTTGAGACTGCACCACTACACTCCAGCCAGGGCAACAGAGTGAGACTCTGTCTCAAAAAAAAAAAAAAATGTATATACACCTAACAAGAAAGTCCTCAAAGAAAAAAAAAAAGCCCCAAAATAAATGAAGCAAAAGCTGAAGGGATAAATAGACAATTCAATAGTAACATCTGGGGATTTCAATATCCCACTTGCAATAATGAATAGGAGGACAATTAAGCAAAAGATTAACAAGAACACAGAAGACTTGAAAAGTAGTATAAACAAAACTATAAGCTAACTAGATGGAAAAGACATCTACAGAACAGAAGCTCCAACCAAAACCAGAAGGGCAACATATTTTCTCAAATATACATGGAACATTCTCTAAGACCATATGTTGGTCCACAAAACAAGCCTTAATAAACTTAAAAGGATGAAAATAATACAATACATGATCTCTGACCACATGAAATGAAGAAATCAGTAAGAGAAGGAAAATCTGGAAATTCAGAAATACGTAAAAATTAAAATACTCCTGAATAATCAATAGGTTAAAGAAGAAATAAGTGAAATGAAAAGAATGCTTTGAGATGAATAAAAAAAGAAATGCAACATTCCAAGACTTACAAGATACAGCTAAGGTAATGTTCAGAGGAAAATATATATAAGCTGTAAATGCCTATACTGAAAAAGTTTTCAAACCACTCCCACTAATATTCAGCACCTATATTTGTCTATCATATTACCCCATTTCAGTGTCTGAAACTCTCTTGTTTGCCTGTTTGTTTTTTTTAGAGACAGAGTCTAGCTATTTTGCCCAGCTGCTCTCAAACTCCTGCCCTCAGACAATCTTCCTACCTTAGCCTCTAGAGTAGCTGGGATTCCAGGTGGGAACCAATGAACCAGGCCAACTGCCTGTTTATTTTGTGCCCCCTGCATTAGAGTATAAGCTTTGTAACAGTAGCTGACCAGACTAGGGGCTTAATAAATATTTTGTGATCAATATGATATCAATATCTTTAATTAGAACTATCGCTTATATTCATACAAGTATTAACTGTCTCTCAAAAATTCTATTTATTTAGCATATTGTTATAAAAAAAAACTGATGAGACAGGCTCAGCTAAAAATAGGTTCTTGGTACATGAAAATAAAAATAAAAAAATAAAAAAATAAAAAAAAAAAAAGGAGGCAACACTCCCACTAATAATCAACACCTGTCTCTGTCTATCATATAACCCCATTTCAGTTCCCGAAGCTCTCGTTTGTCTACCTGTTTGTTTTTTTTTAGAGACAGAGTCTTGATACTTTGTCCAGGCTGCTCTCAAACTCCTGCCCTCAAACTATCCTCCCAACTCAGCCTCCGGGGAGTAGCTGTGATTCCAGGTGGGAACCACTGAGCCTGGCCATCTTCACGTTGGTTTATGCTGTGCCCCGCCTGCATTAGAGCATAAGGTTTACAACAGTAGCTGACCATACTAGGGGCTTAATAAATATTTTCTGATCAAAAGGACATCAACATCTTTACTTAGAACTATCACTTATTAAAAAAAAAAAAAGAACTATCACTTATAATCACATAAGTACTGTCTGTCAAAATTCTATTTACTTAGAATATATATATATTTTTAAATTAACTGATTGAGACATGCAGGATCATAATCATAGCTCACTACAGCCTGGGCTCAAGTGATAATCACTTCTGGACTCATGTGATCTCCCACCTGAGCCTCCCAAGTAGCTGGGACTACAGGTGTACACCACCACACCTGGCTAATTATAATATTTTGTTTTTTTAAATAGAGATTGGGGTGATCTCCCACCTGAGCCTCCCAAGTAGCTGGGACTATAGGTGTACACCACCACACCTGGCTAATTTTAATTTTTTTTTTTTTTTAAATAGAGATTGGGGTCTTGCTTTGTTGCTAGGGTTGGTCTTGAACTCCTGGACTCAAGCAGTCCTCCTGCCTCAGCCTCCTAAAGTGTTGAATTACAGGCGTGAACCACTGCGCCCAGTTAGAATATTATAAAATAGGACTCTCTGTCTTATCAGTTTATAAAACTTAGGATTCATTATAGTATTATACTACAGAAAAGTTTTTTTTTTGAGCGGGTGGACGGAGTCTCACTCTGTCCCCTGGGCTGGAGTGCAGTAGCGCGATCTCTACTCACTGCAACCTCTGCCTGCCAGGATCAAGCAATTATTCTGCCTCAGCCTCCTGAGTAGCTGGGACTACAGGTGTGCACCACCATGCCCAGCTAATTTTTTTGTATTTTTGGTAGAGATGGGGTTTCACCATGTTGCCCCGCTGGTCTCGAATTCCTGACCTCAGGTGATCCACCCACCTTGCCCTCCCAAAGTGCTGGGATTAGAGGTGTGAGCCACCATGCCCAGCCTAGAAAAGTTTTCTAGTTTGGTTTTAAATAAAACTTATCCCATCAAGATTTTCTTTTGAAATTACATATACATTTTTTCAGTTATCAATAATCAAAAAAAGCAAATACAAAAAAAAAATCTTTTGAAACAGGTCAAGTAAAATAGAATATAAAACTAAAACAACAAAATAAGAAAAAAACCCCAAAAAACTAAAAAAAAAACAAACAAGAAAAAAAAACAAAAAAACTAAAACAAAATTAATATAAAAAGGAAAGAAGGAAGAGTTACACAATGGTTAAACCAATGTTCACACATCTTTGAATTGCACAATAAGAAAACATTTCTACCTGCTTAATTCATATTGCAGATTCTAGGGTACTAAAAGATAAGCAGTAAAACAACTACTACATAAATGCTTGAAGGAAAATTCTAATTCCTTAAAACAAACTATCAGAGCTTAAATTATCAAAAGTAATATCTAAATAATTAAAAATTTTTCAAAAAATAAACATTAAAATTACAACAGTATCATTATAAAAACGATTTCTCTTGTAATGTGCAACTTACACTGTCTTTTTGTCCTGTCGAAGAAGTTTGGAAGAAAATTCACTTAGTACTTCAAGAAAAGCCAGATTAGGAGGTGGATACTCTTGTCCCTTCTGATTTTGGTATTTAAATGCAAACTCTATGCCATCCCTGAAGTAAAAGAAAATATCAACTTATTTTTCCAGATAGTGTATTCTCTCAATTGGCTAACATTACATAAATATTTGTGAAGGTAGTAAAATCATCACAAAAGGTAGTAAAATCTGACAAATTCAAATAATAAACTAATGTGAATATATAGGACATATTTGTATATATTTATAGTAAGAAACTGTAAACTGGGAAAAATATACAAAAAATAGCTACAGAGCAACAACGGTAAGTTCCTTATTTGTTTTTGTTTTTGAGACAAGGTCTCACTATGTCACCCAGGTTGGAGTGCAGTGGTGCGATTATGGCTCACTTCCTTAACTTCCTAGGCTCATGTGATTCTCCCACCTCAGCCTCCCAAGTAGCTGGGAGTACATGTGTGTGTCACCAAACCTGGGTAATTTTTGCATTTTTTTTTGTAGAGGTGGGGTTTCACTCTGTCGCCCAGGCTAGTCTCAACCTCCTGGGCTCAAGCAATTTGCCTCCCTTGGCCTTCCAAAGTACTGGGATTACAGGCATGAGCTACTGTGCCTGGCCCCTACGTGTAATTTCTTAGAGGTAACAAGATACCCTGGAAAGATAATTATTAATAGATTGCCAGAATATTTGCTTCTTGGAGCTGGTAATGGTACCAAGCTGTATGAGTTTACTAAAGGTTTTGTTACTTCTGTTTTCACAATAATGAACCCCAAATCAGTTTTGTATAGTCTTTACAAAAAATTCTGTAATAATTATTTTTTCAGAGACAGGTCTCTGTTGTCCAGGCTGGAGGGCAGTGGTACAATCATAGCTCACTATAACCACAAATTCCCAGTCTCAAGTGATCCTCCTGGTTCAGCCTCCAAAGTAGCTAGGGCTACAGGCACATGCCACTATGCCTGGTTCACATTTTTATTTTTTGTAGAGACAGAGTCTTACTATATTGCCCAGGCTAGTCTTGAATTCCTGGCCCCAAACGATCCTCCTGCTTTGGGCTCCCCCAAAGTTCTGGGATTACAGGTGCAAGCCACAGTACCCAGCCTGTGTAATCTCTCAAAACCCATGCCTCCCACAACTGTTTTCTTAGTGACAGACCAGACGATAATATGTTATCAAATTTTGCTTTCTATACTTTATAAGATGAACAAATGGGTGATTTAAGTAAGTTTTTCCAAATTAAAAACGTCCTCCCAGTTTAGAATCTCTAGATAATCTCCAAAGTTCTTGTAAAAGTCTACCAATTGTCACTTTAAAAATGGGTCAAATAATAGTTATTTCATTAAAATTCCAGTAAACCAGAGTCCGTATAACAAAGTGTTTATCTCACTCACTTGTGAAGTGTAGCAACTGCTTCTCGTGTCTTAATCTGGTCCAATCCAAATGTAAGGGCAAAGCGACGTGCCAATTCTTTAATGCCACTGACATGGGCAGATGTCCTATCTAGGTTGGGACCTTGCTCTTGAACAAGTTCATTAAATAACTGGTAGAAAGAAACAAAGAGGAAAAACCTATAGCTCAGAATTTTTAAAATTTTCTGAATAAGTAATTTAAAAATATGTAAAAGGTATAAGGAGAAATACGTTTCTCTCCTTGAATTGAACTTTAGCTACTCTGTTCCCTTACTACAAATTGTCTATTAATAGCTTAATTTTCATGCTAGTGGTGTGACTAAATGCAGATAGAAATTTGTTTCTAATAATAATAAATACATTCTTTTTTTTATTGAGAGAGTCTCACTCTGTTGGCCAGGCTGGAGTGCAGTGCTGTGATCGCAGCTCACTGCAACCTCCATCTCCCAGGTTCAAACGATTCTCATGTTGCAGCCTCCTGAGTAGCCGGGATAATAGGTGTGTACCACCATGCCCATCTAATTTTTCAAATTTTTAGTAGAGACCTTGGCCAGGTTGGTCTCAAACTCCTGTCCTGAAATGATCCGCCCTACTTGTCCTCCCAAAGTGCTGCGATTACAGGTGTGAGCCACTGTACCTAGCCAAAAGAATGTATTTTGAGATGGGAAAAAGAAATATATTTATAAAAATACACTACATATTTATAAACATCTATTCTTTTTGTTATTGCTTTTACAGGAATGACAGTATATGAAATATAGGGTTAAGAGCTTTGTTTTTTCACTTATTATATTTCAAACAAGAACATTATGTAGACTATTTGCATACATCGGGCTATGATTTTTCCCACCCAGTAACAAAATACACCAAAAAGTTCTTAAGCTGGGTGGAGTTTTATAAATTGCATATATGTTAGCTATTTTCTGTGAAAATAACAACAAAAACGGAATCCTGGAGTACTAGGTAATATACAAGCAATTATCATTCCACCACCAAATCTAAAAACTTAATTGTATCTGTAGACACCTACCTTTCCTCCTGTTATAAGGGGTGAACTGTGCAGACTATCATCTAAAGCCACTCCCTCCTTATGTATTAGATAAGAAGGGAGTATATAAAGTTTTACCTGCTCAACAGTTTTGCTCTTGTGGTTACTGCTCTTTCCTCCCTCATAAACTATTCCTTCTGTACTAGATGCATACATCTTAAAAATACTCGTAACTTCTTGACCCCATTTTCTTTGCCAGCTACTAACCCATTTCTCTGATTCCCTTTATAGTGAAGGTTCCAAAAAGTATTGCTGGCATTTGTTTTCTTCAGTTTCTCACCTTCCAGCCTCTCAATTTATTCTGATCACACCATTCACTGAAATAGCTCCTGGTTGCTAATATGTTGTGCACCTTGTAAGTTTTCGTCAGCAATGCATAAACCTGAACTATTTGCTTTGTCAGTACTGAAGGAACAGTTCTTCCAGGGATTTCAAATTAATTCACAGATAACTATTTATAGATTCTTAAACTTTAAAATGTTTTCACATATTGGCATACACAATAAGTTTAAACTTTAAAACTTAAAGTGTACATTTAAAGTAAATATAAAGAATACATTTTGTTGTTAAAAAATTGAAAGAATATCAAAGTAAAAGTTCTTCTTTTTCTTTTCCACCAAATACCATTATTCTCTCCAAAGGTAACCAGTGTTAAAAGTTTGAAAGTTTTCTAGATCAGTATAGATATATTACATATACATCTAAAGTTTTTATTTTTACATAAATGGCACCATACTGCATATTGTCCTGAAATTTGCTATTTTTCACTCAATATTTTGTCTTAAAAGTCCTTTATCCATCTCAGTTTAGTTCCCTCTTGATAGACATTTAGACTATTTTGTTTGTTACTATTACAGAGACTACTGTAATAAAACATCTTTTACATATATATATATATGTACACACCTGTGCACATCTGTGTAGACACCTAGAAGCAAAATTACTGGCTTGAAGGAAATATATATCTTCAATTTTGGAATATACTACAAACTGTCTTTTAAGAAGGCAGTTTTCAAAAGGGACCTTTTCCTCTATATCTTTATCAATCATTTTAATTCATACCAATCTGTTGAGCAATAATAAGTGTCCATTTTAATTTGTATTTCAGTAACAACAATAAAAATTATTATTAGAAACAGGGTCTTACTCTGTCACCTAGGCTGGAGTGCAGTGGTGTAATCATAGCTCACTGCAGCTTTGACTTCCCAGGCTAAAGCCATCCTCTCACTTCATCCTCCTGAGTAGCTGGGACTACAGGTGTGTGCCAACAATTTTTTTTTTTAAGTTTTTGTAGAGACAGGGGTCTTGCCATGTTGCCCAGGCTAGTCTTGAATTCATGGGCTCAAGCAATCCGCCTGGCTAGGCCTCCCAAAGTGCTGGAATTATAGGTATGAGCCACTCTGCCTGGCTTTCATTATTGTTTATGGTTACATATGAAAATTATTATTTTTTATTGCATTTTAGGTTCTGGGGTACATTTGAAGAACATGCAAGATAGTTGCATGGGTACGCACATGGCAGTGTGATTTGCTGCCTTCCTCCCCTTCACCTATATCTGGCATTTCTCCTCACGCTATCTCTCTCCAACTCCCCAACCCGCACTGTCCCTCCCCCATTTCCCTCCAACAGACACCAGTGTGTAGTGCTCCCCTCCCTGTGTCCATGTGTTCTCATTGTTCAACACCCGCTTATGAGTGAGAACATGCGGCGTTTGATTTACATATGAAAATTATTAATGCCTTTCTTTGTGTGTGTGTGTGTGGTTTTTTTTTTGTTGTTTTTGAGATGTAGTTTCAATCTTGTTGCCCACGCTGGAGTGCAATGGTGTGATCTTGGCTTACTGCAGCTTCTATCTACCTCCTGGGTTCAAGTGATTCTCCTGCCTCAGACTCCCTAGTAGCTGAGATTATAGGCACTTGCCACCACACTCGGCTAATTTTTTGTATTTTTAGTAGAGATGGGGTTTCACCATGTCAGCCAGGCTGGTCTCAAACTCCTGAACTCAAGTGATCTACCCGCCTCAGCCTCCCAAAGTGCTGCGATTATAGGTGTGAGCCACTGTGCGCAGCCTAATGGGCATGTTTAATGGTTTGTAAGATTCTTTTCATGTTTAATGGTTTGTAAGATTCTTCCTCTGAAAAATACCTTTTTCAAATCCCTCGCTCACTTTTCTATGAGATTTATTTATCTTTCTTACTGATCTGTAAGGTTTGTTACGTAGGAC
This sequence comes from Cebus imitator, assembly GCF_001604975.1. Lineage (NCBI taxonomy): Eukaryota > Metazoa > Chordata > Mammalia > Primates > Cebidae > Cebus > Cebus imitator. Next base: position 2,330,154 of record NW_016107368.1, on the reverse strand, counting down.
TGAAAATATTTTCCCCAATCTATCATTTTTTAAAACTTTGCTTAAAGTGCTGACTGATGTATAAATCTATTTATATTTATACAGATTGGCTAGGCAAGGTGGCTCATGCCTATAATTCCAGCACTTTGGGAGGCCAAGGAGTTTGAGACCAACATGGCGAAACGCTATCTCTTGGAAAAAAAAAAAAAAATTTTATACTAATCATCAATTTTTAATTTTGTGACTTCTTTAGAAAGAGGATTTAAAAAATATTAT
>NW_016107368.1:2325666-2328002 GCF_001604975.1 Cebus imitator | reverse complement strand
CCAGGATGGTCTCGATCTCTTGACCTCGTGATCCACCCGCCTCGGCCTCCCAAAGTGCTGGGATTACAGGCTTGAGCCACCGCGCCTGGCCAATTATTGAAATTTCATGAGTTAAAGAATAGGTTGGTGTCACCTCCTTTGTGAATGGAAAAAAAAAAAAAAACAGGTTGGTGAAAGCAAGGAAAAGTAAATAAAGAAGTGTTTAATTTCTTCATCTTAAACCTAATAGGAGTTAAATAATTATCTAAAGTTAAAGGAATATACATTTGATATTTAAGATTATGAACTAACTAGTATTAGTAAAACTAAAAAAGCTGGGAATTCCAGGAAGAGAGGTGGTGAGAAAAACTCCCCATTCTTTTTTCTTCTTCGTTTATAGAGGCTCTCACTCTGTTACCCAAACTGGAGTGCAGTGGTGTGATCGTAGCTCACTGCAGCCTTCAACTCCTGGGTTCTGGTGATCCTCTCACGTCAGCCTCCTGAATAGCCGGGACTACAGGCATGTGCTAACATGCCTGGCTAATTTTTTTTTTTTTTTTTTTTGGTAAATGTTTTGTAGAGATGAGGTTTTTGCCATGTTGCCCAGGCTAGTCTTGAACTCCTGACCTCAGTGAGCCATCTGCCTCAGCCTCCCAAAATGCTGGGAATTACAGGTATGAACCACTGCATCTGGCCTTCTCCAGTCTTGTTTTTTTTCTTGCTTTTTATTTGTATTTGTTTTTGAGATGGAGTCTTGCTCTGTTGCCCAGACTAGAGTCCAGTGGCACGATCTCGGCTCACTGCAATCTCTGCCTCCTGGATTCAAGCGATTCTCCCAACTCAGCCTTCCAAATAGATGGGACAACAGGTGAATGCCACCATGCTCCACTAATTTTTGTGTTTTCAGTAGAGATGGGGTTTCACCATGTTGGCCAGGTCTTTAACTCCTGACCTCAACTGATCTGCCTGCCTCAGCCTCCCAAATTGCTGGGATTACAGGCATGAGCCACTGCACCTGGCTCCATTCTTTATAACATGATTGAACAGACACCATCTAAAAGATGACAGATTAAGAAACAGAACTTTGGTAAAAGCCTCCTGAAGAACTGAAAACAAAACAGTTAAAACTGCTTACTTCTGGGGGTGGCCCTAAACAGGGAGAAGGGTGGATTAGGGTAACAGACTAAACTTTTCATTTAATATTTTGTACACGATATTTCACCCCCCACCCCCATCAACCTGTCTATATTTTAGTATCATAATATAAAAAAATAAAAATATAGACATCTTCAACAGTGACTGGGAAAAATTATAATTCAGTTTTTTTGACACAAGATTTAAAGAATCTTTTTTCTGTGAGTAAATAATTAAAAGGTTTCATTTAAAACCATTAAATCTGGATACTGTTTCCAAGCTAAAGTCTATAGCTTATGTGAAGAAGTGATTTATAATAGTTTGGCCATTAGATTTTCAAATCTCAAAAAGATGGGTATGTTTCTACAATGTGAGGTGCTGAAAGGGTAACAGCTCAAAAGGATCATCCTTTTAGTGTAAAGAGTAATTATCTCAATGAAGAAAAAAACAAAAATATCAAGACACTAAAGTACTGGAGCAGGCAGATTTCTTTTAAGTTCAGATTGAATTAATTATGTATAAAAATTGGAGGAAAAGCCATACAGCCATGTAACAGAATAGCAAATAGCTATTACAATATTCACAAAAAGGTTAGAGCCTATAATGAGCAGAAGTGTCCCGAAAATACTAAAGACGATAAAAATTCTGAATAAGACTCACTTCTGGGAACCAATGCAGTATTGTTAAAGGATTACGAGGAAAAACCAGAACTCAACACATTTTATGCTTCTCTATTTCCTGCTAAAGAGAAAACTTTATAAAAAGGATAGGATAAACACTTATAAAATGAAACTCACATCCAGGTTTAGCAAAGAGATAATGAAAGCATCAAGTTGTTCCGAATGAATGAATCAGTTTCCTAGGCCAGATGAATCATGTCTTAAGAAAATGTGTGGAGATTATGGAAACTTTGTGCTCTTTAAGAAATGGTGAAGAACAAGAAAGGTGCTAGAGGACAGGGGGAGATAATCACAGTTCTGACTTTCCAAAGGGAAAGAAGATTATATGGAAAATTAACCCCTCCTCCACAAATGCCTGGGATCCACCGTGGATATTTCTTTTAGGTTGAGTGGGACCCAGGAACGTGTAATTTGGAATAATGTTCCAGGTGACTGATGGAAAATCAGGATAAGGAGTAACAATTCTGAACAATACCATCAGGATACCATCTTGACGTTGAATCTAAGAATACAGAATACACTATTTTTTTTTTTTTTTTTTTT
>NW_016107368.1:2323052-2325640 GCF_001604975.1 Cebus imitator | reverse complement strand
CATAAGGAAAGCCCTCAGTTTCATAATATTAGTTTTGTGGGCATATAGAGCTTTAGGAATTTTTCTTTTTTTTTTTTCTTTTCTGAGACAGAGTCTCAATCTATTGCCAGGCTGAAGTGCAGTGGCGTGATATTGGCTCACTGCAACTTCTGACTCCCTGGTTCAAGCGATTCTCCTGCCTTAGCCTCCTGAGTAGCTGCGATTATAGGCATGTGCCACCACGCCCAGTTAATTTTTTGTATTTTTAGTAGAGACAGGGTTTCACCATGTTGGCCAGGATGGTCCTGACCTCGTGATCCATCCGCCTCAGCCTCCCAAAGTGCTGGGATTACAGGCATTAGCCACAGTGCCCGGCCCAGAATACACTATTAAATGTAATGCCTGTGAATACTTGGAAAGGAAAATGTCACTGGGAGCAAGCAGAAGTTTATTAACAGATCACGACATTTTCTTTTAGAAAGGTTCAACATGCAAATATGACACTCTATTTGGATATCAATCATTAGTTTGACAAGTTCTTTCATGATTTCTTTGTGAACTAAGTAGAGAAAAATGAGCTGAAACAAGCAGGCATATTTATGTTGCTGTCTTGGCAAGGACTTGTCTTCCTTCCCATGCTAATCTAGTAAGCTCCTATTCATCCATATAACTCTGTTTACACATTAGCTTTAGGAAGTCTTCTCTGGCTCCTCTCACTTAAGTCTGTCTCTCTATTTGGTGTTAGTAATTTATACATCTATCACAACAATAATCATGCTGAGTCTTTGTGGTCCAGTGAAAAGAGCTAAGCTTTGAAGTTAGGCAAGCGTAAAATAAAATCCCAGTTTCTGTTACTTTAATAGTTGCGTATAACCCTGGAAGGTTTACCTCTTGAGCCTTAGTTTCCTTATCTGTAAATGAGGATACTATTTCTTACATCACAGGGTTACTACAAAGATCAACAATAATGTGAAAGTCTTACAACAGTGTCTCAAATATAAATGGCATGAACACATGGCAGTCATTCATTATCAGTATGTTACATTACATTATATTATGTTCAGTTAGTTAACTCTTAATCTGTAAGCTCTTTATTGCAGAAATCATGTCTTACTTAAACCTCTGGCTACCAGCACATTACTCATCACAGTGCAGTTGTTCAGCAAAATATGATAAATCAGCTACTATATTACAACTGGAACTGGACCACACCCAAACATGATGACACAAGTAGATCAAATGGTACATACAATATTCTAAATAGAACTGAGAAGTATTCCCTCCCATCTGTGCCTGCCAGGCCACATCAAGAAGAGTTCTGAGCACTGCTTTTTCTCAGGAACAAAATGGTGCTTATGAAAATGAAAGTAACTAGAAGGTATGTTCTTTCATATAAATGCTGGAACTCTCACTCAATGGAACTGATATAATGGTACAGACTGATAAAAAGCTTACATAAAAGAGAGAAACTATCAGAACATCATCCACATTACATAGGTGAATAGTTGTCAGTTTTAGCTTCTGTCATCATCCTTTCATTTAAATTGCAAATTTCTCTGCAAGTTAGAGGAAGGAGAAAAATAAGAATATGTAACTATACCTTCATGTAGTGTTTGAAGATGTCTGCAGCTGCATGCATGTCAACAATGTCATAAATGATAAGTTTGCTGAAAGCAGCAAGTAAATTCCTTCTTTTATGTAAGGCCTCAATTTTATTAGCTTCATCTTCTTCATCACCCTCTAAACACAGATTATAAATTGGTTATGAATTTTGGTACTTTATCTACATAAGACAATGAAGATAATCTGTATAATTGAAAACTAGCAATCTGTATAATTGAAAACTAGCTTAATATTATAACTTCACATATAGTACAATTCAGTTATAGATGGGACAAAAACTGTTAATTATTTTAGGGTGCTGCATTTAGTTACTCATTTATCAAACACTTAATAGGTACTAAGGTTCCTATCTTCTTAGGGGATTACCATAGTAAAGATTAAAGAAGATAAGCAAACCTCATATGGTCTACCCTCCCTATCTGTGAATGCAGAACCCACAGATAGGGAGGGCTGACTATACTATACCTTTTTACTTAAGAGATTTGGGCATCACGGATTTTGGTATGAGTGGGAGTCCTGGAACCAATCCCAAATACTACTGAGGGACAGCTATATAAAAAGATTGTTTTTCTGATACTTATGTCCTAACTATACCGTGAAACTATGTGTTTACCATTAAAATGCTGTTTCTTCTTATTTTAATATTCCTATGTGTTAATACATTCTCACAGAGAGAAAACTTCTGAAAAATTTTAAGATACAGGGAAGGGCCAGGTGTGGTGGCTCATGCCTATAATCCCAGCACTCTCAGAGGCCAAAGTGGGTTGATCTTCTGAGGTCAGGAGTTTGAGACTAGCCTGACCAACATGGTGAAACCCTGTATCTACTAAAAATAGAAAAATTAGCTGGCCGTGGTGGTGGGCACCTGTAATCCCAGCTACTCAGGAGGCCGAGGCAGGAGAATAGCTTGAGCCCGGGAGGCGGAGGTTGCAGCGAGCAGAGACTGTACCATGCACTCTAGCCTGGGCAACAAGACTGTCCAACTC
>NW_016107368.1:2297566-2322943 GCF_001604975.1 Cebus imitator | reverse complement strand
AAAAAAAAAAAACAGGGAAGAAGGTTTCTTTCAGAAAAGTATTTAGGGAAGTAATCAAAATATATGGACGAGTTAAATTTTCAGTGCTCATCCTAAACATGGTAAAATTATCAACTGAGAAATAAAATATTCTGCAAACCATGTTACGCACATATAAAATTTTCTTGAAGCCCTATCAAATAATTTCAAAACAAGTGTGTTTCTTCCTCCAATGTATTAGTTTCAGACTCCACTGGGTGGTCTATTTCTAATCCTAGAAAAAACATGCCATCAAGGCTCCAGATGATAACATTTGTTTCAGACTCTGTACTGACCCTCTGATGTCCTGGCCTGCCCTTATTTGGAATCAACTTTCTTTCTTCTCTTCCTTGTATGTATATATTGGTAAAAAGAACTTGCTGTCAGTCTCTTTCCTTTCTATTAATTACTGTTATTAAAGCATCAAAGCTTTGAGAAGTGGAATTTTTTTTGCTTAAGACAAGTAGCAGGTAAATTTGTCTCCTGAGATTAATATAGACTCTAAATAAACATACTGTTTCACAGACTAGGATTTTCCAAAATGTTCTGAAAGAACAGCTGAAATGCATCAGATAGACTTGTCCATCAAATATACCTATGTTATTTTAGAGAGCTTAATCTATTTCACAAATAACCTATTCTAAGTGACACCTACAACTAATCATTAACAATTCATTCTAATATTGCTAAGTTATCACTCTGTAGGCACAGCACAATTTTCACTAGTGAGGTTTGATAACAGTTTTTTAGCATTTAATATCATACAGTTACATTTTGTTCATTTAAGTAATACATAATGACCACTTAGGAATAGAAGGGAACCTGGATACTTTCCTTTAGAAAAATTATGAACCCAGACATAGCCAATTAGAAACAACATCTATCCTACATACACATTTGTACATGTGGGAAATGACAAATGCACACTACTATTCATTACAGCAGAGTTTTTAATTATTGAAGATTGTAAACTAGCCATATGTCAATTCATGTGAGATGGATTATACAAATTATGCTACATCTACAAAAAGAAATGCTGTGTAGCTGTTAGAAAGATTAAGGAAGCTCTCTAACGACAGGAAAAGATTTGAGGTACAATGTTAAAGGAGAGAGGCTTTACTATGGACATTTTTATTGTTGGTTTCTGAACTACATGAATATATTGCTATTAACCTTTTTTTTTTCATTTGTGTTTTTTCTGTTTTCTAGAGACAAGGTCTTGCCATCTTGCCCAGGCTGGTCTTGAACTTCTGGGTTCGAGCACTCCTCCTGCCTTGGCCTCTCAAAGTGCTAGGATTACTGGTGTCAGCCACTGTACCTGGCCAACTTTTTTAAAGAAAAGAAATCTCAATAATTTTAAGAATTGAATTTGTTTCTTTTCTCCTATCTTTTGGGGTTGGTAAAACAATATCAATATTGATGAGATGATGGCTACAAGTACCCATGCTCTGGTTCTCCTCGTCTTGGTCAATAAAAACGTGATCCATCACAAAACTGAGGAGTTCAGACTGGAGTCCAGTATCTGGATTAAACACCAAAGGCTGAAGGCCCTCTCTGCCACCTGTCATTAACTGGTGGCTGAAAATCATCAGAAGATCACAGAGTAACATGAAAGCCTGGAATACAAAGGCAATTCATCAGCAAAATATTATACCAATATGACTACAAGTCAACATTAATGAAAACACATGAAATTAAAACATAGTTCAATAGCAGTACCATAATACAAATTTTAAGTATTTAAATTCTAAATATTTAGTTATGATTTCCAAATTTAATAAAATTACTTTTTCTCATTAAACACTTGTCATATTTAAGCCTTTTCTTAAATACAATGTATTTATTTTACTTGGCTGTATCAACTCAAAAACAGCTCATTAAGTAGTTTGACTTGAACTTTTAAAAAAATCATTTAAGCAAGGTGTTGATTACAGGTCAAAAGAACAAAATAAGTTTAACTCTGGACATACAAAATTGATATAACAAAGATTAGAAATCAATTATATACTGTTTAATCAAATTAGCATAAATTTTGAAACTGTAATTCAACATAGTATAATGAAATACTTCTAAAATTTCTGATGTTAAAAAATTCTAATACAGTCAATGTATTCTAATACAGTCAACTGTATTATAATACAACACACTGTTGTTTCTGTCAACAATGGACTGCATATACATGATGGTAGATCCCACAAACTTGTAATGGAGCTGAAAAATTCCTATCACCTAGTGATGTGGTAGCTACATAACCCTGTGGTACAACACATTACTCATGAATTTGCTGTGATGCTGTTAGTGGTGATGCCAGTCATATAATAGTATAGCATACACAACTTGTGTATAGAACCTAATGTTTGAGGATAATGAAAGACTATGTTATTGACATATGTATTACTATCCTATCCTTTTAAATGTTTTTTTTTGAGACGGAGTCTCCCTCTGTTGCCCAGACTGGAGTGCAGTGGTGTGATCTCAGCTACTGCAATCTCCATCTCCCTGGTTCAAGTGATTCTCCTGCCTCAGCCTCCCGAGTAGCTGAGGTTATAGGCACGCATCACCACGCCCAGCTAATTTTTTGTATTTTTAGTAGAGATGGGGTTTCACCATGTTGGCCAGAATGGTCTCAAACTCCTGACCTCAGGTGACCAACCTGCCTTGGCCTCCCAAAGTGCTGGGATTATAGGCATGAGCCACCGTGCCCAGCCTATACTATACTTTTAATCATAATTGTAGAGTGTACTCCTATTTATGAAAAAAGTTAACTGTGGAACATCCTAGGCAGGTCCTTCAGGAGAAGGCATTGTTATCATAGGATATGACAGCTCCATGCAAAATACTGAGACTGAAGACCTTCCAGTGAGACATGTGGGAGGAAGAAGACACTGATACTGATAATTCTGACACCTTGTAGGCCTAGGTTAATATGTGTGTTTCTTTCTTTCTTTCTTTTTTTTTTTTTTTTGGAGACAAAGTCCAGCTGACGCCCAGGCTGGAGTGTAGTGGCAGGGTCTTGGCTCACTGCAACCTCTACCTTCCGAGTTCAAACAATGCTCCTGCCTCAGCCTCCAGAGTAGCCAGGACTACAGGCGCATGCCATCATGCTCGGCTAATTTTTTTTTGTATTTTTCGTAGAGATGGGGTTTCAGCACATTGGTTTCAGCACACTAGTCTCGATCTCCTGACCTCGTGATCCGCCCACCTCAGCCTCCCAAAGTGCTGGCATCACAGGCGTGAGACATGCACCCAGCCTGTTTCTTATTTTTTTTTTAACAAAAATGTTTTTTGATTTAAAAACTATCACTTTGAGAGACCAAGGTAGGGGGGATTTCTTGAGGCCAGGAGTTCGAGACTAGCTTGGCCAACATGGTAAAACTCCGTCTCTACTAAAAAATACAAAAATTAGGTAGGCATGGTATCCACACACCTATAATCCCAACTACGCTAAAGGCTGAGGCAGGAGAATTGCTTGAGCCCGGGAGGCAGAGGTTGCAGTGGGCCGAGATGGCACCACTGCCTTCTAGCCTGGGTGACAGAGTGAGACTCTGTCTTAAAAAATAAAGAAATAGAGAAAAGCTTCTAGAATAAAGACATAAGAAAAAAACATTTTTGTAAGCTGTTTAATGTGTTTGTTTGTTAGATATTACAAAAGAGCTTAAAAGTTAAAATTAAAGTTTATAAAGCAAAATAATTACAGTATAAGGTTAATTTATTATTGAAGAAAAATTTAATTAATTTTAATTAATTTAGTGTAGTCTAAGTGTATGGTATATATAGTGTCTACAGTGGTGTACAGTAATGTCTTAGGCCTTCCTATTCACTCACCACTCACTGTCTCTCTTTCTCTTTCTCTCTCTCTCATTCACTCACTTACAGCTACTTCTAGTCCTGCAAGTTCCATTCATGGTAAGTGTATCATTTTAAAATATTTTATGCTGTATTTTAGATATGTTTAGATATATAAATACTTACTATTTGTATTATAATTATCTACAGTATTCAGTATAGTATTATGCAGTACAGGTTCATAGCTGAAGAGGAATAGGCTATACCATATAGCATAGGCATGTGGTAGGCTACACCATATAGCATAGGCATGTGGTAGGCTACACCATATAGCATAGGCATGTGGTAGGCTACACCATATAGCATAGGCATGTGGTAGGCAATACCATCTGTCTATGTAAATATACTCTATGACGATCACACAACGATAAAATTGCCTAACAACACATTTTTCAGAATGTTCTCTATATCCCTGTTGTTAAGTGGTACATGACTGTAGTAGAAAACTATTAATATAAAAACCAGTATCTATCTTTAGGTGTGGATCTGAAGGATAAAAAACAAAACAAACAAAAACAAAACAAGAAAAAAAAAACCAGTATCTAATAAAGCCTCCAAAAAATTTAATTATATAAAGAAACTTTCAACACATTTGTACACATTATAGGTATGGTGACAAATTTGTCCTATTTAATAGATTGAGTGAAATAAACAGGTCTGATCAGTTTATTACAATGGAAAGATTTTGTTGTGGGATAATTGAGGGCTCTGATACCTCTAAACCTTCCACTAACACTGCCCCTCCAAAGTTTACATCTATGGGAAAACACAATTTTGATATTTAGTTTGGGATGACTGTATATCTGGCTGTCCATCTGCAACAAGAGTCTTGGCAGTTCATGCCCTGACAGCACAACCATGAAATATATACTAAGATATTTAGAAAGAGCCGTTTGAAAAGAGGGGAGCATAAAGAGAATCCAGGGGGAATATTTTTTAACCAGCTGGCCATAGTTCTGGACATCACCAAGCAGGTCTGAGGCAGAAACACTGGATTTGGGGTTTAAATGGCAGAGCTGGGCCAGGTGTGGTGGCTCAAGCCTATAATCCCAACACTTTGGGAGGCTGAGGCAGGCAGATCACAAGGTCAGGAGTTTGAGACTAGCCTGGTGAAACTCGTCTCTATTAAAAATACAAAAATATTAGCTGGGCGTGGTGGCAAGTGCCCGTAATCCCAGCTACTCGGGAGGCTGAGACAGGAGAATCACTTGAACTCAGGAGGTGGAGGCTGCAGTGAGCCAAGATCGTGCCACTGCACTTCAGTCCAGGCAACGGTGCAAGACTCTGTCTCAAAAAAAATAAAAATAAAATAAAAAAATAAAATAAATGGCAGAGCTTGGTATTTCTACACAGCATAAGTGTTCTGAAGACTTAAAGAGTAAGGTTTAGGGAAGACCATCTCTGTTTCCATTTTAAGTTAAATGCTGATAACTCAATAACAGATTTGTGACTATTTGTAAGAAGAGATAGCAAAGGATAATACTGTACCCTTTCACCAGACTGACTCTAACCCAATATCAAAATAAGAAATAGTATGGAAAATATGCATTGTTTTATACAAATGTGCTCCCCAATACAACAGTCTAATTTAAAAAACAGTTTACAAAATCACATAATGGAAACAGTACTTCCTTAGCTCACCCTGACCCTCTTTGGGCTGTGCCCCTCTACAAGACATGAGGAATCTACTGGACAAATGGGATATGCCCACCTGCTTACCAAACCCCCTTCCACATCATTGTCCGGGTATAGGGACTCAGGAATTCCTTGCCCTAACAGTCCTGATACTGTTGTCTGGGCCTGCAAAGGCCTCTTCTCTAGGCATACTACATCCCCAATGCACATATTACTAGGCCCCTGGGTGGTCAATGGGCAGCTGTTTGGGTGGGTGGTATTGACAGAGTTTCAATATGTGGGCTGAAGTGTTCGAATGTATGTGTCAGAAACTCTAACTGGGGTGGGAAGGAGCTGAAGGTAAGATGATAAAAGGGTATGCCATAGATCAGCTCCCTAGACCTTCAATATTCTGGTGTAGAATTCTTAGGAGTCAAAAAGTCTAAATTTCAACCTGCCCTTCCAGCTGATGACAATATACTTGTAAAAGTAAAATGACAGAATATATATTATATAACAAGTTTGTTAGCTTGCTTTATAACATAAATATTCACACATCTATAGTCTTGTTCCAGGTCCAGTAAATGTTAGGAATGAACATGTATACTAAGAACTGCCATCAAAAATTGTATCTTCTTAATGTTCATTAATGTATTTGAGTTGTTTTTATTGAGAGCTCTTAGTGGTAATTTCTTACCTGTTCTTTCACTGGAGTATTAACATTAGACAGGCACTGCTGGCAAACAGCCAAAAAGGATTTCACCGTTTTCCTCAATACCAACAAATCCTCCTGTAAGACACATTGAAATTTGCAAGCATGAATTACAGGACCAGAAAACTGATAGAGAAGAAACAATACATGGAAAACAAGAAACTGGTTTATTCTCAAGGAAATTCATATAAGAAAATTTAATGTTGAGAACCACAATGTAGTCATTTCTTAGTTATGTGTTGTAATAGAAAGGACAGTGATACGGACACTCTAAAAGTTATATTTAGCTATGGAATACTTAGTATGATTGCTCCCAACAGATTTCCTTTATAAATATAGTTTACTTAGGTTGACTGAAATTGTTAGTCATTCCTGTGACACACATTACTGCTAGTAAAGTGAGGGAGCACAGCAGCACACTAAAAAAACTCAATTAGGCAACAAATGTGTACTGAATTTCTCTTATAGCTCGGCACTCTGCGAAATGTCAGGGGAAGAAATATAAATTTAAGACAGTGCCATGCCCTTAAATAGTGAACATTCAGGAAGACAGACCAATTACAGAAAAGAAGTGTTCACAGTTATTGTATTAACTCTAACTGTAGCAAAGTCGGAGAAACCTTCACAGGAGGATGGGCCTTAACCTAAGGTTGGATGGGTAAACAGATTTAATTAGATGGCCAGATAAGATTCCATAAGGAACATTTGCAAAGTGCAAAAGGAAATTTCAAGTCGGGTGCAGTGGCTCATGCCTGTAATCACAGCTTTGGGAGACCCAGTGGCAGGACTGCTTGAATCCAAGAGTTTGAGACCAGCATGGGCAACACAGAAAATTGGCTGGGCATGGTGAAGCATGCCTGTAGTCCCAGTTACTGGGGACGCTGAGGCAGGAAGATCACTTGAGCCCATGGGGTTGAGGCTGAAGTGAGACAATTTTGCCACCACATTCCAGCCTGGGTGACAGAGTAAGACCCTGTCTAAAAAATTTCTTAAATTTATCGAGTGCCTACAACCCATCAGGCACTGGTTTAAGGGCTTACTATTATATAGTTTAATATTTATGTAGATCCTAAGAAATAGTAATTATTAACAAGGGTTTGAAATGAGGACTATCTGATACAAGAGCTCATATTCTTCTGACTAATAAGTAAGGCACATACAGATATCAACGTTTAAAACAGTAATAAAGAAAACTAAAACTCTTTAAGCTACCCTATTTTATACAGATGACAGCACTTATTCTTTTTTGGGATTGTCACATCCCAAATAATGACACTTCAACAATTACATACATATTTTCATTTGCTAACATGAGCATAGCATGTGGAAGGGGCGAGTTCATCTTGTGCAGAGCAGTAAAAAGGACACCCTTGAGAATTTTTCATGTTTCTGCAGATGAATATCTAATAAGTAAACTTCAACATTCCTGAAACTTCTTTACATTTAAACATTCACAATATATTGAGAAAAACAGATGAGGGAACAGGCAATTGCAATAAAGCGTTAAGGAGTACTATGGTAGAAGTGCTGGGATTACAGGCGTGAGCCATCGTGCCAGGCCAGGAATAATTTAGAATGAGGGCCTGAAAATAAAATGTTGGCTCTAAAGATGTGACTAGATGAAAGATAAAGCAGTAGAATTAACAGAATTTAGGGAGTAATTGGGTAGAGGCTGTTGATTATTATGCCTTAATTTCTAGGTAGCTGCCTACTAGGATCAATTGGTATAAGTCATCAACATAAGCACAGAAACAGGCCGGGCGCGGTGGCTCAAGACTGCTGTAATCTCAGCACTTTGGGAGGTTGAGGCGGGCGGATCATCTGAGGTCTGGAGTTCGAGACCAGGCTGGCCAACTTGGTGAAACCCAGTCTCTACTAAAAATACAAAAATTAGCCGGGCATGGTGGGTACTTGTAATCTCAACTACTCTAGAGGCTGAGGCAGGAGAGAACTGCTTGAACCCAGAAGGCAGAGGTTGCAGTGAGCTGAGATTGCGCCACTGCATTCCAGCCTGGGTAAAAGAGTGAGATCCTGTCTCAAAAACAAAACTAACAAGGATATCCAGGACTTGAACCCAGATATGGACCAAGTGGACCTAACAGACATCTACAGAACTCTCCACCCGAAATCCACAGAATATACATTCTTCTTAGCACCACATTGCACTTACTCTAAAATTTACCACATAATTGGAAGTAAATCACTCCTCAGCAAATGCAAAAGAACGGAAATCATAACAAACAGTCTCTCAGACCACAGTGCAATCAAATTAGAACTCAGGATTAAGAAACTCACTTAAAACCACACAACTACATGGAAACTGAACAACCTGTTCCTGAATGACTACTGGACAAATAGTGAAATGAAGGCAGAAATAAAGATGTTTTTCAAAACCAATGAGAATGAAGATACAATGTACCCAAATCTCTGTAACACATTTAAAGCAGTGTCTAGAGAGAAATTTGTAGCACTAAATTCCCACAGGAGAAGGGAGGAAAGATCTAAACTCGACACCCTATTGTCACAATTAAAAGAGCTAGAGGAGCAAGATCAAACAAATTCAAAAGGTAGCAGAAGACAAGAAATAACTAAGATCAGAGCAGAAATGAAGGAGATAGAGACACAAAAATCCTTTCAAAAATAAATCAATGAATCCAGGAGATGGTTTTTTGAAAAGATCAATGAAATAGACAGACAGCCAGACTAATAAAAAAAAATGAAGAATCAAATAGATGCAATAAAAAATGATAAAGGGGATATCACCAGTGATTCCACAGAAATGCAAATTACCATCACAGAATACTACAAACACCTCTATGCACACAAACCAGTAAATCTAGAAGAAATGGATAAATTCCTGGACATTTACACCCTCCCAAGACTAAATCAGGAAGAAGTTGAAACCCTGAATAGACCAGTAACAAGGGCTGAAGTTGAGGCAGCAATTAATAGCCTACCAACGAGAAAAAGTCCAGGACCAGAAGCGGGGGTCACGGCCAAATTCTACCAGATGTACAAAGAGGAGCTGGTACCATTCCTTCTGAAACTATACCAAACAATACAAAAAGAGGAAATCCTCCCTAAATCATTTTATGAGACCAACATCATCCTGATACCAAAACCTGGCAGAGACACAACTAAAAATGAAAATTTCAGGCTAATATCCTTGATGAACATTGATGCAAAAATCCTCAACAAAATACTGGCAAACCGAATCCAACAGCACATCAGAAAGCTTATCCATCACGATCAAGTAGGCTTCATCCCAGGGATGCAAGGCTGGTTCAACATATGCAAATCCATAAACGTAATCCAGCACATAAACAGAACCAAAGACAAAAACCACATGATTATCTCAATAGATGCAGAAAAGGACTTCGAAAAAATTCAACAGCCCTTTATGCTAAAAACTCTAAACTAGGTATTGGTGGAACGTATCTCAAAATAATAAAAGCTATTTATGACAAACCCACAGCCAATATCATACTGAATGGGCAAAAACTGGAAGTATTTCCTTTGAAAACTGGCACTAGACAAGGGTTCCCTCTCTCACCACTCCTATTCAATATAGTATTGGAAGTCCTGGCCAGAGGAATCAGGCAAGAAAAAGAAATAAAGCGTATTCAATTAGGAAAAGAAGAACTCAAATTGTCTCTATTTGCAGATGACATGACTGTATATTTAGAAGACCCCATCGTCTCAGCCCAAAATCTCCTTAAACTGATAAGTAACTTCAGCAAAGTCTCAGGATACAAAATCAATGTGCAAAAATCACAAGTATTCGTATACACTAATAACAAACAGAGAGCCAAATCATGAGAGAACTCCCATTCACAATTGCTACAAAAAGAATAAAATACCTAGGAATACAACTAATGAGGGATGTGAAGGACCCCTTCAGGGAGAATTACAAACCACTGGTCAACGAAATAAGAGAGGACACAAACAGATGGAAAAACATTCCATGATCATGGTTAGGAAGAATCAGCATCATGAAAATGACCATACTGCCCAAAGTAATTTATAGATTCAATGCTATCCCTATCAAACTACCACTGATCTTCATCACGTAACTGGAAGAAAACCACCTTAAACTTCATATGGAACCAAAAAAGAACCCGAATAGCTAAGACAATCCTAAGCAAACAAACAAACAAACAAAAAACCCAAAGCTGGAGGCATCATACTACCTGACTACTACAAGGCTACCGTAATCAAAACAGCATGGTACTGGTACCACCACAGAGACATAGACCAATGGAACAGAACAGAGCCTCGGAAGTAATGTCACACACCTACAACCATCTGATCTTTGACAAACCTGACAAAAACAAGCAATGGGGAAAGGATTCTGTTTAATAAATGGTGTTGGGAAAACTGGCTAGCCATGTGTGCAGAAAGCTGAAACTGGACCCCTTCCTTATACCTTATACAAAAGTTAACTCCAGATGGATTTAAAGATTTAAACATAAGACCTAATATCATNAAAAAAAAAAAAAAAAGACCCTAGAAGAATACCTAGGCAAAACCATTCAGGACATAGGCATAAGCACAGACTTCATGACTAACAAACCAGAAGCAATGGCAACAAAAGCCAAAACAGACATATAGGATCTAATTAAACTTAAGAGCTTCTGCGCAGCAAAGGAAACAATCATCAGAGTGAACTGGCAATCAACAGAATGGGAAAAAATTTCTGCAATTTACCCATCTGACAAAGGGCTAATATCCAGAATCTACAAAGACCTTAAACAAATTTACAAGAAAAAACCCCATCAAAAAGTAGGCAAAGGATATGAACAGACACTTCTCAAAAGAAGACATTTATGCAGCCAACAAACATTATGAAAAAATGCGGCCAGGCGCAGTGGCTCACGCCTATAATCCCAGCACTTTGGGAGGCTGAGGTAGGTGGATCACGAGGTCAAGAGATCGAGACCATCCTGGTCAAGATGGTGAAACCTCGTCTCTATTAAAAATACAAAAATTAGCTGCGCATGGTGATGCGCGCGTGTAGTCCCAGCTACTTGGGAGGCTGAGGCAGGAGAATTGCTTGAACCCAGGAGGCGGAGGTAGCGGTGAGCCGAGATCACGCTGTTGTACTCCAGCCTGGGTAACAAGAGCGAAACTCCATCTCAAAAAAAAAGAAAAAAATGCTCATCATCGCTGGTCATTAGAGAAATGCAAATAAAAACCACATTGAGATTTCACACCAGTTGGAATGGCAATCATTAAAAAATCTGGAGACAACAGATGCTGGAGAGGATATGGAGAAAGAGGAACACTTTATACTGTTGGTGGGAGTGTAAATTAGTTCAACCATTGTTGAAGACAGTGTGGCGATTCCTCAAGGACCTATAAATAGAAATACCATTTGACCCAGCAATCCCATTACTGGATATATACCCAAAGGATTATAAATTGTTCTGTTATAAAGATACATGTACATGTATGTTCATTGTGGCACTGTTTACAATAGCAAAGACTTGGAACCAATTCAAATGACTATCAATGATAGACTGGATAAAGAAAATGTGGCACATATACACCATGGAATACTATGCAGCCGTAAAAAAGATTGAGTTCATGTCCTTTGTAGGGACATGGATGAACCTGGAAACCATCATTCTCAGCAAACTGACACAAGAACAGAAAACCGAACAATGCATGTTCTTACTCATGAGTGGGTGTTGAACAATGAGAACACATGGACACAGGGAGGGGAATATCACACCCTGGGACCTGGTGGGGGTTGGGGGGGCTGGGGAGGGATAGCAGAGGTTGAGGGGATTGGGGAGGGATAACATTAGGAGAAATACCTAATGTAGGTGACGGGGGGATGGATGCAGCAAACCACCATGGCATGAGTATATTTATGTAACAATCCTACACGATCTGCACATGTACCCCAGAACTTAAAGTATAATTAAACAAACAAACAAACAAACTGAAATCAGTAACAAAAACAAAACAAAACACTCCACAGGAACAAATGGAGTTGGCAATAGTTAAATTTTAGAGATGATGATTTTGAGATCCCTAACAGATATATGAAGATGTCTAGTAGGCAGCTGGGGATATGAGTTCAAAGCCCGAGAGAAAGAATTTGAGTAAGAATAAAGATTTGGAAGTCTTCAGCATTTAGATGGCAACATATGTGACAGAAGTGGATGAGACTGCTCAAGGAGAATACACAGAGAAAGGTGACAGCAAGTATCCTGGGAAATACCAATATTTGAAAGATGAATGACAAAGAGCTTGTGAAGAAATTTAAGAAATTATCTGAGAAGTAGAAATAAAACAAGGAGAATATGTCATCCCAGAGGTAAGAAAACATTTAAAAAATGAATGATTAACAATGACAAATGCTACAGAGATATAAAAGAGATACGGATTAAAAGTAGCAATTATGAACCTGTGGGTGACCTTGCAGAGAGCACTTTCAATGGAGTTATGAGTGCTGAAGTCAGGCTGCAGTGAGTTGAAAGGAAGATAAGGAAGAAGTCAACTCTTTCAAAAAAGTATGATTATAATCAGTGAAAAGTAGGATGGGGCTGCTAGAAGTCTTTTAAGGTTGATGATGGATTTTTTTTGGTCACTCTTGACCTTTTTAACAGAAAATATTTGAGAATGTTTGCTGAATGAATAGTAGCTAAAAGGACAAAAAGCAAGCAATACTATTAACTAGCTATGTGATCTCAGAAAAATTATTCTACATCTCAGAATTAAAGATTTTTAAAATCTGTAAACAAGAGAGTTGAACTAGGTATTCTGAGGGTCTATGTTACTCTGATTCTGCTAAATTAACTCTAGGACACTCAAATGCGAACAGATAGTTGTCAACTTGTAAACCTAGTATTCAAAGGAACACTGTTCCTCTGTTAGTACCTAAAATAGTGCTTTGCATATAGTAGGTATTTAATAGTTACTGAATGAAATGTTGGTATACTTCATGTGGATGTTTACCACAATCCTAGGGGCAATTTATAATGTGTTCATTTCATCAAACAATAAATTATTATTGGGTTTTAAGAAATGTTGCTAGAAGTTACCAATGTTTCTTTACTCCCTCAGATTTATTAGTATGTAAAGAAGTCTAGGGAATTAGCCTTCTTAGGAGTTGGAGGCAAGAGACTGCTTTAAAGGTCGAGCACAAAGCAAATGTGTCTTATGTAAAATGATTACTTCCCAAAAGAACAAATAAGTAAGCAATCTACTGATATACTAATTAACAGTAGCTTTTTTTTTTTTTTTTTTTGAGACAAAGTCTCCCTCTGTCTTGCTCTGTCACCCAGGCTGGAGTGCACTGGCGCAATCTCAGCTCACTGCAACCTCCACTTCCTGGATTCAAGCAATTCCCCTGCCTCAGCCTTCCGAGGAACTAGGACTGCAGGCACATGCCACCACAACCGGCTATTTTTTTTTGTATTTTTAGTAGAGATGGGGTTTCACCATGTTAGCCAGGATGGTCTTGATCTCCTGATCTTGTGATCCGCCTGCCTCTGCCTCCCAAAGTGCTGTGATTACAGGCGTGAGCTACTGTGCCCAGCCTAACAGTAGTATTTTAAGAGACACTGGCAATGTGAAGGAACCAAGAAAAAGAAGAAGCTAAAGGCTTTCTTTTTTTTTTTTGAGATCAAGGTTTTGCTCTTATCACCCAGGACTGGAGTGCAGTGGTGCAATCTCGGCTCACTGCAACCTCTGCCTCCTGGGTTCAAGTGATTCTCCTGCCTCAGCCTCCCAAGTAGCTGGGATTACAGGCACCCGCTGCCATGCCCAGCTAATGTTTTGTCTTTTTGGCAGAGATGGGGTTTTATCGTGTTAGCCAGTCTGGTCTCGAACTCCTGACCTCAGGTGATCTGCCTGTCTCAGCCTCCCAAAGTGCTGGGATTACAGGCGTGAGCCACTTAGCCTGGCCAGGCTTTCTTCATGATTTTTTCTCTTGTTTCCAGTTGGGATGGACTAAAGAACTTCCTTAGCAATAAAGCTTGACTTAGATTTGGATACAACCTAAATATTACTTGAGTGCTCAAGAAAGCTAATTTTATTGTAACTAGTTAGATTCCACTGAGAAAATTATACATACTGACAGATTTGGGTAAATGAGCACAAATATTGTATACTTAACAAAGTTAGCTAATCTCTTATAGTAAACCCTTTGAAAAATTGGAAAGATAATTTAGGTTCTTGAGGATTTCAGAACTCAGTGCTTTTATTCATTCACTTGATGATGTTGACATCTTACTATATTTCATTTGATTTATGTAGTAGGAATTTTGATTCCTAAGACTGTGATTTTGCTCAAGTTGAAGAAAGCTGCCATTACTGGGTCATGTGGTAGTAAGTATCTTTATACATTTTCAGGGTGTTACATCAAGATTTTGAAAGAAGTTCAGGATTTGCCAATGGAAGGATCCAGTACTAAGAAAACAAAGAAGTCTAATGGAGTGAGCTTTAGTATTAATGCCCCTTAAAGAATAGATAATATTCAAGAGAAAAAGAAAAAGCAATATAGAAAGATTCTGAATAGGGCAAATTATAAGAGCTTGTTCTAGGCCAGGCGTGGTGGCACATGCCTGTAATCTCAGCACTTTGGGGGGCCAAGGTGGTTGGATCACCAGAGGTTGGGAGTTCAAGAATAGCCTGGCTAACATGGTGAAACCTGGTCTCTACTAAATATAAAAATTAGCTGAGCATGGTGGCACGCACCTGTAATCCCAGTTACTCAAGAGCCTGAGGCAAGAGAATTGCTTGAACCTGGGAGGCAGAGGTTGCAGTGAGTGGGGATCATGTCAGAGTGAGACTCAGTNAAAAAAAAAAACAAAAAAAAAACCACACCAAATAAACAGCTTGTTCTAAATAGGTGAAAATAAGCACATCTACTATAAATTATTTTAAAATATAAATCATTGACTGCTTTCTAATTTGAAAAAAGTTGTTACATTCCTCATATTATGGATACTGTCACTTCTGCTATAATAGCTGTAATTCATAATGAAAAAAGTAAATATGCTTAACTTACATTGAAGAAATAGGAACATTTTATATGTAGTATTTCATTTTATCAGGGCCAGAATACAATAATAATAAAAGTTAACATTTACCCACACTTACTACTTGCCAGGCATTAATCTAAATTTTTCATAGAACAACTGATCCTTACAACTGTGATAGGTATTGATATTATCACCCCCGTTTTACATATGAAGAAACAGGCAGAGACTTTAGGCAATAGGCCCAAAGACACACAGCCAGTAAGTGGCAGAGTGAAATAACAAAAACAGTCTGCCTCCAGATTGTGGTCTTAACTAGTTTGCTATAAAGATTCTTTATTTTTTATTTTTTTGTTGTTGTTTATAATGACTCCACAATATGATAAAATTAATACACGGGAACTTGCAGAGACGGGAAGCTAATGAAAGTAAGAAATCTGTTCTGTAGCAGAACTCCAAGGGGTTCAAGAAAACTAAAAAACAAAAAAAGAAATCTGGCTGGGTGGCGTGGTTTACACCTGTAATCCCCAGCACTTTGGGAGGCCAAGGTAGGTGGATCATCTGCGGTCAGGAGTTCAAGACCAGCCTGACCAACATGGTGAAACCCTGTCTCTACTAAAAATACAAAAATAGCTGGGCATGGTGGCACATGTCTGTAGTCCCATCTAGTTGGGAGGCTGAGACAGGAGAATTGCTTGAACCTGGGAGGCATAGGCTGCAATGAGTGGAGATTATGCCATTGCACTCCAGTCTGGGTGACAGAGTGAGACTCCGTCTCAAAACAAACAAACAAACAAAAAGAAATCTGAAACTTGAATTACTCAAATATATTTATATATAACCAAAAAAGCCAGTCAACCCACTAGACACTAAAAAAGAATAATATAAGAACAAGGTATGCTGCTTATACAGACTGTCATTTTAAGAAACTAGAACACAATGGAATTTTACTTACACAAATCCAGTTTCTAGCCAGATTATCTGGATTAAAGGGGTGGGAACTGAAGGTAATGAGTGAATACAGAGGAGTAATCTATGCTATTTCATCTTACTTCTCTTAGTCCACATAAACTGTCCTTATATTGGTGCTTCATTTCAAATTTCTTTTTCTAAAATGAAACCAATACTTTATCTTATTTTTAGAAAGCAGCATGGCATCAAAAGCACTTCTTCTGGCTGGGTAAGGCGATTCACACCTATAACTGCAGTACTTTGGGAGGGGGAAACGAAGGAACCCTTGAGGTCAAGAGTTCAAGACCAGCCTGTCTCTATAATACATCAGCCTGGCATGGTAGCATGCACCTACAGTCCCAGCTAATCAGGAAGCTGAGGCAGGAGGATCTCTTGAGCCTGGGAATTTGAGGCTGCAGTGAGCCATGCCTGTGCCATTGCACTGTGGCCTGGGCAACAGAATGAGACCCTATCTCTAAAGAAAACCAACTTTTTCCTAGAGTAGCTGTGGAAAGGAATTCATATGGCTCAAGTAGTAAGATCACACTGAGATGTAAATGATGATATCTTGGTTATATTTTGTATCCATTTTGCAAGTAGCTTTGTTAGACTGGCTAAGGTTTTTTGCTTCCTGATAGATCTAGTAAAACCAAGAATTAGAAGACTGAAACCTATATATACCCAAATATAAACGGGCTAAAATAGTTTCAGTTTATCAGTGATTTACTGATAAACTGAGAAACCTCTTAAAGAGACAGGGTATCATTTTGTCCCCCAGGCTGGAGTACAGTGGCACAATCATAGCTCAATGCAGCCTTGACCTCCTGGGCTCAAGTGATCCTCGTCTGAGCCTTCCAAGCGGCTGGAAATATAGATGCATGCTACCACACCTGGGCTAATTTTATATTTTTTGTAGAGACAAGGTCGTGATATGTTTGTCCAGGCTGACTTCGAAATTCTGGGCTCAAACAATCCTCCCACCTCAGCCTCCCAAAATACTAGGCTTATGCGCATGAGCCACCATGCTTGGCCAAGAAGAGAAACCTCTTTCAACAAATTAAGTTGATGTTTTTAAAATACAGTTTTGTCAGCAAGATGTCAATGATGAAAAACCCCTAATATGGAAGACACAATTAAGATGGTCAATTTATCATTTAAGCTATTTTAGAAAGAAGTTTTCCTAAAGGCACAAAGGCTTAAATTTGACATATTAGGAAGAAAAAGGTTCTTAAATGTAAACTGTCCCATAAACAGTAAACTATTTGATTATAGTCAGTGAAGAAAGGAAAGGGAGTTTAATTCCTAAACACACACAAACGCAAGTATACAGATTAAATGAGCGATTCCTTTCAGTTTTCTTCCACAATAGCAGCCGTGACTACAGGCACACACCACTATGCCTGGCTAATTGTTTTTTTGTCATTGTTGTGTTTTTTTGTAGAGACAGGCTCTCACCATGTTGCCCAGGCTTTGTTCCACAATTTTGTGTGTCTAGTAAAGGACCAAATTTAGTTGTGTTTTCATCCATAACTATGAAATACCATTAAGATAATCACAGTCAGAAAATATAGCCATGGAAAAACTAGTTAGTAAACACATAAAACTTTAGTTCAACATTATCTGACAAATATAGATTTTTGGAATGGACAGAAATAAAACAGAGTAAAGTAGTAAAACAAGAACCTAGATCAGATAAAATTTCTCAGAATACAAAAATAAAGCCTGCTAAGAATTTAGTCACCAATTTTCATGATGAAAAGGAGACTAAAACTAAGCTTCTGCTTATATAGAATAGGCATATAGGGTTTTCTAACTGACAAAGTTTGGTAAACAAGACAAAGAAGTTAACTTATTGGGTCACTGGTTGGCAAACTTTTCGTGTTAAGGATCAGATAGTAAATGTTTTAGGCTTTGCAGGCCATATGGTCTTGATCCAATTACTTAACTCTGGCAGTATAGCGCAAAAGTAGCCCTAGATAGTACATAAATAAATGAGTATGGTTGTGTTCCAATAAAACATCATTTACAAAAACACATCAGGTCAGATTTGGCCCATGGTCTGAAGTTTGCTGAGCCTGTACTGAGCTATAAAGCTCTTTGGAGACAAACTGTATCATGTTTCTTTGTACCTACCACAGTGACTAATATACAACAAAGCTCATTAAATTACTTTTCACCTGAAGTCAGTCATTATCCACACTGTATGTAAAACAGAACTAAATTCATTCACTTGGGACAAGTGACAAAAAGAACAAGACACAAAAGGTCCCACCACTGTGGTAGGGTAAACACGATGCTATATTTCTGGGATTGTTTTCTTGTCAAGAGTAATTGCTACTAGCATCTTTCTTCAGAGAGACAGGAGGAAAGTGTGCAACTATTGTGAATACACAATAAAACGACTATTGGATATTTAAACCCCAAATGTAATACCTAGTTTTCAGTGTTGTTGCTGCTCTTGGCGATCTGAATCCCCACCTGCTGACTCCTGCAAATGCCTCAAAGGCTAATCCACTTATGATCCAGGAACCCTTAAGCTGCCTACTGTAGTTCCAAAACATCTTCTGATTTCTTTCCTGTAGTGTACAAAGATGAAGGAAGCTAAAGGAGTCAGAGGAACAGGGGAAAAGTAGTGACTGTTAGGACCAGAGTGAGAGACTTGAATTCCCAAATTATCCCAAAAATTCAGATGGAGGACTAAATCTATCAAGCTGTATCCCAAACCTACACTAGCCATCAAGTATGTTTATGTATGCCCATAGCCTCAGGTAATAATTTAGTAGTTCATTTTGGTTTGGGCAGAAGAGAAGACTGTAAAAGCAAAGACTAGGACTGTGATTTAATACCAACAAAATAACATTTACTGTTAGTTCAAACATTTCTTTCAATTTAATCTTCTCAACAAACCTATTCAGCAGTGAGTATCATTCTCATTTTATACATCAGGAATGTGAAGCTCAAGGTTAAGTACCTTGCTTATCCTGCCACAGGTGGTAGGAAGTGAAGTCAAAATTCAAACTCAATTTTAACTCCAAAGATCATGCTCCAAAATGGTGGAAATAGAAGAAATGGGAGCTGCTGCTTCTTTTTTATTTTTTTCAGATGGAGTCTTACTCTGTTGCCCAGGTTGGAGTGCAATTGCAAGATCTCGGCTCACTGCAACCTCCGCCTCCAAGGTTTAAGTGATTCTCTTGCCTCAGCCTCCAGAGTAGCTGGGACTATAGGTGTGCGCCACCATGCCTCGCTAATTTTTGTATTTTTAGTAGAGACAGGGTTTCACCATGTTGGTCAGGCTGTTCTTGAACTCTTGACCTCGTGATCTACCTGCCTTGGTCTCTCAAAGTGCTGGGATTATAGGTGTGAACCAATGTGCCCGGTAGGGAGCTTCTTACTAGATAAATTGTGTCAGGAACAAAAAGTCATTTAGCAAACACCTAGTAACTGGTATTTATTAGGAAAAAAAATTTTTTTTAATGAAAATCTATAGGAAGGAAAATGCTACACCACTTAGGGGCTATAAAGTAGGATAAGGTACCTATTTCTTTTTTACTCAACCTGACAGGAAAGGAAATTTCTTTTATCACTAATTTTGCTAGAGGAAATCTCTAATCTTTGTACTACAAAGTGTTCTGTTTTGTCTAAATATTCTTTTTCATATATAATAACTTTTAAAAACAGAGATGGGATCTCACTACGGTAGCCAAGTTGGTCTTGAACTCCTGACCTCAATCCCCCTGCCTCAGCTTTCCAAAATGTCTAAATATTCTTAATACTGTTTTAGGCTTCTGATAAGCTTAGTTAAAACATATTTTTACATTGTAATACTTGCTATTTATAACTGATCTTCTTGGTCCTGCCTTGTTACTTAGATCATGAAGTGTTAAATGTCCTAAGGAGTTTGGATATTTGTAAACGAGGTGCTTTAAAGGCTATTGTCTCTTAGTGGGTAAAAACAGCATCCATATGGACAGCCTAGTGAGGCTGAGGAAGCCTTGTGCTATTTTCATTTGTTAGTTTGTCTGTTTATTTATTTATTTTCAGATGGAGTCTTGCTCTGTCGCCCAGGTTGGAATGCAGTGGTGTGATCTCGGCTCAATGCAACCTCTGCCTCCTGGTTCAAGCAATTCTTCTGTCTCAGCCTCCAAAGTAGCTAGGACTACAGGCGCATGCCACCATGCCCGGCTAATATTTTTGGTAATTTTAGTAGAGACGGGGTTTCACCATATTGGTCAGGCTGGATTTATTTATTTTATCAATTTTCTTCTTTTGAGATGAAGTCTTGCTCTGTTGCCCAGGCTGGAGTACAGTGGTGTTATCTCGGCTCACTGCAGCCTCCACCTCTTGGGTTCCAGAAATTCTCTTGCTTCAGACTCCTGAGTAGCTGGGATTACATGATGTACCCCCATGCCTGGTTAATTTTTGTATTTTAGTAGAGATGGGGTTTTACCATGTTGGCCAGGCTGGTCTCGAACTCCTGACCTCAGATGGTCCACCCATCTTGGCCTCCCAAAGTACTGGGATTACAGGCAGGAGCCACTGTGCCCACCCTTATGCTGTTTTTTAAAGAGGGGATTCCCTACCAGGAAGCAAGCCTCTATATATAGAGGCCGAGGAACACAGGGTTGCAAATACAACGTGGTATTCTTAATGGGATGCTGAAACCATGACTTGTAAGTTGAAGATATTTATTTCTGGTTTTCAGAGGATTTTAAAATACTGAGTTGAATAAAATTTTGGAGAAGTTTAGAATTTGGTAGGAACAGACACCTACTTTTACATCCCAGATTCTTTTAAAAGAATATTCTGAGAGCTGAACATGAAATGGATATTTAACAAGAACTGTAGACCAGCCAATCAGGCACTTGTTATTGGACATAATATTAACTAGAACACATGTATTAAAGAACAACTCTGGAGTCACAGAATGACCAAAAGAAAAGGCTTAGAACTAACTAATGAACAGAATTTCCAAGAAATAAAAGGTAGGGGAAAAGATTCTGTAAGAAAATAAATGAAACAAAATGGTTACATTCAACTAAAAATTTGTTCCTACAAGGATTGCTATTATTTCTCACCCTTGGCCTCACTCCTTTCCTCTCAAAGCAGGTAAGTGCAGATAGGGAGGTGCTATCTGTATTTTGTTATTACAGGAATTCTGGGAGAGGACTCTAGTGAGCTATCTCTTGCTCACTGCTATTCTGAAGGAGTGGTTAGGAAAGATCAAAGAAAGAGCTACAGAAAGCAGCCTGTAGATTTTTATGTATCTCAGCCTATTTCTAGCACATTTCTAGGAATGCATGTTTGTGGGAATAGCAAGGTTAAACAGGTCTTCTTATGGGGTTTGGCCACCATCAGTCCCACCTTCACCCTTACTGCTCTTTTCTCCAGTCTGTTTGGAGGTCAATAAGTTGGAATTTTCAGAGGAGAACCTTTAGTCAAGACAGTGATAGAGGAACAAATTTTACAGCTAAACACCTCAATAATGATTGGACTTGTAGCTACCTAGGGTATGCTGACTTTCCTTTTTTTTTTTTTTTTTTTTTTTTTTTGCTAACTCACTGAGCAGGTATGTTGGCTTTCTTTGACATAAAGGATTAGAAAGAGAGCAAGGGTCTAGAGGTAGGGATGTTTGGCCCAGCCTCTCCTTACTGCAATCTAAAATAGAAACATGCAGGGTAAGGCAGAGAGTAGCACAAATATAAGACTATAGAAAGCAGGACAGCTCCTCTCAGGAGAGAAAAAAATATAAGGATAAATTCTAGATCCCCAGGCCAAAGAAGGTAATAGGGGCATTATTTTAGCCCTAACTATTTACTATTTTTTTTTTTTTTTTTTTGCGATGGAGTCTTGATCTGTTGCCAGGCTGGAGTGCAATGGCGTGATCTTGGCTTACTGCAACCTCCGCCTCCCAGGTTCAAGTGGTTATCCTGCCTCAGTTTTCCAAGTAGTTGGGATTATAGGCGCGCACCACCATGCCCAGCTAATTTTAATATTTTTAGTAGAGCTGGGGTTTCACCATGTTGGTTAGGATGGTCTTGATATCCTGACCTTGTGATCCACCCACCTCAGCCTCCCAAAGTGCCGGGATTACAGGTGTAAGCAACTGTGCCTGCCCATTTTAGCCCTAACTCTTATCTATCTGACTCTTTAAATGTCTTTGTATATATCCAGAAGGAGCTAAAGGAAGAAGGATGTTTTTTGCTACAAAGAAAAAACGAACGCTGCTTTTACAGAACCAGCACTGGGGGGCACTGCAGCAAAGTATACTGAGCATGACCTGTAAGACTGCCCAGAGGTTCCAACTCTGGAAATTAGGGGAACAGAGGAAATACTCATTGGTGAAACTCAGTGCACTTCCATTTCAAATAACGATCTAAGCTTTTTCTTAATATGCTCTTCTCATATACTTCATTTAATAGTGTTAAATGAGTTAAATTATAACTTGAATTTAAACCTAAATTATAACTACCATTCATAATTTCCTGAGTGACAGTGTTCATGACAATAGGAAAGAAAAATAAATTTTAGAAAGTACTCTTTAAAAAGCAATTTGGCAGTATGTATCAAGAACCTTAAAAGTATAAACAATCATTGACCTAGCAATTCCATTTCTAAGAATACAAGATGAAACAATGAAAAATGTATATACGACAAGCTTTTGCACCAGAATGCCCACCATCACAGCATTATTAGTAAAAATATTTAAACCTTAATATCAAAGAGAGGTAAAATAAATTATGGTATAGCTACAAAATGGAATAGGCATATATTAAAAATATTCTCTATAAAATTTTCTTAGTAACTGATGTGTTAATTGAAGAGAAGACACAATTGAAAGTACACTGTAATCTCAATAAAATTAAAAGAAAAAGTACTAGGCCAGGCTCGGTGGCTCACACCTGTAATCCATCACTTTGGGAGACCAAGGTAGGTGGATCATGAGGTCAGGAGATCGAGACCATCCTGGCTAATATGGTGAAACCCTATCTCTACTAAAAATACAAAAAATTAGCTGGGCGTGGTGGTACATACCTATAGTCCCAGCTACTTGGGAGGCTGAGGCAGGAGAATCGCTTGAACCTGGTTAGGATGGTTGCAGTGAGCAGAGACTGCACCACTGCACTCCAACCTGGGCAACAGGGCGAGACTCAACCTCAAGAAAAAGAAAAAGAAAAACTACTAGAAGAAAACACACCAAAATATTAACAGTAGTTGTCTACAAGTGGCAAGATTCAGTTTTATTTTGTTTACATTAACATTTTTATATTTCTTCTTATAGGATGAGCATATGCTCACGTAGGAGAGCTCAAATTTATAAGAACTCTACCTTGTATTTTATATTTATATCAAAAAATAAGCATAGTTTATTAATAAAAATGTAAGTGACCTCTTGAGAGATTTAAACGTTTCTATAAATATATTAATAGAAACTACAGAAAGAAAAACAGACAGTGGTCAGCTGGCTTGCTCCCTATCCAAATGACCCATTTAATTTTAACATTTTCTCAATAAAATAAAACAAAATTACTTCATGTAATAAACTTTCAGGTTGCTTCTAAATGACCAACATTACAAATATTAAATATACTTAACATTTATAAATATCCTAGTATCTACCATATTACATTTAAACTTCGGGAAAAAAAGGACAGAGTTTTAGGTGCATTATAACAGAAGACTTCCATATACTGTTAGTCCTGGCATCACAAAGTGAACCACTTAAAAACCACAGTAACTTCTCACCTACATGGCTTTAGGCATACAGAATGCGGAAAGAAATATAGTGATGTGACAGCACCCAACTGATCAGCAGACATTGCTAATCTGTGTTCCATAACGAGTCAACCAATAGGCCCTTAGAAAATTTGTTAAAAATTAAAAAAACCCACCACCACAAAAGTCTGCAGAATTAGCTGTATCAAAAGCTCAATAATACAAAAATGTAAAGAGTGATAACAGGAAGACCACGAGGAACATTCAAAAGACTTGTGCCATAAGTCTGTGATCTCAGAGAAGTCCCAATCCCTGGAAGGCTCAGGTTCCTTACCTATGCAATAGGATTATGATAACATATACTTTATAGGATTATCACCAGGAGTTAATTAAATTAAAACATTTCGGTTCATGTGATTTACAAATTGTAAAACACAGGTTCAGGTGCAATGGCTCATGCCTGTAATCCAAACACTTTGGTAAGCTAAGGCGGGTGGATCATTTGAGGTCAAGAGTTCCGAGACCAGCCTGGCCAACATGGTGAAACTCTTGTCTCTACTAAATACAAAAATTAGCCGGATGTGGTGGTGGGTGACTGTAATTCCAGCTACTCAGGAGACTGAGGCAGGAGAATCATTTGAACTCAGGAGGCGGAGCTGGAAGTGAGCTGAAATCATGCCACTGAGCTCTAGCCTGGGCAAACAGAGTGAGACTGTCTCAAAACAAATAAACAAAATGTAAAACACTAATAAGGTAATGACAACAACAAAGTCCCCTCCTATGCTTCAGCTATTTTTTTTTTCTTTTTTTCAGAGAGTCTCACCCTGTTGCTTAGGCTGGAGTGCAATGGTACAATATCCGATCACAGCAATCTCCACTTCCCCTGGGTTCATGCAATTCTCCTGCCTCAGCCTCCTGAGTAGCTAGGACTACAGGCATGCATCACCACACTTGGCTAATTTGTGTATTTTAGTAGAGGAAGGGTTTCACTCTGTTGGTCAGGCTGGCCTCGAACTCCAGACCTCAAGTGATCTGCCTACCGTGGCCTCCCAAAGTGCTAGGATTACAGGCACGATCCACCACGTCCAGCCTGAAACATAATTTTTTTTTTTTTTTCTTTTTTTAGACAGAGTCTTGCTCTGTCACCAGGCTGGAGTGCAGAGGCAGGATCTCGGCTCACTGTAACCTCTGTCTCCTCGGTTCAAGTGATTATCCTGCCTCAGCCTCCTGAGTAGCTGGGGCTATAGAAAGGAACCACCACAACCAGCTAATTTTTCTATTTTTAGTAGAAACAAAGTTGGTTAGGATAGTCTCGACCTCTTGACCTCATGATCTGCCCACCTCAGCCTCCCAAAGTACTGGGATTACAGGTGTAAGCTACTGTGCCTAGATGAAACATGAATTTTTAAAGTTTGTATGTGTCTTAAAAATTCATGCTTTCTTCCTTCAGCACCTCTTGGAAAAAATAAATTCATCCTTTTGAAGATTCTAACTTAGAGTACCATTTTAAAATTTTTTTTTTTTTTTTTT
>NW_016107368.1:2289818-2296717 GCF_001604975.1 Cebus imitator | reverse complement strand
AGCCAGGCGCGGTGGCACACGCCTGTAGTCCCAGCTGTTTTGGGGGCTGAGGTGGGAGGATAACCTGAGCTCAGGAGGTTGAGGCTGCAGTGAGCCACGATAGTGGGCAACCAGAATGAGACCTTGTCTCAAATACCAAACGAAATCAGTTCTGGTAACAAAATCTGCATTGCCAATGAAATATGTAGTATGACTAATGACAAAAATAAAAAGTATCTTTGATTAGGATAATGTGTTAGACAAAAATAGGGAGGCAAGGACTTTCAAATTAATTCTGCTGTAACAAGTTAAAAAATTGAAAATATTCAAAGAAGTAGATTTGAGAATAGAGATTCTCATGCCAATTATGGAATATAGTTGTAAAAAGACAAAATTTAGGCTGGGTGCAGTGGCTCACACCTGTAATCCCAGCACTTTGGGAGGCCGAGGTGGGTGGATCACTTGAGATCAGGAGTTTGATATCAGCCTGGCCAACATGGTGAAACCCATCTCTACTAAAAATACAAAAATTAGCTGGGTATGGTGACATGCCCCCTTAATTCCAGCTACTCAGGAGACTGAGGCAGGAGAATCAGTTGAACCCAGGAGGTGGAGGTTGCAGTGAGCCAAGACTTCCCCACTGGACTCCAGCCGGGTGACAGAGCAAGACTTTGTTTCCAAAAAAAGAAAAAAATTAAATTATTAATAGATATACAATGAGGAATTAACCATCCATTATGCTAAATTTTTAGGAAAGAATATATTCTAATTTACTAACTGCAATTATCAATATTTAGTCAAAATACAAGTAACTCAACAAAAATGATGTCTGTAAAAAAAAACTAAAAAATCACAATAAAAGTAATTGTGTATAATTATTAAACCCTATCAAATTTTAATACATAAATTCAGTCTCCTTTATCAAATTAAAGAACATTTCCAAAAAACATGAAAATGTAACATGGCTGTTTTTTTTTTTTTTTTTTTTTGAGACAGTCTCACTCTGTCACCCAGGCTGGAGTGCAAGTGGCACAATACTGGCTCACTACAACCTCCGCCTTCCAGGTTCAAGTTCAAGTGATTCTTGTTCTTCAATCTCCAAATAGCTAGAATTACAGACGTGTGTCACTAACGCCCAGCTAATTTTGTATTTTTAGAATACAGTTTTAAAGTGGCTTTTATTACTAATAAAAAGGTTAACTGTTATTTTTGCTTTTCAAGACTGAAATCACTAACAAAAGAAAAAAACCAAGAGGCTAATATATTACCATTCTTCTAATTAAAAAAAAAAGTTAAAAATCCAACTACTTTCCACATGCAGAGATCCTCAAATTATTACTCACACACAAAAAAAAGAAAAAAATTCTTACTCTGAAAAAATAACACTCCATATCAAGCTGTTGGTTCTATATGCAAATGCATTAATCATGTTTACTGGTTAAGTAGCTTCTGTTTTGAAGACATACAAATATATAATAATATCTTTATTTGGTTCTTTATCAAATGTTTGCTTTTTACTCATGTTCAAGCCTCTCATTACATGAAATAACTGAAACATTTACTTTATATTTGTGTCAGATAATTCCAATACGAACTATTTTTTTGTCTGATTCTCTTCATGGTTGTTTTCTTTTCCTTTTTTTTTTTTTTGAGACAGAGTCTTGCTCTGTCACCCAGGCTAGAGTGCAATGGCGTGATCTTGGCTCACTGCAATCTCTGCCACCCAGGTTCAAGCGATGCTCCCTGTCTCAGCATCCCCGAGTCGCTGGGATTATAGGCACGCACCACCAGGCCCAGCTAATTTTTGTATTTTTAGTAGAGACAGGGTTTTACCATGTTGGTCGGGCTGTTCTTTAACACCTGACCTTGTGGTCCACACACCTCAGCCTCCCAAAGTGCTAGGATTTCAGGAGTGAGCCACTGAGCTTGGCCTTGACTGATATTTTTGCTGTGTACTCACTTTTCTTAAGATTTTACTTCTAGAAAATTCTTTAAGGCAAGTTCCTTCAGAATAGATTTAGATATGATTCTGTTAGGTGTTTGGGGAGACCACCGCTATAGAACACTTAATCAAAATCTAAACTTCTTTTTCTTTTTTACCATAAAAATATGAATTCAGGTGAAAACCTAGGCAAAAGCTAAGTCATAGTTATAAACTTTAATAGGATATTTATTTTTCCCCATTTTAATCAATGACAAATTTTTATTTTTATTTTATTATTATTATTATTTTAAAAGACAGGGTTTCACTGTGTTGGTCAGGCTGGCCTTGAACTCCCGACCTCAGGTGATCTGCCCACCTTGGCCTCCAAAATGCTTGGATTACAGGTGTGAGCCACCACGCCGGCCTCATCAATGACAAATTTTAAGACAGACTTTTTCCATATAATCCCTCAGCCACTAAATGGAACTGGAGTGGGTTTATTTCTAGTTCACCCCTGTGCTGAAAGTAGCATTTTAGGATCTCAAAATTTTCATGGAGATGTAGCCACCTATGATACATTCTAACTTGGAAAGACCTTTGACTATCTACATTAGAAAAGGTCCTCAAGGTAAAGCTGGCTTCAGTGACTTTTTTGGCTTTCTTGATCTTACTTTCATTTAATCCCTAGCCCACATTTTTCTGTTTTGCATGGTCATGGATACATTAAAAAAAATTTTTTTTACCCAATATTTAAGTTGTTTTTAACTTCAAGAAGGTTGTTCACTTTGTGTCCCTATATATCATATGCTAGAATCAAAAGCTAAATATTATTACCTTTCAATGATGTTGTTATTTATTTATTTATTTATTTATTTATTTTTGAGATGTAGTTTTGCTCATCTCCCAGGCTGGAGTACAATGATGAAATCTTGGCTCACCGCAACCCCTGCCTTTTAGGTTCAAGTGATTCTCCTGCCTCAGCCTCCTGAGTAGCTGGGATTACAGACATCTGCCACCACCTACTAATTTTTGTATTCTTTTTTTTTTTTTTTAAGATGGAGTCTTGTTTTGTCACCCAGGCTGGAGTGTAGTGGTATGATCTGGGTTCACTGGAACCTCCACCTCCCAGGTTCAAGTGATTCTCCTGCCTCAGCCTCCCGGGGCTAAAGGTGTGCACCACCATGCCCGGCTAATTTGTGTATTCTTAGTAGAGATGAAGTTTCACCATGTTGGCCAGGCTGGTCTTGAACTCCTGACCTCAACTGATCTGTCTGCCTCAGCCTCCTGGAGTGCCGGGATTACGGGCATGAGCCACTGTGCCCAGCCTCAGTGTTATTCCTTTTAATAGCATGTTACCTATAAGAGTTCTTGCGTCGGCCGGGTGCGATGGCTCACGCCTGTAATCCTAGCACTTTGGGAGGCTGAGGTGGGTGGATCACCTGAGGTCAAGAGTTCAGGACCAGCCTGGTCATCACTGTGAAACCCCAACTTTTTTTTTTTTTTAAACAAGTTCTAGTGTTGACTACAGTGATTTTTTAGTAAGAATTTTTAATCTCTATGTGTGTGTGTAGATGTATATCTATATATTTCTCTCTATATATGTACAAACAACTAGGTGTCTTTTGCTTGAAGATTTTGGCTCTTCCCAAAGCGGTAATATATACTTACTCATAAGATAAACCAAAAACTGATAATAATAATGTTTTATTAAACATTATAATAATTTATATTATACAATAACTAACAAATTAGTAAATAGTTATGCAAGGTTATTATTTCAGTAATAACCCTTCTGCCTACAGAAACTCTTACTTACTTTGGAAGGAGAACCATCTGTAATTTTCACCAACTGCCAAAGAATCGAGTAATGGGAACACTGCAGTGCTTGCACGACTATCTGTATCAACAAAAAAAAAATTTAATGAAAAACTAAAAAAAGAGATAATCTGTTTGCACAGTACTAAGATAATATTTATCACAGTTGTTATTTTATGGTAAAGCTTCAAGTCTAAATTTTTGTATAATTAATGAGAAAGAATAAAATATTTGGTTAAAAAGGACAAACGAATAGATCAATCTGGAGAATAAAGATACAACATATGGAAATAAATGTACACTGAAATAGCACTATGCCTAAACAAAAATGTAGTGTCATATTTTGCTTAATTTTTTAAAAGTAGACTTATGAAATTATTTTTATCCAAATTTTATAGTTGAAATATCTGAATCTAAAATATTTACCCAAGTTTTCTAAAAAATTTCTACTTGTTTTGAAGTATTTTAATGTGAAAATAATCATATCAAAAAGTACATTTATAAGTATAAAGTTTAATGAATATAAAGCAAAAGTACTTGTGTAACCACCACCCACATCAAGAAATAAAACATTGCCAGCATCTCCTTCCAATGTATCTTTCTTCTGCCAAGGGCAACAGTTATTATGAATTATTTGCGAACTGGTGTATTTTAACTCCCTAAGTCTGCATTCCTAAAGTTTTTTATACGTACTGTTGAACAATACATAAATGTAATCATACAATATGTATTACTTTGAGTCTTTTTTCATTTAACATATGTTTCAGATTTATATATGTTGCATGTACCTAGAGTTCATTAGTTTTTAGTTCTGTGTAATATTTAGAATACCCCCTATTCATCTATCATTGGTAAACTTTTACACTGCTTTGAGTTTTAGTCCATTATGAATAATACTGCGATAAACATGCTTACATATGTTTTGCACGGTTACAATATATTGTTTTCATTGAAGTATATGAAAAAATTCAGTCTAACAAAGTAGTTTGGAAAAAGGTATATTTTAATAACCTTTGTAGAGAACATGGATATTCCTTGGTATGACATCAATACTCCACAGCACACTTGCAAGATAGTGAAAGTGAAAAAAAAAGCAAACAACATCTTGATCTTACCATAAAAACAGTTTTGACTTCATGGACCTGTCCTGGAAACCCCCCCAAGGATTCACGGACCACACTTTGAGAATATCAATATTATTAGGTATGCTTTATTACAATAAGATACATCAAGTATTAAAACAAAAATACAGTAAAAGATCTATCCAAATTGGAATTCTTTTATAATATTTAATCAATTTTACTTTTCTCAATTCTGATATTTGTTTCTCTGGAAAATACAGACACAATCCTATTCCTAACCAGCTTTAAGAATAGGACTGCTGGATCATACAGTATGTGTTTGTATAATGTTATTAGATATTCCCAAACTGTTAGCAGCTACTAGTCATTGACAGTTGCCGTGTCTTCATGTTTTTACCAACACTTGATATCACATTGCTTTAAGTCTGGAAATTCTATTACATATGGGTAGTGGTTTTAATTTACATTTCTCTAAATACAATGAGGAGAAGCATTTTTTTCTTTTACTTTTTTTTGAGATGGAGTCTTGCACTGTCA
Organism: Cebus imitator; assembly: GCF_001604975.1. Classification (NCBI taxonomy): domain Eukaryota; kingdom Metazoa; phylum Chordata; class Mammalia; order Primates; family Cebidae; genus Cebus; species Cebus imitator. Next base: position 2,291,380 of record NW_016107368.1, on the reverse strand, counting down.
CCTGGGCTGGAGTGCAATGACGCAATCCTGGCTCAGTGCAACCTCCATCTCCCGGGTTCAAGTGATTCTCCTGCCTCTGCCTCCTGAGTACCTGGGATTACAGGTGCCTGCCACCATGCCTGGCTAATTTTTGTATTTTTAGTAGAGAAGGGGTTTCACTATGTTGGCCAGGCTGGTCTCAAGCTCCTGACCTGGTGATCTGCCTGCCTCGGCCTCCCAAAGTGCTGGGATTACAGGCGTGAAGTCATCGGTGCCGGCCACTTTCTCATTTTTTGTTGGCATTTAAATTTCTGTTTCCTGAAACATCTATTCAAGTCTTTTGTCTCTGTTTTCCAGAAAGATAAATATCAGAATTCAGGAAAGTAAAACTGATGAAGGATCACAATGTGAAACAGAATTCCAATTTTGATAGGTTTTTTTTTATTTCTGAGGTGGAGTCTTGCTCTGTCACCCAGACTGGAGTGCAGTGGCGCAATCTTGCGTCACTGCAACCTCCGCCTCCTGGGTTGATGCGATTCTTCTGCCTCAGCCTCCTGAGCAGCTGGGACTACATGTGTGCACCACCATGCCCAGCTAATTTTTTTCAATTTTATTTTAGTAGAGATTGAGTTTTACCCTGTTAGCCAGGATGGTCTCAATCTCCTGACCTTGTGATCGGTCCACCTAGGCATCCCAAAGTACTGGGATTACAGGTATGAGCCACCATGCCGGGCCTTGAATAGGTCTTTTACTACATCTTTTGAATAAATGATGTATCTTTTTACAATAAAGCACACTTAATATTGATATTCCATTATTTATTTTATTTTTGAGACAGAGTCTCACTCAGTCACCCAGGCTGGAATGCAGTGGCGCGATCTTGGCTCACTGCCACCTCTGCCTCTGGAGTTAAAGTGAGTTTCTCCTGTCTCGGCTTCCTAAGTAGCTCAGATTATAGGCGCATGCCATGATGCCCAGCTAATTTTTGTATTTTTAGTAGAGACGGAGGGTACACCATGTTGTTCAGGCCGGTCTTGAACTCCTGACCTCACGTGATCCACCTGCCTTGACCAAAGTGCTAGGATTATAGGTGTGAGCTACTGCGCCTGGCCAATATTCCATTATTTAATTGGTAAATTTATCTAGTATAACTATTATCTTCCTCATTTGATATACTACAAACCATAAAGGTGAACATATGTAGATAAGTTAAAAGGGAAATCAATAAGTAGAATGCTGCAGGAAGTAGTTGATAGTTTAAGCTGATTTTTCTTTTTCTTTTTTTTTTAGATGGAGTCTTGCTCTGTCACCCAGGCTGGAGTGCAATGGCTTGATCTCGGCTCACTGCAACCTCTGCCTCCTGGGTTCAAGTGATTTTCCTGCCTCAGCCTCCCAAGTAGCTGGGATTACAGGCATGCGCCACCACGCCCAGCTAATTTTTATATTTTTAGTAGAGACGTGGTTTCACCATGTTGCTCAGGCTGGTCTTGAACTCCTGACCTTGTGATCCACCCACCTTGGTCTCCTGAAGGACTGGCATTACAGGCATGAGTCACCATGCCTAGCCCTTTTTTTTTTTTTTT
>NW_016107368.1:2274163-2288976 GCF_001604975.1 Cebus imitator | reverse complement strand
AAAAAAAAAAAAAAAAAAGAAAAAAAGAATTACAGGAATGAGTGGTGCTGCCTTTGGTGCAACATTAATCAGATGATGTCAGGATTTTACTAAACATAATAATTAAATGACTCATGTCAGAATGCAGAAAATAAAGTATCGAAACACTGTCAAGTTATAAACATTAGTGCTAAACAAATCACCCTAATACATTTAGAAGATGTTCAAGGGTCCTGAGATACCTTAAGATAAATTCTAAATTACAGTATTAAGTACAATGGTAATGACGTCTGCAAGGAAAGAAAAGACAAGATTTAAAAAATTCCCTTGAATTTGAAACAACCCTATTTGTTAAATTACTAAAAAAGTGATATATAAATAATAATCAATGGGAAATTAAGCTGGAAAAGAGTAATGTTGAAGAAGAAATGCTTTATTTTGGTTATATCCTTGTCCTACTAATTATAAATATCACTTTCTTTCCTTCTAATTTTCTATTATCCTACGCTAGAAATATTTCAAGCTATTCCATAGTTTTAAAGAAGTTTCTTTTCGGGGTTACGAGGGAACAGAGACACTTGGTTGTCCCATTACATGTTTCAAATAAAGAATTACCCTTCCAATCTGTTTCACACATTGGTATTCCTTTTAAGTTTACTTTTAAAGGGACTCCACTGCATTACCTTAAAATAAAAAGCTTGCTCTTATTGACTGGGAAACATTCTGCTTTCTCACAGACATAATTCTATAATATAGCTGATCAGATACCAAAAGAAAATTTAGAACTTCTTTCAAGCTTTACTATTAGCCATTTTGGTATTTTATCCTTCACATCAGCAATGTTATCCTAATATGTCCACAAGTCATTATTCAATAACTTCATCTTTCTGGAGGACAAATGAAACAAAAAACAAGGAATATAAAATTGAGAAAGGGAGGCCACTGTTGTAATCTTTGAGTACCAAACTACTGCCTTTGATTAACACTGCTCTGAGCCTGCAGAGGATCATCATATGACAGTAAGTAGCTGTTAACTAATAATTTCTTCCAACCCACCTTCTTTGTCCTCCTGTTCCATGAAAAAATGTTGTTCCTGGAAAGAAACGCTAATGTGATTGTACATTTCTAGGCAAATTAAGAAGTAGGAGTGCCCTTTCTATCTTCTCCTGTCTGCCAGGACACCAATACCCCAGGAAAACTTTGGTCCCTGAAAGACTGGGGGAGCAGTGACACCCTACTTCCCCTAATGATACTTTATGGTTATGAATGTGAGAAATAAATTTCTACTATGTTAAACTCTGAGATTTTGAAATTAATTGATTATAGCAGCCAGTACTACTTTAATCAAAATAAAATTCTTATTAGCCCCTTTCCTTGATAATTGCTTTTATCTCTTTAAAAGAACTATAGCTTTTTATCTCCGACTAACTGGTTGAATCAGTGAGAATCATTCAGCTTGTGGCTAATGACAGGAACCACCCATCTTGAAGATTAATTTTATTATTAACGTAAAGCTTCTGAAATGTTTAAGTTTAGAAAACTAAATTTACATGGAAAATAAAGTATGAATTAAGACTAGAGAATAACAGTAATGAAAATGATTATGCATATATGGTTGTGTGTATACATGCACATTATCTACACCTATAAGATATGTTTAAAATTCTAAAAATTCACATAATGACAGTGGAAAATGTGGGCTCTTCTACTTTTCTGTTGGCAATGGACATTAAAAAGAAGAAAGCTCAAACTTAGTGAACATATGCATCATAAAAGAGTGAACTAAACTTAATTGTATCTGATAGTCAATACTGGTCTATCATTTTTAGACTGGGTTAATATGAGTGACAATTAACATCCTCTTCAAAATGAGCCTTTAGATGCAAATAAATAATAAATATGGCTCTTGCAAAGAGGATATAAGGCTGAAAAATAAACACATGAAAAAATATCTTTTTTTTTTTTTGAAATGGAGTTTTGCTCTTTTTGCCCAGGCTGGAGTCCAACAGTGCAATCTCGGCTCACTGCAACCTCCGCCTCCCGGGTTCAAGCGATTCTCCTCCCTCAGCCTCCTGAGTAGCTGGGATTACAGGCATGCACCACCAAGCCCAGTTAATTTTTTTTGTATTTTTAGTTGAGACTGGGTTTCTTTTTTTTTTTTTTAGTAGAGAGGGGGTTTCACCGTGTTGACCAGTGTGAGCCACCTCACCTGGCTGAGACAGGGTTTCTCCATGTTGGTCAGGCTGGTCTCAAACTCCACACCTCAGGTGATCCACCTGCCTCAGCCTCCCAAAGTGCTGGGATTACAGGCAAGAGCCACCACGCTCAGCTTTTTTTTTTTTTGTTTTTGAGACGGAGTCTCTCTGTCACCAGGCGGGAGTGGAGTGGTGTGATCTCAGCTCACTGCAACCTCTGCCTCCCATCTGCAAGCCATTCTTGTGCCTCGGCCTCCCAAGTAGGTAGGTTTACAGATGTGTGCTACCACGCCCAGCTAATTTTTAAATTTTTAGTAGAGATGGGGTTTTGCCATGTTGGCCAGGCTGGTCTCAAATTCCTGGACTCAAGGGATTCACCTGTCTCGGCCTCCCAAAGTGCTGGGATTATAGGTGTGTGCCAACACACCCAGCCTTAACACCTTTAGTATCAGGAAAAAATATGTTAGGCCAGGTGTGGTGGTTCATGCATGTAATCCCAGCACTTTGGGAGGCCAATGTGGGTGGATCGCTTGAGCCCAAAAGTTCAAGACCAGCCTGGACAATGTGGTGAACAATGTTGCTACTAAAAATACACAAAATTAGCTGAGTGTGGTGGCAGGCGTCTGTAATCCCAAATCACATCACTGCATTCCAGCCTAGGTGACAGAATAAGACTCTATCTCAAAAAAAAAAAAAAAAAAAAAAAAAAAAAAAAAAAAAAAAAAAAAAAAAAAAAAAAAAAAAAAAAAAAAAAAAGAAAAAGAAAAAGAAAAATATGTTAAAAGCATAATGAAATACTGCTATACTACTATATACTTAGAAGGATAGCTAAAGTAAAAATTAAAAATTATCAAGTACCAATGAGGATACACAATAACTGAAGCTCAAAGCTCATATATTGATGGCAAGAATGCAGAATGGTATATCCACTCTGGAAAATGGTTTGGCGTTTCAAATAAAATTAAATATATACTTACCATAAATCCTAGCAATTTTACTCCCGGGCATTTACTTAATAGAAAGTAATATTTATGTTCAGACAAAAATTTGTATGCAAATATTCATGACAGACTTAGGACAGCCAAATGCTGGACACAACTCAATGTCCTTCAGTGGCTGGATGGATAAAACAAACTTATGTATCCACACAATGGAATATTACTTAGCAGTAAAAAGGAATGAACTTTGACTCACACAACTTGAATTAATCTCAAAAATATTATTTTCAGGGAAGACATTATGCTCAGTGAAAGACATTATGCTCTAAAGGGTTACAGACTGTATTTATTTGAAAATCTTAGACGAAACGACAGTAATGAAAAAAATCATTATGTCCAGGAGTTTCAGGTGGTATGAGTATACGTCTATAAAAGGATAGCATGAAGAAGTCTTCTGAGATGAGGAAACTGTTCTGTGTCTTGATTGTGGTGATCACTACAAAAATCTAAACATGTTAAAATTCTTAAGACTGTACATAAAAAGAAAAATTAGTCAATTTTGTTGTATAATAATTAAAAATAATATGGCAGAGTAAAGTTCACAGTAACATTTTTAAGGAAATGTTAAGAAATGCACACTGATGCAAATCTTAAGTGATATAAGTAGCAAACGATTTAGTAAAGAGAAAAGATTCATAAATTCTAGGAAATGGGAAATTATCCAATGTACTGTATTATTAGCAGGACACTATATCATAAATTAAAAAATAAAAACTATCATTAGAAGCGTGAAAAACTCAAGTAAAAAATTCAAGCAGTTAAAAGGTTAACTTCTGAAATTTAAAGAACTAAAAGATTTCTCAAAGAATGGATTACGAGGCAGGCTAACGCACATTAATCCTTGGCAATTCAAGACCCTGAAATTTTACTGTCAAGCTTACATATAAATTCCATGTATTGGAAACAAGGAAGAGTAAAAAGGAAAATCATATGTCACCAGTCTGGTGTAGAGATTATATTCTCTTTTTGCAATCTCTCTCCCTTTTTTTTTTTTTTTTTTTGAGACAAAGTTTTGCTCTTGTTGCCCAGGCTGGATTGCAATGGTGTGATCTCAGCTCAATGCAACCTCTGGCTCCTGGGTTCAAGCTATTCTCCTGCTTCAGCCTAGAGTAGCTGGGATTACAGGCATGTGCTACCATGCCTGGCTCAATTTTTGTATTTTTAGTAGAGATGGGGTTTCACCACATTGGCCAAGCTGGTCTCAAACTCCTGACCTCAGGTGATCCACCGGTCTTGGCCTCCCCAAGTGCTGGAATTATAGGCATCAGCCACTGCACTTGGCCTGTAATAGCTCCTTATATTTATCTCCAAAAGGAGGTTTGGTATATAGTGGGAAGCACACTGGACCAGGAGTTCACATCACAAAACCTCAGTTCTATGCTTAAGAGTTCATGGACACTAGCTTTTTCTCCCTGAACACACTATAGGCTGCAGTATCAAACAAGATCTTGCTATATCTATTCTGAATGATCGGCTCAAAATAAATCAATGAGCAATTTCTGCTGGTGACCTTGCAAACTGAGAATAACACAAGCAAATGGTTATCCAAACAATGTGCACAATGCCTAAACCATCTTAAACCATTAAAACAGTAACATGGCACTTCTGTGCAGACAGAATCATGATCCTCATAAAAGAGTGGGCATACTTATAATACAAGGTAAGAATAATTACTTGAAGAACAAATCGAAGTGAAATGAATGACTTGTGCAAACAAATCTCAAAGATTTAAATCTAAAAAAAATAAGGTTATTAGAAGAAGAAAAAGTTGAATATTTAAATGATTAGGAAATGTAGGGAAAGGAAACGTATGAGAAAGAAAAAAGTAACAGAAAACAACAATTCTGATTATATACAAAGAAAGAAAATTTATATATCACATAATATGATGTATATATAATAAAATTCCTACTGGTAAAGCATGTAAGGAAACGACAAATGGTTAAGAACATTAATATGGAAAAAAAGCTTATAGGTCGGGCATGGTGGCTCATGCCTATAATCCCAGCACTTTGGGAGGTCAAGGCGGGTGGATCACGAGGTCAAGAGATCAAGATGATCCTGGCCAACATGGTGAAACCCAATCTCTACTAAAAATACAAAAATTCGCTGGGTGGGGTGGTGTGCACCTGTAGACCCAGCTGCTCGGGAGGCAGAGGCAGGAGAATCACTTGAACCTGGGAGACAGAGGTTGCAGTGAGCTGAGATTGCGCCACTGCACTTCAGTCTGGTGACAGAGCAAGACTGTCTCAAACAAAACAAAACAAAACAAAACAACCCTAATACAGGAAAAAAGCTTATACATTAAAATGAAACTAGAGATTTGATGTGGAGCACTCTGCTTATAGTTAACGATATTGTGCTGTATACTTAAAAATTTATTAAGAAAGCTGGGTACAGTGGCCTACTCCTGTAATCCCAGCACTTTGGGAGGCTCAGGCGGGAGGATTGCTTGAGTCCAGGAGTTTGAGATCAGCCTGGGCAACATAGTGAGACCTATCTCTTAAAAAATTTTTTTAAATCCTCATGTTATGCTTTTTAAACCACAATAAAACACACACACACACTCACATACAGAGGCAAAGCATAAGGTAATTTTACAGATGTATATAACAATCTTAGTACATAAATATTCCGAGATATAAATGTATGAAGATATAAAGCAGCAATCATTTAAAAGATACCAAAACGAAAGATGGCAATTTGTCAGTATCTGAACTGTCACTGTTAAATATCAAACAGATATTTATTCAGTACATAAGCTTTCTACTAGACATACGGGCTTAAAATATATTCCCACATCTAATGAAAAGATAAAAAAAGAACCAACTGCAGCAGTTTATTAATAATAATTGGTTTGATAAAATATACACATACAAGATCAGAAGCTGACAGCTAAGAAGAAGGACTCACATTTTGGCCAGGGAGAGAGAATGACAACGGTTAAGAAAAACTTCTAGAGAAGTAACCACCTATATCAAATCTTGACAGAAAATATATAAGATTTAATATGGCAACAAAGGGACAATATGAGGAAAGGAATGGAAATTTCAAAGAATGCTTGACTGACAAACTGTGAACAGGATGATACAGCCTAACTGTAAGCACAAACTCAGACTGGATCAGAAAAAACTGGATCACACAGGGCCTTAAAGGGGGGAGGGTAATCATGCATCCTGGTTTAGGCCTATTTCCTGGAATAATCATTTGTAGTATTCCTTCACTTTTAAAAGAATACTCATTTAAAATAATTTTCATTTAAAAGAATACTCATATGGTCACCTTACCATGAAAAAAATCTGGATGCTATCCTAAAAATGTTAGGAAATGTACAAAAGAGTAACATGATCAGATGTTTTAGAAATATGACTATAGCAACGGCAAAGGGAAGTGACCTTATCTGTTCCTTGTTAGCTTTATAGATGTAATATTTGATACATTAGAAATAATTGTAAAGCGTAAGAAAACATATGAATAGACCATTAAATTTAAGAACTAGTATAGGCCGGGCGCGGTGGCTCAAGCCTGTAATCCCAGCACTTTGGGAGGCCGAGGCGGGTGGATCACGAGGTCAAGAGATCGAGACCATCCTGGTCAACACGATGAAATCCCATCTCTACTAAAAATACAAAAAATTAGCTGGGCATGGTGACGCGTGCCTGTAATCCCAGCTACTCAGGAGGCTGAGGCAGGAGAATTGCCTGAACCCAGGAGGCGGAGGTTGCGGTGAGCCGAGATCACGCCATTGCACTCTAGCCTGGGTAAGGAGAGAGAAACTCCGTCCCAAAAAAAAAAAAAAAAAAGAACCAGTATAATCCCAATAACTTTGCACCCACCTAATGAACATTTTTCCTATTCTTTACCACAGCTAAACAACGGTACTAAACTTTATGTAATTCATGCCCCTGCTCTTGAAAAATACAGCTTTATGACATATATACAATATTAGATGATACATTAATTTTACTGGATTGGGGGCTTTAAAAAATGGTGTTGTGGCCTGACGTGGTGGCTCATGCTTATAATCTCAGAACTTCTGGAGGCCTAGGTGGGTGGGAAGCTTGAGGTCAGGAGGTTGAGACCAGCCTGGTGGCTCATGTCTATAATCCTGGCACTCTGGGAGGCCAAGGTGGGTGGGTCACCTGAGGTCAAGAGTTCAAGACCAGCGCCTGGCGAGCATGGAGAAACCCCATCTCTACTAAAATTACAAAAAGTAGTCAGGTGTTATGGCGCACGCTTGTAATCCCAACTACTTGGGAGGCCGAGGCAGGAGAATCGCTTGAACCTGGGAGGCGGAGGTCTTAGTGAGCTGAGATCGCACCACCGCACTCCAGCCTGGGCTTGAGTGAGAATCCATCTCAAGAAAAAAAAAAATGGTGTTGCACCACATGTAGTCTTCAGAGAGATGTACTTCACCCTAGCCACGCCTTTTAAGGACCTATGAAGATTTAAAAAAATATACAAATGTTTATGTTACACACCTGAATATTCAGCCAAAAGAAAAATAACTTTAAAAATATATATTTTAATTTAAATAAGTAATTTTTACAATAATTATGTAACTCTGAGTTTTAGACCAGAGAACTGAAATAAAAGAATAGATTACATCAATCTTTCCTATGGCTCTTGGTTCAGAAATTTCCGTTATGTTTTCTTTTATTTATATGACTGTATTTTGATCTGACATCCATCTATCTGTCTGTCTATCTATCTATCTATCTAATCTATCTTATCTATCTATCTGTCTGTCTGTCTGTCCATCTGTCTATCTAATCTATCTATTTATCTATCTATCTGAGACGGAGTTTCACTCCTGTTGTCCAGGCTGGAGTACAATGGTGCGATCTCAGCTCATCACAACCTCCGCCTCCTGGGTTCAAGTGATTTTCCTGCTTCAGCCTCCCAAGGAGCTGGGATTACAGGCATGTCACCATGCCCAGCTAATTTTGTATTTTTAGTAGAGATGGGGTTTCTTCATGTTGGTCAGGCTGGTCTTGAACTCCTGACCTCAGGTGATCCTCTACCTCCCAAAGTGCTGGGATTACAGGCGTGAGCCACCACGCCCGGCCAGGTCTGATTGTTTTCTAAACCTGAAAATACAAAATGGTCTGGCTTTGAAATGACCTTCATTAAACATGAGAAATAATTACTCTTCTCCTTTTATTTGCATCCTTTATTAAAAAATTAAGTTATATATATAAAAAAATACTGTTCTTAACATAATGTTCTGTATTAAAAAATGCAGTCATGTCACCACCAAAGCAATCAAGATATAGAAATTTCTATCAATTCTCAAAGCCCCCTGCCCCACCCTAGATCTGTTTTCTGCATCTATAGTTTTCTCTTTTCAAGAATGTATAATGAAATCATAGAGTAGGTAGTTATGTGCATCTGGTGTCTTTGACTTTGTACAATGCATATGAAATCTGACCATGTTCTTTTTTTTTTTTGAGACTGGGTCTCCCTTTATCACCCAGGCTGGAGGGAGTGGTGCAGTCTCGGCTACCACAGCCTCCACTTCCTGGGCTCAAGCAATCTTCCCACCTCAGCTCCCCCAAGTAGCTGAAACTAAAAAAGGTGGACCGCCACGCCCAGCTAATTTTTTATAGAGATGGTGTTTCGACATGTGGCCCACGCTGGTCTCAAACTCCTGAAGTTCAAGCAGTCTGTCCGCCTTGGCTTCCCAAAGTGCTAGGATTACAGGCATGAGCCACCACACTTGGACCAAATTCTCCCATTGTTGTTCTGTCACCAGCTCCTTCCATTTTTATTGCTCAGAAGTATTCTGTTGTATGAGGTGCTGCAATTTGTTTCTATACATTTATCAGCTGACAGATATTTTAGTTATTTGTAATTTTTAGCAATTACACATGCTACAAACATTCAAGAATAGGTTTTTATGTGAACCTAAGTTTTCATTTCACTTGGATAAACACTCAGGAGAGGGGCTGCCTTGTTACATAAGTGTATACGTAACTTTATTTAAAAACTGCCTAAATATTTTCCAAAATGGCTGTGCTATTTTGCACTCCCACCAGCAATGCATAAGAGTTTCAACTGCTTTGTATCCTTTTAGCATTATTACTAGTTATTACTGTTTTTTTCTTTGGCCTTTTTATAGATTTGTAATGCCATCTTATTGTTATAATTTACATTTCTCCAATGACTAAATGACTAATGATACTGAATTTCTTTTCATGTGCCTATTTGCCACCCATCTTTGGTGAAGTATTTATTCAACTCTTTGATTGTATATCTAGAAGATCCCATCGTCTCAGCTCAAAATCTCCTAAAACTGATAAGCAACTTCAGCAAAGTCTCAGGATACAAAATCAATGTGCAAAAATCACAAGCATTCCTATACACCAATAACAGACTTAAAGAAAGCCAAAACAAGAACAAACTGCCATTCACAAATGCTACAAAGAGAATAAAATACCTAGGAATACAACTAACAAAAAATGTAAAGGACCTCTTCAAGGAGAACCACAAACCACTGCTCAATGAAATAAGAGAGGACACAAACAAATGGAGAAACATTTCATGTTCATGGTTAGGAAGAATCAATATCGCGAAAATGGCCATACTGCCCAAAGTAATTTACAGATTCAATGCTATCCCCATCAAGCTACCAATGACCTTCTTCGCAGATCTGGAAAAAGCCACCTTAAACTTCATATGGAACCAAAAGAGAGCCCGCATAGCCAAGTCAATTCTAAGCAAAAAGAACAAAGCAGGGGGCATCACACTACCGGACTTCTAACTATACTACAAGGCTACAGTAATCAAAACAGCATGGTACTGGTACCAAAACAGAGATATAGACCAATGGAACAGAACAGAGGCCTCAGAGGCAACACAACACATCTAAAACCATCTGATCTTTGACAAACCTGACAAAAACAAGCAATGGAGAAAGGATTCCCTGTTTAATAAATGGTGTTGGGCAAACTGGCTAGCCATGTGCAGAAAGCAGAAACTGGACCCCTTCCTGACACCTTACACTAAAATCAACTCCAGATGGATTAAAGACTTAAACGTAAGTCCTAACACCATAAAAACCCTAGAAGAAAATCTAGGCAAAACCATTCAGGACATAGGCATAGGCAAGGACTTCATGACCAAAACACCAAAAGCATTGGCAACAGAAGCCAAAATAGACAAATGGGACCTAATCAAACTCCACAGCTTCTGCACAGCAAAAGAAATAGTCATTAGAGTGAATCGGCAACCAACAGAATGGGAGAAAATTTTTGCAGTTTACCCATCTGACAAAGGGCTGATACCCAGAATCTACAAAGAACTAAAACAGATTTACAAGAAAAAAACAAGCCCATTGAAAAGTGGGTGGAGAACATGAACAGACACTTTACAAAAGAAGACATACATGAGGCCAAGAAACATATGAAAAAATGCTCATCATCACTGGTCATTAGAGAAATGCAAATCAAAACTACATTGAGACACTATCACACGCCAGTTAGAATGGCGATCATTAAAAAATCTGGAGACAACAAATGCTGGAGAGGATGTGGAGAAATAGGAACACTTTTACACTGTTTGTGGGAGTGTAAATTAGTTCAACCATTGTGGAGGACAGTGTAGCGATTCCTCAAGGACCTGGAAATAGAAATTCCATTTGACCCAGCAATCCCATTACTGGGTATATATCCCAAAGGATTATAAATCGTTCCACTATAAGGACACATGCACACCAATGTTCACCGCAGCACAGTTTACAATAGCAAAGACCTGGAACCAACCCAAATGCCCATCGATGACAGACTGGACAGGGAAAATGTGGCACATATACACCCTGGAATATTATGCAGCCATCAAAAACGATGAGTTCGTGTCCTTTGTAGGGACATGGATGAACCTGAAAACCATCATTCTCAGCAAACTGACAGAAGAACAGAAAATCAAACACCGCATGTTCTCACTTATAGGCGGGTGTTGAACAGTGAGAACACATGGACACAGGGAGGGGAGCATCACACACTGGGGTCTGTTGGGAGGAAACAGGGGAGGGACAGCGGGGGGTGGGGAGTTGGGGAGAGATAGCATGAGGAGAAATGCCAGATATAGGTGATGGGGAGGAAGGCAGCAAATCACACTGCCATGTGTGTACCTATGCAACAATCTTGCATGTTCCTCACATGTATCCCAAAACCTAAAATGCAATAAAAAAATAAATAAAATTAAATTAAAAAAAAATTCAGATAAGTTGCTGAAAAAAAAAATGGGTTGTTTTAATTTCTTCAAACTTGTTTTTTTGAGATAGAGTTTCCATCTGTCACCCAGGCTGGAGTGCAGTGGCACAATCCCAGTTCACTGCAGCCTTAAACTCCTAGGCTTGAGTAATCCTTCCAACCTGGCATCCTGAGTAACTGCAACTGCAAGTGTATGCCACACGGTCCAGTTAATCTAAAAAAAAATTTTTGTAGACAGGCTTTCGCCATCTTGCCCAGGATGGTCTCAAACTCTGGGCTCAAGTGATCTTCTTGCCTCAGCCTCCCAAAATGTTGGAATTACAGGCGTGAGCCACCATGCTCAGACTGATTTCTTTCATTAATGTTTTATACTTTTCAGCATACAGATCTTGCACATAATTTTTTAGATTTATACCTAAGTATTTCATGTTTTTGGTGCTATTGTACATAATACATTTCATAAAATCACTTTTCAATTGTTCATTGCTAAATAATTTTTTATTTTTTTTTCAGACAGAGTTTCACTCTTGTTGCCCAGGCTGGAATGCAATGGCATGATCTCGGCTCACTGCAACCTCTGCCTCCCAGGTTCAAGCGATTCTCCTGCCTCAGCCTCCGGAGTAGCTAGGATTACAGGCATGTGCCACCATGTCTGGCTAATTTTGTATTTTTAATAGAGACTGGGTTTCTCCATGTTGGTCGAGCTGGTCTTGAACTCCCAACCTCAGGTGATCCACCTGCCTTGGCCTCCTAAAGTGCTGGGATTACAGGCATGAGCCACTGCGTCCGGCAATTGTTTTTAACTTTATTTTCTAGAGACAGAGTCTCACTCTATCGCCCAGACTGGAGTGCAGTGGTGCGATCTTGGCTCACTGCAACCTCTGCCTACCAGGTTCAAGTCATTCTCATGCCTCAGCCTCCCAAGTAGCTGGGACTACAGGTGTGTGCCACCATGCCGAGCTAATTTTTGTATTTTTGGTAAAGACAGAGTTTCACTGTGTTGGACATGTTGGCCACAAACTCTTGACCTCAGGTGACCTGTTCACCTCAGCCTCCCAAAATGTTGGGATTACAAACGTGAGTGACTGTGCCCAGCCTGTATTTTAATTTAAAAAACATTAGATGTGCATGGTAAAATATCGAACAGTATATAACTGGTGTACAATTCAAATTAACTTTCTTGCCCACTAAAGGTCTCTAGTTTTCTACTGAGAAAGGCACTGTTAATAGTTTCTTATGGAACATTCAAAAATAATTTTCAACTAAACCTATGTATATAGAAATCTTCTCATCATCCTTTATCCTGCAGTATTTAACTGGTTCTCTGTAGATGAACATGTAGAATGTTTTAAGTTTTAAATATTCATAAATGCTACAATGAACATATCTGAATCTAAACATATCCAAGTGTATATTTATAGTCTAAATTCCTGGAACCACAAATCCTCAGAGAAAGGTAGGTCCACTTTCAATTTTGATAGAGATTGGCAAGTAACCTATTCATAAAACAGTATTTGAGAGTAGTCAGGTATTTTTTAAAAAAAAGATTGTCAGACTTTCTCATACATACACATAGTTCAGAGTTACTGCAACAGAGCCTCGACTGGAGAGAGGATGAAAGTGAGATTACTGTTAACAGAAAGGTTCTGATGTGGTCCACAAAAAAAAAAAAAAATTTAGGTTGGTGCAAAAGTAATTGCGGTTTTTGCCATTAAAAGTAATGACATTACTTTTATGGTGTAAAAGTAATGACATTACTTTTATGGTGTAAAAGTAATGACATTACTTTTATGGTGTAAAAGTAATGACATTACTTTTATGGTGTAAAAGTAATGACATTACTTTTATGGTGTAAAAGTAATTGCGGTTTTTGCCATTAATTGTCAAAAACCGCAATTACTTTTGCACCAACATATACAAGGGATTAAACTAAATATTTGGTAGTAGGGCTAAAAGAGTATTGAAAGAAGATATTCAGAGGGTAGAATTTATAAAAAACCATCAAGAGCCTCGTAAGATGAAGGATTACTTGTAGTACACCATTATATCCTCAGGACCTGGCACTCAAATGCATTTTTGGTAAATAATGACAACGTAGACAGCAAGGTAGATGTACAGTGTGTGTGTTGATGAAGAAAAGGGAGGCATTAACCTAGATTTATATCTTTTTGACTTCGGAGTCTAGAAAGATAAAAAATGTATAGAGGAATACTAAGAGGTTTTGATATAGTATTAACAAGGAATAATCAGAAATATGTAACAATTTCTAAGCTCAGTCATGGAAATAACTGTAGTCTTCTAGGAAAAGCACGATTCTATCAACATAAATAACATAAATAGTAAGTCACAAGCTGGGTGCGGTGCCTCACACCTGTAATCCCAGCACTTTGTGAGGCTGAGACGGGTTGATCACCTGAGGTCAGCAACTTCGAGACGAGCCTGGCCAACATGGAATACCCTGTTTCTACTAAAAATACAAAAATTCGCTGGCCGTTGTGGCAGGCACCTGTAGTCCCAGCTACTCAGGAAGCTGAGGCAGGAGAACTACTTGAACCTGGGAGGTGGAGGCTGCAGTGTGCTGAGATCACACTACTATACTCCAGCCTGGGTGACCGAGCAAAACTCCATCTCAAAAATAAAATAAAATAAAATAAAAATAATAAATAATAAGTCACCATCTATCCAAAAACCAATAACCACTATTGGTTTAAATATGACTACTTTTTGTTTTGTTTTATTTTGTTTGAGATAGTCTCACCCAGGCTGGAGTGCAGTGGCATGATCTTGGCTCACTGCAACCACTGCCTCCCAGATACAAGCGATCTTCCCACCTCAGCATCCTGAGTAGCTGGGATCACAGGAGTATGCTACCATGCTCAGCCAGTTTTTCTATTTTTAGTATAGATGGGGTTTTGTCATGTTGCCCAGGCTGGTCTCAAACTCCTGTCCTCAATCATCTACCCGCCTTGGCCTCCCAAAGTACTAGGATTACAGGTATGAGCCAGTATGCCCACCCAAAATGTGACAACATATGTTCCTTGTGAAGAACGTGTTCATGTCTAGCACATTATGATGGATTAAACATCAGCATTTAATCTCTCTCCATAATTGTCATTAAAACAACATAAAAAGATATCTGAAAAAAATAAATAAATACAGCTGGGTGCTGTTGCTCATGTCTGTAATGCCAGCATTTGGTTGGCAGTGGTGGGAGGATCTCACTTGAGCCTAGGAGTTCCAGGCCAGCTTGGGCAACACAGTAAGACTCCATCTCTATGAAGTATTTCTTTTAAAAATTAGCTGGGGCTGGGTGCAGTGGCTCACGCCTGTAATCCCAGCACTTTGGGAGGCCGAGGCGGGTGGATCACGAGGTCAAGAGATCGAGACCATCCTGGTCAACACGGTGAAACCCCGTCTCTACTAAAACT
>NW_016107368.1:2267798-2269108 GCF_001604975.1 Cebus imitator | reverse complement strand
CTCCAGCCTGGGTAACAAGAGCGAAACTCCGTCCCCCCAAAAAAAAAAAAAATTAGCTGGCCTGTGGTCCCAGCTCCTTGGGAGTCTGAGAGCCTGGGAGGTGGAGGATGCAGTGAATTGTGATTGTGCCACTGCACTCCAGCCTGTGTAACTGGGCAAGTCTTTGTCTCAAAAACAAAAACAGGCTGGGCGCGGTGGCTCACGCCTGTAATCCCAGCACTTTGGGAGGCCGAGGTGGGCGGATCACGAGGTCAAGAGATCAAGACCATTCTGGCCAACATGGTGAAACCCCGTCTCTACTAAAAATACAAAAATTAGCTGGGCATAGTGGCACGCACCTGCAGTCTCAGCTACTTGGGAGACTGAGGCAGGAGAACAGCTTGAACATGGGAGGCAGAGGTTGCAGTGAGCCGACATAGCGCCACTGCACTCCAGCCTGGCGCCTGGCAACGGAGCGAGACTCTATCTCAAAAACAAACAAACAAAAAGATAAATACAAGAAAAAAATGAGAGTTTGCTGGCCAGGCGTAGTGGCTCATGCCCGGAATCCCAAAACTTTGGGAGGCCAAGGTGTTGTACTGGAGCAAGCATAGAAAGTTAACACCAGGACAAAAGTATGCCAAATTGCAGGGTCTTTATTGCCGGTGGCCATGGAGGACTCATGTCTCTCCAACCTGTGGCCCTGAAAGGAGGATGTCAAGACCTTTTATGCCCGTAAACCACCTCGGGGGTGAGGGTGAGGGGCTTCGGACATTCTGATTGTTAAGTGGTTCACAGAAGTCAAGATAAGCCTTAGTTTACACGTTGCCTGGGTAGGGTGGAAATTACAGACCTTAGTTACTTATTATAAGTCACAGGGGCCAAGATGGCGTCGGTTTGGACTGCTTGCCTGTCACATTAGGGTTACAGAGAGCAGTTTCAGCAGAAAGCGGGGGTATGGTGGAGGTACGCAGTTTTATGGGGTTTTTACCATGTCATAAAGGCAGGCAGGTCACCTGAGGTCAGGAGCTCAAGACCAGCCTGACCAACATGGTAAAGTCCCATCTCTTCTAAAAATACAAAAATTAGCTGGACATGATGGCAGGCACCTGTAAGCCTAGCTACTTGGGAGGCTGAGGCAGGAGAATCGCTCGAACCCGGGAAGTGGAGGTTGCTTGCAGTGAGCTGAGGTTGTGCCACTGCACTTCAGCCTGAGTCACAGAGCAAGACTTTGTTTCAAAAATAAAATAAAAAGAAGCTACTAGAGAGGCTGAGGCTTGAACCTGGGAGATGGAGGTTGCAGTGAGCTGAGGTCGTGCCACTTGCGCTCC
>NW_016107368.1:2266487-2267786 GCF_001604975.1 Cebus imitator | reverse complement strand
AAAAAAAAAAAAAAAAAAAAAAAAAAAAAAAAGTTTGCCATAAAGCCAACATCAGAAGGCATGGGTAAAGTGGAATAGTAGTGCATGCTACCATAAACAGCACATTAGCAGGAGAATATGGGAAGAGACAATGAAAAAAAATTTTATATTTGGATTTGAGTATGCCATAGCTATGTGACCTAGGGCTATTTAATATCTTTATGCTTTGGTTTCATCATCAACAAAATGAAAACAATGATACATATTCTATACAGCTGCCACAAAGCTTAAACAAATGAAACAAATGTAAAGACTTAAAACAAATGTAAAGACCTAAAATGACTTAAAACAAATGTAAGACTTAAAAGCCATAGGCCTGGTGACTCCCTCCGGTAATCCCAGCACTTTGAGAGGCCGAGGTGGATAGATCACTAGAGGTCAGGAGCTTGAGACCAGCCTGGTCAACATAGTAAAACTTCATCTCTACCAAAAATACAAAAAATAGCTGGATACGGTAGTACATGCCTGCCATCCCAGCTACCTGGGAGGCTGAGGCATAAGAATTGCTTGAAAATACAAAACTTAGCTGAGCACGGTGGCACATGTCTGTCATTCCAGCTATCTGGGAGGCTGAGGCCTAAGAATCTCTTGAACCTGGGAGGTGGGGGTTGCAATGAACTGAGATTGCATCACTGTACTCCAGCCTGGGCAGGTGTCGGGGGGAGCTTAAAATAGTACCTAGTATATAATAAGAGCAAAATAAAAGTTTTCTATCCCTGATGACTTGAGAGGTCCAAAGTTAGTGATGTATGATTATACTTTTTTATGGGTATAGTCACACCGTTTTGTTCTACAGCAAATACTACTTACAAAAAAACCTATAAATGCTCTCTATTGGTTTTCTACTTTAGAATCTACTGAGGGTTGTGGAAACTATAAAGCAGAAAATTAATATTTTATTTTTCCAGATAATTAATATTTCATCTTCCAAATGGTCTCATAAAAAATAAAATAAAAAATCATTTTTCTTACATTATCTGAGATGACATTTAAATTTAAAACTATAGCAACAGAAAATAGGAATAAAAGTCAAAAAATAGGATAGAAAGAAATTAAATATATCCTGATTTTATTTTACCAGTGGGTACAAAGAGATACAGTAAATTCTGAAATGTGTTTTTTTACAAGCTAATGATTATTGTTGTGGCAGAACTGCAATAATTTTTAGTACTTTTCACAGATTAAAAATTCATTAGCACAGAAAAGGGCATAAGCAGACCCTGAAACATACTCTTGTGACAGAAAGGATGAAAATGCTAA
>NW_016107368.1:2253489-2264996 GCF_001604975.1 Cebus imitator | reverse complement strand
TGCTGGCTCACGCCTATAATCCCAGCATTTTGGGAGGCCGGGCGGTGGTGGTGGTGGATCATGGATCACGAGGTCAGGACTTCAAGACCAGCCTGGCCAAGATGGTGAAACCTTGTCTCTACTAAAAATACAAAAATTAGCCAGGCATGATGGCGGGCACCTGTAATCCCAGCTACTCTGGAGGCTGAGGCAGAGAACTGCTTGAACCTAGAGGGTTAAGGTTGCAGTGAGCTGAGGCTGCCACTGCACTCCAGCCTGGATGACAAAGCGAAAGTTTGTCTCAAAAAAAAAGAAGAAAAAAAAAATCTAAAGTACATAGGAACTGGATTGAAAGGAACTCCCACTGGCCAAGTCTACTACCATTTGGGCACGAAAATAAATAATGAGAATACTGATTCATAATTTGTCAAATAAAACAGAAGTAAAATAGGTATCTATGGGTCCACAGTAATACCATTTTTTGAAAGAAATTTAAAATTGTAAAAAGTAAATGAATGAAAAGAGAAAGGAAAGTTCTTCCTTACAGTAGAGTGCCAATTAAGAAATACAAAATAAACAACATAGTTAGAAAATCATTGCTTTAGTCACTACTCTGTGACCATGACAGTAATAACTGAGTCAGGCAAGGATCATAGAGCGATACTAAAACCATTATGTCAGAGTCTGATAAGAAACAGGATTATTACATAGTTTTAAAGAATACTCCACAGCTTACTTCAGTAACTAAAAAGGATACTGGTAACTAACTACACAGGAGAAACTTGGCAAACTTCACCTCAGTCAGTGATCAGAGTTAGTAACATGAATAATGAACAAACTGACATCATGTGCCTCCTGATGTAATGCTCTGAGAACAAAATATCAGTTATGTAGCAGTGCTGCTAAGAATGTGTACCTGAAATTCAAACATGCAGATCAGGCAAAACTCAAGAAAAACATTCTGCAAAATAACTAATCTATACTCTTCAAAATGTCATGAAACATAAAGGCTCAGAAGTAATTCCAGATTAAAGAGACAAAAAAAAATTTAACAACTAAATGCGATGTATTATTCTGCACTGAGTCCTAGGCTGAAAAAAGCTGTTGAAGGTTGAGGTGGCTGGGGCAATTTTTTTGTGTTGTTTTGTTTTTGAGACCAAATCTCACTCTATCATGCAGGCTAGAGTGCAGAGGTGCAATCTTGGGTCACTGCAACCTTCTGTTCCTGGGTTCAAGTGATTCACATGCCTCAGCCTCTTAAATAGCTGGGATTGGAGACATGTGCAACCGTACCCTGCTAATTTTTGTATTTTTGGTAGAAACAGGGTTTTGCCATGTAGGCCAGGCTCGTCTCAAACTCCTGACTTCAAGTGATCCACCCACCTCAGTCTATCAAAGTGCTGGGATTACAGGTGTGAGCCACCACACCAGGCCTAATATATATTTTATAAATGCATATTAACATATGTAACACATGTTGTCCAAGTACAGAAATGTGGGAAAATATTGAAAACTGATTAGTTGAATCTTCCCACAACATTTTTATAATTTGATTAAAAAAACAGAATATACAATTTCTTTTTGGTCTGCTACATTATTTTTTCATTTTTTATATTAAAAAATTTTTTCTTTTTTGAGATGGGAGTTTTGCTTTTTTTCCCCAGGCTGGAGTGCAATGGTGCAATCTTGGCTCACAACAACCTCCGACTCCTGGGTTCAAGTGATTCTCCCGCCTTAGCCTTCCAAGTAGCTGGGATTACAGGCATGCGTTACCACGCCTGGCTAATTTTGTATTTTTAGTAGAGATGGAGTTTCTCTGTTTTAGGGTGGTCGGTCACAAACTCCTGACCTCAGGTGATCTGCTCACCTCGGCCTCCCAAAGTGCTGGGATTATATGCGTGAGCCACTGCATCCAGCCTATTTTTATATTTTGAAATAGAGTCTCACTCTGTTGCCTAAGCTAGAGTGTAGTGGCAGGATCTCAACTCACTGTAACCTCTGCCTCCCGGATTCAAGTGATTCTCGTGCCTCAGTCTCCCAAGTAGCTGGGATTACAGATGTGTACCACAATGCCCAACTGCTTTTAAATTTTTAATAGAGACAGGATATTGCCATGTTGGCAAGGCTGGTCTCAAACTTCTGGCCTCATGTGACCCGCCTGCCTCAGCCTCCCAAAAGGCTTGGACTTCAGATGTGTGCCACCACACCTAGACGGTCTTCCACATACTCTAAAACTATAATGGTTGAAACAGTACTTGTATGAAAAAAGATAAATCACTAGGAGGGAAAAAAATATACAAACGCACAGGCATACACTGGATATAGTACAGGTTTACTCCCAGACCATCACAAAAAAGCAAATACTGTAATAAAGCAAGTCACAAAACCTTTGGTTTCACAGTGCATATAAAAGTGTGCAACAGCATTATGTCTGAAAAAACAATGTACATAGCTTCACTAAAAAATATAATACTTTATTGCTACAAAATGCTAACAATCACCTGACTCTTCAGTGAGTCATAATTTTTCAGTGGTAAAGGGTCTTGCCTCAAATGTTGACAGCTGCTGACTTATCAGTGTGGTTGTTGAAGGCTGGGGTGACTGTGGCAATTTCTTAAGATGACTACGAAAAGTTTGCTGCATCAATTGATTCTTCCTTTCATAAAATATTTCTCTGTAGCATGTGATGCTATTTGACAGCATTTTTTTCCACAGAACTTCTTTCAAACTGCAGACAACCCTCTCCCACCCTTGTCACTGCTTTATCAACTAAGTTCATGTAATATCCTAAATCCTTTGTTGTCATTTTAACAATGTTCACAGCATCTTCACTAGGAGTAAATACCATCTCTTTAAATGCTCATCCACAGGAAGCATCTCCTCATCTCTTCAAGTATGAGTATGAGAGTACAGCAATTCAGGCACCTTTTCAGACTCCACTTGTAATTCTAGTTCTCTTGCTATTTCCATTACATCTGAGTGACTTCCTCAACTTGTCTTGAATCCCTCAAAGTCATCCACGAACACTGAAATAAACTTCTTTCAAACTCCTTTTAATGTTGACAGTTGGACCTCCTCCCATGAATCACAAATTTCTTAATGGCATCTAGAATGGTGAATCCTTTCCAGAAGTTTCTCAATTTTCTTGCCCAGATCCATCAAAGGAGTCACTTTCTATGGCAGCTATTAGGCTTATGCAATATTTTTTCTTAAATAATTAAGACTTGAAAGTAAAAATTACTTCTGTTGTGTTAGCAGTCATGAAAAGTGAGAGAAGTGTGACTCTTCCACTTGAACATTTAGAGAACACTGTAGGGTTATTAAGTGGCCTAATTTCAATATTGCTGTGTCTCAGGGAATAGGGAGGCCTGCGAGGGAAAGGGATCAGGGAAGGGCCTGTCAATGGAGCAGTCAAAACACACATAACATTGATGGATTAAGTCCACTGTCTTATATGGGTACAGTTCATGGTGCCCCAAAACAGTTACAATAGAAACATCAAAGATTACTAATCACCAATCACCATAACAGCTTTAATACTAATGAAAAAGTCTGAAATAACCAAGATTTACCAAACTGTGACACAGGAACACTAAGTAAGCATATGCTGTTGGGAAAATGGCACTGTTAGCCTTGCTTGATGCAGGGTTGCCACAAACCTTCAATTTGAAAAAATCATGCAATAAAGCAAAGCACAATAAAATGAGGTATGCCTGTGTAATAATTCAGTGAAGGAAGGAAATAAGAACTTATAGTTGAATTGGTTATCATAAAAAAAAGCCAAAAAACAAAAAATAGTCAAGCATACAGCGAATATAGTCTCCCCAAACAGCTAGACAGTGTTAAAGTATCTTCAAAACATTAAGCACAACTGAGAGTCAACAATAATAAACATTTTGGTGGTTCTTCAGTATCCCTGCTCTGAAAGGTATTTTCTCTGAATTCTTATTGTAAGTATACAGTTGGAACCTTAAACAGTGAGCTTGCATGGTTGTATTAAGAAGTGGTTGAGGGCCAGGTACGATGGTTCATGCCTGAAATCCCAACACTTTGGGAAGCCAAGGCAGGCAGATGACTTGGGGTCAGGAGTTTCAAGACCAGCCTGGCCAACATGGTGAAACCCCATCTCCACTACAACTACAAAAATTAGGCCAGGGTGGCGACAGAGGCCTATCATCCCAGCTACTCGGAGGCTGAGGCGGAAGAATCGCTTGAACCCAGGAGGTGGGGGTTGCAATGAGCCAAGACCGCGCCACTGCACTCCAGCTTGGGTGACAAAAGCGAGACTCTGTTTCAAAATCAAACAAACAAAAAAGTGGTTGAATACAGAATTTCTTTCTTTTTTTTTTTGAATACAGAATTTCTGTATTTAGTATGTTAATAGATATTTCTCAGAGCTGCTAAAAGGAACAGGAGTACAATCTAGTCATATGTGAGTTATGAACTCAAACTTTATATGCATAGTTAACAAACATGTGTTTAATAACAAAGTTAAAGCCAAAGAACTTTTAATGTCACATAAATATGTTCTTTTATCCAACAATAAAATGGAGAAAATAAGACATATACAATGAACATAAGCAACAGAAAACCAAAAAAACAATAGAAGATAACATTGTGAAGCTGTCACAAGTCAGTACTAGGACAAAAATGACGGTATATTAAGTAAAAAAATTTCAACACAGTAGATGAAACAGAGATGTACTCTTATTCTCTCCCTGGAGTAAATAGAGAAAAGCATAAAAAGAATATCTTAACTCTCTCATTCATTTTCAACTTAGAAGCATGGCTTGAAAATATGGATGAATTTTATTTAGGCTGCTGGTCTGAGATGAAGAGAAGATGGGAAGTTGAAGTGTCAGGAATACATTTTTTAAAAAAGAGGGTAAAATATTTAGTGTCTTTGCATAAACTACAATAAAAATACCTAACATAATCAGGGACATTTGTAGGGACCAAGAAAATGACTAGTGTTATGCAATTTAAATGAATTAATCACAGCAATAATAAAAACTGTTTTCATAATTAACTATTTTTTTTTTTTTGGAGACAGAGTCTCGCTTGTCGCCCAGGCTGAAGTGCAGTGGCGTGATCTCGGCTCACTGCAACCTCCAACTCCCAGGTTCAAGCGATTCTCCAGCCTCAGCCTCCCAAGTAGCTGGGACTACAGGTCCATGCCACTGTGTCTGGCTAATTGTTTTATTTTAAGTAGAGATGGGGTTTCACCATGTTGGTCAGGCTGGTCTGGAACTTCTGACCTCAGCTGATCCACTGCGCCTGGTCCATGATTAACTTTTAATATAAGATTATTATTTTATCTGTTGAAATTCTTACTGCTTTGGAGTAATAAACTATCATCTAAGCATTCTGTATTACCAAATGGAAACGAGTAAGATAACCCCTAAATATTACCCACACTTAACAATGTAGTTGATATTTTGGTCTACATGAATGTGTGCAATGTACAAAATAACTCCTTCCTTTCTCATACTGAATCAAGTAGACTAATTATTCTACTGAAGTCTCTTTCAGATAAGGCAAAATTTGTTGAATTTCTGCCCGTTCTACTCTAACTAGCATATGAATGTAAAAAGTTTTAAAGTCTATTAAAGGCTACATGTTGATTTAACTATGGTTCTAATATAAAAATTAAGCCATGCTTAATATGATTAATACCTAGAACAGGGCTGGAATGTACCCATTATCAGTTTTCATTATGTAATGAATAAACTAAAAGTTTTAAAACTGCTGCTGTAGTAATTAATGGTATTTTTCCTAATAGAGGAATGTCTACCTTAACATTAACATTTTTATAATATGTGGCCGGGTGCAGTGGCTCACGTCTGTAATCCCAGAACTTTGGGAGGCCGAGGTGGGCAGATCACAAGGTCAAGAGATCGAGACTATCCTGGCCAACATGGTGAAACCCCATCTGTACTAAAATACAAAAGTTAGCTGGGCGTGGTGGTGCGTGTCTGTAGTCCCAGCTACTTGGGAGGCTGAGGCAGGAGAACTGCTTGAACCCGCGAGGCGGAGGTTGCAGTGAGCCAAGATCATACCACTGCACTCTAGCCTGGCACCTAGCGACAAAGTGAGACTCTGTCTCAAGAAAAAAAATTTTTTTTATAATATGTTATAGCAAAAGTTTTCTATTTTTTCTGCTCTAACACATCAGCAGATATAATACACCTATCAGTAATATTAAATTACCATAGCAAATAATTCTCTCAAAGGAGAAAGGTGTCCTAAAGAATGATCAATTACTTTGTATAAAAAGCTTCTGATAATCACATGACTTCAGAAAAGCTCAACTTTCTAGAGTCACACAGATGGAACATGAATAAACTCTTACCTGTTCTGGCATGGCTCCATGTTCAATTCCAGTCTTCAATAATCTGTAGCAATTACCAAAGAGATCCCATTTTGTGAGATCATGTGCACTGAAATAAACAAAAATGCATTCGTTTTATTCTACAGTCGATTGAAGGAAATTTAAACTTGAGCTCACTTCAAGTGAGTGGAAGAATAAAATAATTTCATTTTGGCTGGGCATGGTGGCTTATATCTATAATTTCAGCATTTTGGGAGGCCGAGGTTGGCAGATCACTTGAAGTCAAGAGTTCAGGACCAGCCTGGCCAACAGGGTGAAACCCGTTTCTACTAAAAGTACATTTAAAAAATTAGTTGGGCATGGTGGCACATGCCTGCAGTCCCAGCTACTTGGGATGCCAAGGCAGGAGAATTGCTTAAAACCGAGACATGGAGGCTGCAGTGAGCCGAGGTCATGCCACTGCATGGTCTGGGCGACCAAGCAAGACTCTGTGAAAAAAAAAAAAAAAAAAAAAAATCCATTTGTTTGCAGAATTGAAAAAGAACCATTAAGGAAATGTTCATTAAATGCTCAAATTTGAAAGAAAGGTAGAAAGAAAAAGAGATAATACTACGAATTTATTAAAGAAATCAACAAAAATAAAACCTCATACATTTAACTGAAAGTTTCTACCGCACGGTCAAGCTAAGCTCATAGTCTATTTCACATATGGATAAACTCTCTTTATACTATATTTAAAACTATCTTTCTCTTTTTCTTTTTTTTTTTCTTTTGAGACAGGGTCTCTCTCTGTCACCCAGGCTGAAGTGCAGTGGCGCAATCTCGGCTCACTGCAACCTCTGCTTCCCAGGTTTAAGAGTCTCATGCCTCAGCCTCCTGAGTAGCTGAGACTACAGGTGTGTGCCAAGACATCCCGCTAATTTTTGTATTTTTGGTAGAGAGGGGGTTTCACCATGTAGGCCAGGCTGATCTTGAACTCCTGGGCTCAAGTGATCTGCCTGTACTGGCCTTCCAAAGTGCTGGGATTACAGACGTGAGACACTACATCAGGCCTATTCAAAAGCATTATTTTAAAGAAATCCATTTACAATTTAAAAATATAACCACATGTGTATTTTTGAAAGAGACTTCTTTCACAAAATGGAGATAAAGACAAAATTAGGGGAAAGTAAAAATGGGAAAGCTCAAAAATGGCACTATAGCTATTTACTTGAGCTGAGGACTTATGAATGTGATAATAGGAAATTTTTAAATTCTCAGGAGCTCCACTACTAAAGATAGTCATTTTGACACTATTAACTTCTGTTTTCAAATGACAGTTTTTTAAAAAATAAAAGTTTGCTTTTCTATGGAATTCTAAAAAAATTTACTTGCATACAAAGACTCAGAGTTTGGAAATTGATTTTGAAATTTGAAGTACTGATTAGTGTAACAGCTACACTCAAACTCTCTTTGGACAACAAAGTTCTTTGTTTTCATTATGGAGAAGACAGGCACGTCTCATTATAAGAGATGTACAAATTACAATTTGACAACACAAACTTCAGTGATCTGAGTCCTTTGTCCTTATTCAATCCACTTGTTCTATTGACATAGTAAGAACACAATAACCAACCAAACAGGAACAATTCAAGAAAAAAGCTCAAGGCAATAACTCATGACTTTCCTGAATATCTTATTTCTTTTTGTCCTTTATGTTAAGAAATAAAAATTAGTATATACTTACTGTATACAACATGTTGCTTTGAAATTTGTATAAATTGTGGAATGACTAAATTGAGCTAATTAACATATCGATTACCTCACATACTTTCATTTTATTCTTGTGGTGAGAACACTTAAAATCTACTCTCAGTTGGGTGCGGTGGCTTATGCCTGTAATCCCAGCAATTCAGGAGACTGAGGCAGGAGGACTGCTTAAGCCCACGAGTTCAAGACTAGCCTGGGCAACATGGCAAAACCCTGTCTCTAGAAAAAATTTAAAAAATTAGCCAAGTGTGGTGGCATGTGCCTGTAGTTCCAGCTAACTGGGAGACTGAGGTAGGAGGATCCCTTGAGCACGGAAAGTTCAGGCTGCAGTGAGCCATGATTATGCCACTGCACTCCAGCCTGAGTTACAGAGCAAGAACCTGTCACAAAAATTCTTTTTGAAAAAATATTAAATCTACACTTTGCAATTTTCAAGAACACATTGTTTTCAACTATAGTCACCATGTTGTACAATAGATGTCTTAAATTTATTCCTCCCATATAACTGAAATGTTATATCCTTTGACCAATATATCCCAACTCTCCCCCACACCTACCTGCCTGTCTTCCTTCTTGTCTTCCTTCCTTCCTTCCTCCCCCCACTTCTCTCCTTCTTTCCCCTCCCTACCTCCCTCCATCCCTCCCTCTCTCTCTCTCTCTCTTTCGAGAGAGACTTGCTCTGTCACCCAGGCTGAAGTGCAGTGGTGTGATTTCAGATCACTACAACCTCTGCCTCCCCAGTACAAGTGATTCTCATGCCACAACATCCCCAACAGCTCAAAATACCGGTGTGTGCCACCATGCCTGGCGTGCGTCACCATGCCT
The DNA here is from genome assembly GCF_001604975.1 of Cebus imitator. Lineage (NCBI taxonomy): Eukaryota > Metazoa > Chordata > Mammalia > Primates > Cebidae > Cebus > Cebus imitator. The sequence goes on along the minus strand of NW_016107368.1, from coordinate 2,256,112 downwards.
GGCGTGCGTGCGTGCGTGTGTGTGTGTGTGTGTGTTTAATAGAGATGGGGTTTTGTCATGTTGGCCAGGCTGATCTTTAACTCCTGGACTCAAGTGATCCACCCATCTCAGCCTCCCAAAGTGCTGAGATTACAGGCATGAGCCACCATGCCTGGTAACAAATCTTATTTCTTATTTATTAAGAGCAAGATTTCTAAAAGCTATCAATTGAAAATTATACCTGTAGGACTCTAGCTGATGAAATAAGCCTAATTTGTTAAATACTGATAGCCTTAAACTTTTACAGTGTATATTCATTACATCAAGTGATAGGTAAATCATTACATTGAATAAATATTATACCTTAAGTGATTAAATGATAGGCCAGGCGCAATGTTTTACGTCTGTAATCCCAGCACTTTGGAAGGCCAAGTGCTGGCAGATCACTTGAGGTCAGGAGTTCAACACCAGCCTGGCTGACTTGGAAAAACCTGTCTCTATTAAAAATATAAAAATTAGCCAAGCATGGTAATGCACACCTGTGGTCCCAGCTACTCCAGAGGTTAAAGCATAAGAATCACTTATGCCTGGGAGGTGGAGGTTGCAATGAGCTGAGATCATGCCACTGCATTTCAGTCTGGGCAACAGAGTAAGACTCTGTCTCATTAAAAAAAAAAAAAAAAAAGTAATTCAATGACAGCAAAACATAATCATCTAGAGAAATCTGAATAAAGAAAAAACATATCTCAATATACTTCTAAAATTCCCATTTTTAAAAAAGCATACATTTTGTTTTAATTGAGACAGGGTCTGCCTATATTGCCCAGGCTGGTCTCAAACTCTTGGGGCTCAAGGGACCCACATACCTTGGCTTCCCAAAGTGTTGGGATTATAGGTGTGAGCCATGACACCAGGCCTAAAATTCCCATTGTTATTAATGTCAAACCCAACAAAGACAGTCAGTCAGTGTATGTTGGCTAATACATGCCATTCATTAAATCTATGTTATCTTTTTGTTGTTGTTGAGATCACATCTCACTATACTACATATGCTGAAGCTCAGTGGCTATACACAGGCATGATCATGGGCCAGTGCCATCATCAAGTGCAGCCTTAAACTCCTAGGCTCAAGTGATCCTCCTTCCTCAACCTCCGAGTGGCTGGGCCCATAGCTGTGTGCCTGCACACCTGGCTTACTACATTTACTTTACTTATTTATTTATTTTTTTTAGAAGAGTTTCACTCTGTTACCCAGGCTGCAGTGCAGAGGCGCGATGTCGGCTCACTGCAACCCCCACCTCCTGCCTCTCCTGCCTTAGCAGGAGAGTAGCTGGGACCACAGGCATGCACCATCCTCTCCTGAGTAGCTGAGACGACAGGCGCGCACCATCATGCCAAGCTAATTTCTGTGTTTTGTACAGACAGGTTTTGCCAGGTTGGTCTTGAATTCCTGGCCTCAAGTGATTTGCCCATCTTGGCCTCTCAAAGTGCTGGGGTTACAGGCATGAGCCACCTCGCTGCCTTTACTTTAAATAAAACAACATACTTGTGAAAAGAAGTTAACCGCTTTAATGTAGAAAGAACGTTGTAAATATCATCATCATCAGCTTCTTCTCCCTATAAAAAAAGGAAACATCCCATCATTACCACAATTTTACTCACATTACAGTCTATTACTTACTGCCTAAATAAAAATCTTTTAAATTATATAAATAGAATATATTCATTATAGATCTATAATACAAATAAGCAAAAATCCAAAAATACCCATAACTCTAACACCTAGAGATAATTAATTTCTGCATTTTAAATAATGTTGTGATAAACATGACTTTGAAAAGTTTTCTGATCAATACTATAGGATAAAACCCTTTAAAATTTCTAAGTGAAAGGTATGTAATTGAAAGATTTTCAATGATTATTTCCAAGGTTTTATTGATTGTCAGTCACTTTTGTAGCTTGAAAATTATAATGAAAAACCACAAATAATGATTGAAAAAAACTGGTAAGTTCCAATAGTAAGAAAGAGTCTTTTATAAATCAGTTATATGTTCATGAGAGCACGGACAACTATGGAAGTCCCAGATTGCCTTATATAGACTGGAAAGAGAGAAGGCAAGAGGAAGAAATTATAGAAATAATTAGAAAAATAACCAATTGGGGATGCTTGCTGATATCTTGGGCATACCAATAATAAGCAGGCATCTTTCAAAGCACACTTAATTTGCATGCCCTATTCATTAGCACATCACAATAATTCAGCAATATTAAATGTAAATTATGTCCTGGAAATAGGAAATGAGTCAGGAAAAATTAGACTTTAAAGAGTTGGGTTTTTTTTTTGCCCCGGGTGCAGTGGCTCATGCCTGTAATCCCAGCACTTTGGGAGGCTGAAGTAGGTGGATCACTTGAGGTCAGGAGTTTGAGACCAGCCTGGCCAACATGGTAAAACCCCCATTTCTACTAAATATAAAAAATAAATAAAAATAAAAATTTGTCGAGCATACTGACAGGCACCTGTTAATCCCAGCTACTCAAGAGGCTGAGGCAGCAGAATTGATTGAATCTGGGAGGCAGAGGTTGCAGTGAGCTGAGATCGTGCCACTGCACCCTAGCCTGGGTGACAAAGCAAGACTCCATCTCA
>NW_016107368.1:2247809-2253425 GCF_001604975.1 Cebus imitator | reverse complement strand
AAAATTCTAGTTTTTATGAAATATTTTTAAAATAAAAATAAGCGATAACCAAGGCTGATCTTCACAAAATATACAATTATAATAATGGTGCTAAAGTTTGAAAGGGGCAGACAATTCTACCAGATTTCATTTTAAAATGAAAATGCTTTACATACTCAGCTATCTTAAATAATTGTTAGCCAATATTATATGTGCACATTATCTTTCAAACAGACCTCTTGCAATAGGTCTTCCACAGAATGATTGAACCGATCTACAAACTCATCAATCAGTTGGCTTCGAGCTATGTCAACTCTGTTCTGGATGGTATATTCTTCACTGCATAAGATGCTATAGGTTTTACTGCAGGCTTCTAGAACATCTGATTCTACATGTTTCTCCACAACAAACTTAATCTGTTTTAATAAGGCATCCAGATGCTGAGGAGGAAAAAAAGAAAAACTGTAATATTTAGATTAATGAAAAATTAAAAATTAGCATCTGTCAAATAACAAATATGCCTGTAAGAGTACATGAAAATAAAATAATTTCGTTAATAAAACTATAATAATAGCTGAATTTCAATTTCATAGTATCATTACCTTTTCCATTCTACCTGTGCTGTAGATTTCTAAATCAAAATACTGTGGGATTTGTAGCAAGTTTGCTACCTTCTCTGCATCTGCAGAATACTAGGAGGAGAAGAAGCAAAGAAAAAGACAGTAACTACTTTAATAGCACAATGAAAGCAAACTCAGTAACATAACAAAACTGTAAATGAAACTGTACCTTTGACAGTAACATAGGAAGTGTAATAATAAAATGTTCAGTCAATTTGTTTCTATCATCAATTTGAGTTTTCCTTTCTTTGGCAGTTAGCACCTAGAAATAAAATTGGAGAAGCATAAAAGTGTTGTGCTGATTTATAAATCCAAAATGTCACATATATTGATGAAGCACTGGCAAATAATATAACCAAGAATTTTAAGAGAGGCTTAATGAGTGAAATAAATACATGGAAGTTTATGCAAATTTTTATATAACATGCATTACTACCTTATCAAACAGCAAAGGTTTAGGCGAATTACTATTTGCTTATATCAAATAAAAATATGCACATTTTAATAAAACCACAATTACCACTATTACAATACTGAAACCAATCAAAACCCAATTTTTCTAGGGTTTTAATCTCAATGTCTTAACAGTGATCTTCCTGTGTTAAACATGCACACACTTTTTAAAGTAATGCTTTTTTAATACCAACAGAAGCGAATACATTCTCACTTATTTTTAAATCATACACTAATAATATCTCTGGATTCATTTACAGTTGAGTCTCCTTGTAACTAAGCTCATAAATCTGTTACGCAGCAATCAACAAAAAGGAGTATAGTCTGTGCTCATGGAACAAATTAAAGCTGATAATGCTCATCACTTTAGCCTATATCCAACTTGTGAAACCACACAACAGGTGATGCCAAAAATAAATTATTAAAATGCAAGCTCAGTTTAACATAATCATTTTCCATAAGTATTCTGCATTTTATTATTTTGAAGGGATTTGCCATCATAATGTTGAATGGATTTATAGAACAGAAACATTCCAATATGAATTGTCACTTTACAAATATTAACCCCAATGTTTAAGAATACGTACAAAAAGTAATAACACTGCCTATTTGATTGTTGCTCAGTCTTTTTATTTTTGAGACAGAATCTTATTCTGTTGCCCAGGCTGGAGTGCAGTGGTGTGTTCTCAGATCCCGGCAACCTCTACCACCTGGGTTCAAGCGATTCTCATGCCTAAGCCTACCGGGTAGCTTGGACTATGGGCATGTGCCACCACGCCTGAATAATTTTTGCATTTCTATAGAGATGGGGTTTCACCATGTTGACCAACCTGGTCTCAAACTGCTGACCTCAAGTGATCCACTGACCTCGGCCTCCCAAAGTGCTGGTATTACAGGCATGAACCACCATGCCTGGCCTTGTTGTTCAATCTTTTAAGCATATGAAATAATCACTTGTAAATGATCTACCAACTACTGTGTTTAGTCCTACACAAAGCAATTAAAGGGACTACATATAAAAACAGAACTTATGCCTAGGAATGTATTCAAGACATTGAAAAGTATATTTATTATCTTTTGTAAAAAAAATGGGGGGGTGTGGAATGGGAAAAGTCTTGAAATTGATTTGACAATGTATGCAACGTTTAAGGATACTGATTTTAGAGAAATGGCTATTTTTGACTGAAAGATTTTTTTTTTTTTTTTTTTTTTTTGAGATGGAGTCTCATTGGGACACCCAGGCTGGAGTGTAATGGTGCAATATCAGCTCACTGCAACCTCTGCTTTGCTTTCTGGGTTCAAGTGATTCTCCTGCCTCAGTCTCCCAAGTAGCTGGGGCAATAGGTGCACGCCGTTACGTGGCTAATTTTTGCATTTTTATTAGAGACGGAGTTTTACCATATTGGCCAGGCTGGTCTAACTCCTGACCGCAAGTGATCCGCTCACCTTGGTCTCCCAAGGTGCTGGGATTACAGGTGTGAGCCACCATGCCCAGCCGACTAGTCATTATTTCTAGTAGCAAAAGACTAGCAACAGTCCCAAAGACTGTGCATAGGTGAACTTTCAGTAGTGCATCCATCTCATAGATACTATACAGCCAGAATAATAGGAAGACTTCCAAATCAACATACAGACTGATTTTCAGGATGCACTGCTAAAAAAAGAAAGGTACAAAATATCTTACCAATAAGTGCAGAGTAGTTAAAAAAATAAATAAATAATATAAAGGTACAGAATAATGTATATATTATCTTTTGTAAAAGATTGGGAGGAGTGGAAAATATGAATACATATATCTGTGTATGTACATGCCTTTACCTATTTCTGCAAAACGAAACACCTGAAGAATAAACCAGAAATAAAATAAAAATGGTTACTAATAAGAATGAGGTGTAGAGAAAGGTATATAAATAAGAGTTCTCTGAATATACCTTTTCACATGGTTTTGACATTTTAATTATGTAAATGTTTTACCTGTTCCAAAAAAATAAATGTGGGGAAAAAAAAACTCAAAGATTCAAAAAGGTGAAAACCCTGTCACACTAAATTTGGGTTAAATATCAAGATGAATGTATGATTTAAATACCTATGTATACACATAAAAACTTATTTCTTAGCTCTGCCTACTAAAAGTGCCTAGCAGAAATGATAAGCAATTATCAGTAAGTACATCCTCTTAACTGACTGCCAGGATTTTAATCTTTAAATACTATTCTGTATTAAATGAAACCATGGCTCACTGAAGAAATGGCTGATTCCTGTGCTAGGGTAGTGTGAAATCCAAATTCAAGTAAATCCCAATGATCCCTACCTTCCTGGTATTCATGCCCTTATACAGCCTCTACCCACAATGTATAAAGCTGACTTGTGTAACCAATAGGATATTTTGAAAATAATATTGTATAGTATTTGAAGTTAGGTTATAAGAGACATAGATAGCAGTGTCTGCCTTGTTCTTTTGGATCATTCACTCTATAAAAAGTCAGCAGCCATGTCATGAGAACATTCAAAGAGTCCTATAGAGAAACCCACATGGTGAAGCACTAAGATCTACCACTGGTCAGCACTAAATTGTAAGTCATTGTGGAAGTGGATTCTGCAATTCCAAGTCAAGTCTTCAGATGCTAAAGCCCAAGCTAACATCTTGACTGCAACCCTATGGAAGACCCTAAGCCAAAAGAACAGTTAAGCTCTTCCCAAATTTCTGACCCACAGAAACTGTATGAGATAATAAAGGGTTATTACTTCACACATCTTTAACTTTGGAGTAATTTGTTACACCACAATCGATAACTAGTCAAGCAGTAAAGGTAGAAAGTAAACCTGAGGCATCTTTTTTACCAAGAAAGCAAGAAACTGATTAATAAATAAGAAGACATGTGAAAAGGACAAGAAATTAGCATGAAGGGGCTTATCATCAGTCAAAGTTGGGACAACATATACTTTAAAGACTATTAAGGAAAATTTCAGAAACACTCAAAAGCAAAGCAATAACACTAGCACTGTCATTCTTCTTTCATTAATTCTCCTACAGTTTTTTTTCCTATGGCATTTTTGGGAAAACCCTTGTACATTTGTCCCTTGAACAACACATTTTGGAACCACATGGTTCATTTATATGCAGTGTTTTCAATAAATATATTGGAATTTTTTTTGGAGATTTGCAACAATAAAAAAAAAAAAACTTGTAGACAAGCCATGTAGTCTAGAAATATTGGAAAGCCTAAGACAAATTTAGGTTCATCATGACATGCAAAATGTATGTAGATATCTAACATTCACTACCATAAAATATATACGAATCTATTATAAGAAGTTAAAATTTATCAAAACTTACACACACACTTACAAGGTTGTACATGGCACCATTTGCACTTGACAGCAATGTGAATACAGATATAGTATTATGGCTGGGAGCGGTGGCTCACGGCTGTAATCCCAGCAGTTTGGGAGGCCAAGACAGACAGATCACTTAACATCTGAAGTTCAAGACCAGCCTGGCCAACATGGTGAAATCGCATCTCTACTAAAGAAATACAAAAATTAGCGGGATGTGGTGGCATGTGCCACAATCCCAGCTACTTGGGGGGTTGAGGTGGGAGAATTGCTTGAACCCAGAAGGTGGAGGTTGCAGTGAGCCGAGATCATACCACTGCATTCCTGCCTGGGCGACAGAGTGAGACTCTGTCTCAAGAAAAAAAAAAAAAAAAAAAAGGTATAGTATTAAGTCATAACTACACAGAATTAACTGGAGCACACCTTATACTACTATAGCAATATCGTATGCATCTACTGTTGCTACTGTAGTGAGCTCAAGAATTCCAAGTATCCAATAAAAAAGCCCTGTGACACTAACCATCTTCATATGAACAGTTGGGTCTCTCCAGTGAATTGCGTATCATAGTAAAAAGTGATCTCATGGTTCTCACTTATGTTTCATCATGTTTAGTGCAATACCATAAACCTTGAATAACATTATGGGACCCACATGAGCTACCAGTGATGCTGCAAGTTTTTCCAAGAAGCAGAGAAAAGTTATTACAAGAAAAAACTTAAATTACTTGATATGTCTGCAGCTATAGTCACCCACCATTTCAAGATAAATGAATCTGGTATAAGGACCGATGTAAAAAAAAAAAAAATTTATAAAGCCATTACTGCTATACCAGCAGGTGCAAAAACCATTGTACATTTTGCAAAATACCTCTTTATTTAACATTCAAAGTGTACCTTTTATATGAGTACAGAATTGCTATTAAAAAGGCACATGTATACTCATATAATTAAAAAAAAGTGAAGTCATAAATGACAAAGCAAAAGGAAGGTGAAGGCTACAAAGCTGGAAAATTTAAAGCCAGCAAAGGATAGTTTGATCATTTTACAAAGAGGTTTCACTTTAAAAATGTCAAGGGAATAGAAGAAAGTTTCTGCTGACCAAGAGGTGGCTGACCTCTCTCCAAGACGCCATTAAGAAAATCACTGAAGAGAAAGAATATCTGTCTGCACAGGTTTTTAATGCAGATCACAGCGCCCCATTCTGGAAAAAAAAATCATCAAAGAGTTA
>NW_016107368.1:2238482-2247783 GCF_001604975.1 Cebus imitator | reverse complement strand
AAAAAAAAAAAAAAAAAAGCCACAAAGGATACTCATTAGTAAGGAAGAGAAGTGAGCACCAGAATTTAAAGCAGGAAGAAGAAAAAATAGGCTAATATACTCATGTGTACAAATGAAGCTGGGTGTGTAATCAGGACTGCTCTTATTTGTAAAGCTGCTAACCCTCAAGCCTTGAAGTGAAAAGATAAACACCAGATGCCAGTCTTTTTTTCTGCCAGTAATGTGTAATAAGAAGGCCTGGACAACAAAAGCCCCTTTTCTGGATTGGTTTCCACTGAGGCTTTGTCCCTGAAGCCAGGAAGTATCTTGCCAATAAGGGATTACCTTTTAAAGTTCTTCTGATAACGGACAATGCCCCTGAACAACCGGAACCCCTTAAGTTCAACACCACAGGCATCAAAATGGTCTACTTGCTCCTAAACACAGTATCTCTAAATCAGCCTACAGATCAGGGGTTCATAGAAACTTTAAGGCTCATTAAACATAGTACTCAATAGAAAGGACTGTCAACACTATCAAAGAGAACCCTGATAGAACATCATAAAAGTCTGGAAGGATTACACCACTGAAAATGCCATTGTTGTTATAAAGTCATCAAGCCCTCCATAATAAACACTTATTGGAGAAAACTGTGCCCAGCTGCTGTGTATGATTTCTCAGGATTTATGACAGAACCAATCAAGAAAACCATCAAAGAAATTGTGGCTACAGTAGAAAATGTGGGGAATGAAGGACTTCAAGATATAGATCTTAGAGAAATTAGCAAATAGATACCAGCCAGGAATGGTGGCTCACATCTGTAATCCCAGCAGTCTGGGAGGCTGAGGTGGGAGGACCACCTAAGGTCAGGAGTTCAAGACCAGCATGGCCAACATGGCTAAACCCTGTTTCTACTGAAAATACAAAAATTAGCCGAGTGTGGTGGCAGGCACCTGTAATCCCAGCTACATGGGAGGCTGAGGCAGGAGAATTGCTTGAACCCGGGAGGCAGAGGTTGCAGTGAGCCCTCCCCTGCACTCTAGCCTCAACAACAAGAGTGAAACTCTGCCTCAAAAACGAAAACAAAACAAAACAAAAAACACCACATCAGAGGAGTTAATAGAGAATGACTTAATGGGGATGAGGGCTTCTCAACTGGTGCCAGATGATGAGGAAGAAAATGCTGAGGAAGGGGTGCCTGAATTAACATTAGATGATCTGGTAGAGGAGTTCCAATTATTCAAGATGGCTTTTGCTTCTTTGGTGACACAGACCCTTGTATTACATGGGCACTGAAATTAAAGCAAATAGTGAAAGGAAGATTGGTATGACACAGAAACATTTTTAGAGAAACGAAAAAGCAAAAAGTCAGAAAGAGATTACAATGTATTTCTGTAAAATTACAGTGAGTGCGCCTGCCTCTCCATCTCCTCCGTCTCTTGCACCTCTGCCGCTGGAGACAGCGAGACAAAACCCTCCTCTTCCTCCTCCTCAGTGTACTCAGTGTCAAGGATGAAAACTTTTATGTTGATCCATTTAACAAACAGTAAATATATTTTTCTTTCTTATGATTTTCTTAGTAATTTTTTTCTCCTCTAGCTTACTTTATTGTAAGAATATAGTGTATAATATATATTACATACAAAATGTTAATCTATTGTTTGTGTTAACAGCTTTAAGGCTTCTGGTACTTTAGGCTATTAGTAGGCTATAGTAGTTATGTTCTGGGGGAATCAAAAGTTACATGTACATTTTTTTAAGAATTCATAAAATGTTTCATAAATTTGCATGTCATCCTTGCACAGGGGCCATGCCAGTTATCTCTGTGTCATTCCAAATTCAGTATATTTGCTGCCGAAGTGAGCACACGTGGATTTCTCACTATACAAGTCAGTGCCACTAACCCCGGCAAAGTTCAAGGGTAAACTGTATATAATTTCACCCTTAAATATTTCAGCATATGTCTCTAACAGATGAGGACCACTAAAATTCCTCACAAAATGTTTTTTATTTATAAGTATGAATGATTATCATAGGGATTAATATACATTTTTAACTTATAATTGACTTCACATTGATAATGATAATAAAACATAGTAATTTTTCCCCAATATAGTTCCATATCTTCTTCCCTTCTGTGTTACCCTTGTCACATATATGTTATAGTTCCATATCTTCTTCCCTTCTGTGTTACCCTTGTCACATATATGTTATAATTATGTTATAATTATATAATTATTGATTTAAATCAGGAGTATACAACTTTTTGGCTTCCCTGGGCCACAAGGAAGAATAATTGTCTTGGACCACACATAAAATACACTAACACTAACAATAGCTAAAGAGCTTTAAAAAACAGCAAAAATATCTCATAATGTTTTAAGAAAGTTTACAAATTTGTGTTGGGCTGCATTCAAAGCTGTCCTGGGCCACATACAGCCTGCGGGCCACAGGTTGGACAAGCTTGATTTAAATAATTTCATGTTCTTTTAAAGAAATTAAGGAAATACACACACACACACACACACACACACACACACACACACACACACACACAGTCTTTTATATCCACTCAAATCCTTAACATTTCAGATTTGTGCTCTTCATTCCTTTTTTTTACTTTTTTGAGATGGAATCTCGCTCTGTCACCCAGGCTGGAGTGCAGTGGCATGATCTCGGCTCACTGAAACTTCTGCCTCCGGGGTTCACCAATTCTCCTGCCACAGCCTTCCAAGTAGCTGGGATTACAGGCATGCGCTACCATACCCAGCTAATTTTTGTATTTTTAGTAGAGACAGGGTTTTGCCACATTGGGCAGGTTGGTCTTGAACTCCTGACCTTAGGTAATCCACCTGCCTTGGCCTCCCAAAGTGCTAGTATTACAGGCGTGAGTTACTGTGGCTGGCCCATTCCTTCTTCTTTCTTTCTTCATTCCTTCTTGTGGATTCGTTTTATCACCTTGTGTTATTACCTATGGCTTGAAGAACTTCTTTTTTTTCTTCGAGATGGAGTCTTGCTCTTTTGCCTAGCTGGAGTGTAGTGGCATCATCTCGGTTCACAACCTCCACCTCCTGTGTTCAAGTGATTCTTTTGCCTCAGCCTCCTGAGTAGCTGGGACTACAGGTGTGTGCCACCATGCCTGGCTAATTTTTGGATTTTAGTAGAGACAGGGTTCCACTATGTTGGCCAGGCTGGTTCAAAACTCCTGAGCTTGTGATCCACCTGATTCTGCCTCCGAAAGTGCTGGGATTACAGACATGAGCCACTGTACCCGGCTGAAGGACATCTTTTAATATTTCTGGTATGGCAGATCTAGCAACAGATTCTCCAAATTTTTCTTTTTTGTTTCTCTGGTAATTGTTTTTCATAACTTCATCTTTGGAAGATAATCTTATTGGATTTATAATTCTTGGTTGGCTACTTTTGTTGACTTTTACTGAATATGTCATTCCATTGTCTTCTGGCCTCCACTGTTTCTGGTAAGAAGTCAATTGTTAATCCCATTGCTATTGCCCTCTACATTAGTTTCTCTCTTGTTGCTGTCAAGATTTTTGTCTTTGTCTTTCAACAATTTGACTATGTTGTGTCTACTATGGGTGGAACTTCTGGTTTATTTGGGTTTTGCTAAACTTCTTGAATCTGTAAATTCTCTCTCATCAAATTTGGGAGGTTTTCAGTGATTATTTCTTCAAATATTTTTTTCTGCCTCTATCCCTCTTCTTTCCTTCTGGGACTCCTGATACACATATTTTGGAGCATTTGATGGTGATCCACCCATTTTTGTGGCCCTGACAATATTTCTTCAATGTTTCTTCTTCTCCATTCTTCAAAATGGATTTCTATTAATCTTCATATTCATTGTTTCGTTCATCATCTTAAATCTGCTAATCAACATCTAGTGAATTTTAAATTTCTGCATTGTACGCCTCACCAGAAATTCCATTTGGATTTTCATCATTAAGATTCTCTACTTCTTGTTTTCATATTTTCCTGTAATTATTTAAACATATTTATCAAAAGGCTTCTGAAGTCTCTGCCTACTAAATCCAACACATGGGCCTACTGAGAAGCCATTTCTATTGTCTGCTTTTCTTCCTGAGTATGGTCGCATTTTGCTGTGTCTTTGCATGGTTGTAATTTTTGTTGAAAGTAGACATTTTTGGATAATACAGTAACCATGGATTTTAACTTGACTTTTTTTTTTTTTTGAGACAGAGTCTTGCTCTGTTGCCCAGGCTAAAGTGTAATGGCATGATCTCGGCTCCCTACAAGCTCCGCCTTCTGGGTTCGAGTGATTCTCTTGCTTCGGCCTCCTGAGTAGCTGGGACTACAAGCACATGCCAACCTGCCCAGCTAATTTTTGTATTTTTAGTAGAGATATGGTTTCACTGTGTTGGCCAGGTTGGTTTCAAACTCCTGACTTCAAGTGATCTCCCAACCTGGCCTCCCAAGTGCTAGGATTACAGGAATGAGCCACTATGCCTGGAAAATTGCAATTGTTAACTATAGATTTTAATTTTTTTTAATTATAAAAGTTTCCATTTTTTTTAAAAGAGAATCTTCAATGCAAACTGTATATATAATCTGCTTCCCCCATAGTATGTTACTTCTGTTATCTCTGCTCAGAATTTTTATTCTTACTTTTGTTTTTTAACCTGTCTTCCTAGAAGTCCTTATTGCGTTTCAATAGATTAGGAGTCAACGAATCATTTGGGCAGAGGCTGTGTTCAAATATTGCAATATTTGTGGCTTCAATAAGGCTTCCTCCCCTCTGAGAAATGATCTGTTGTTGGTTAGGGAGCACATTCAAATTCACTCAGTTCTTAGATTTCGCTTGACTTTTACTTTCCATTAATTTCTCTAAGGTTTCCCGAGAAGCCATTTCTATTGCAAAGGATGTACAGAGAGCACAACTAATCCTTTTACAGCTTTCTCATTTTTAAGATTTTTCAGTTAAATTTTCGGCTGGTCCAGTACTCTTACCACGACCCTAGATGATTCAAACTGTAGGTTTTCCCTGTTTGTTTCTACCAAATTCACCACTTCCAATTAACAAAAGCTGTGGGCTTTTATTATTTGTCCATGTTAAATCCATTCTAACAGTAAAGCTTCCGGTTTTTGAAGCCAGTGTCACTCTGGTAACAAACTACAGATCTTACTGACCATGCATGTGGGTACATGTATATTGGCAAGAAGGCCACAGACTTCTGCTTTTACCTGAAGCTCTATCACTTTTTCAGGAAAAAATATTTCTCAATGTGTTTTTTATCTTTGGGGAATTTCCAGAGCCCTGATGTAATGTTTTTGATAACACATTCCAGTTTTATAGCTGCTCTTTGCAGAAGGATTGGCCTTTCTCTTCAAATCAACAGAGACAGGAGTCTCTCCATCTATGATTACCTCAACTCATCTTTAATATATATACCTGTATTATTAGTGCCATATTACAGATAAAGAAACTAAGGCACACACAAAAATCATTCATCTATCTAAAGATTATATAGCTGCTAAGTAGAAGAACTTGCAAACTAGGCATTTTGCCTCCAGAGCCTTTATGTACTTTTAATAGATATAAAAATATTTAAAATACCATGTAAGTACAATAACAGAAGCAGATACAGGTGCTATGGTAGCATACAGGAAAGAATCTATTTTTGGAACCTGAGTATAGCAGACAGGATACAAAGATGAAGCACCACAGTCCATCATTTATAAAAATACCATGTTTTTTGGGATATAAATATCAGTAAAATTTCCAAATATTTAAGACAGTTAATTGCATTAAAAGCCTTTTCGTAGATTTCTCACTAATGCAACTTACTCTCTTGCCGGTACCCCTTCCCACTGGAGGATGTGCCTCAGCAGCTTGTCGAATTGTACAAACCATTAGCTCTATAAGAGCACTCTCCTGACGATCAGACATTGCTAAGGTGAAATAAAATACATGAGCATGAGTAGACAGTTTTACAATAATCATGTATTAAAAATGAACACATTATTAAAAAACAAAGTATTCTATTACTGCTTAAAGGCTAAAGTTAAGCTCTGTACTTTGCTCTTTTTTTTTTTTTTTTAAAAAACAAAAGTAATATGTGCATCCCGTCCTAAGTCAAACAGGAAAGAGATACAAAGTAAAGAATTAGAGGATAACTCTGGTCTCTTCTAATGCTACCTTTCTGAGTTAGGCAATACTAAAATTTTGGGTTTCCTTCCACATAATTTCAAAACTCATATAATAGGATTTTTCTTTTTTGTTTAATAAAAAAGACTATGCCATATGTTTTAAAAAACTTAACAGACTTAATACTTTTCAAGTCAACACACACATAAAATAATTATCTTAATAAATTACTATATAATGCATGTATCTTGATTTAGTCCGTCTTCTACTTAAGGTCATTCAAACAATTCCCTGATTTTTGACACTGAACAATGCTGCAATAAACATCATTAATAGCTATATATTTATGTAACTGATATTTATTTCTGTACAATAAATTCTCCAAAGAAAAAATATGGATTCAAAGGGCAAGATCTTGATATTGACACATCATAAGACCATTTATTATAATTTATGCCCCAACTGCAATGTTATGAATGTTTGGTTCCTTATATCCCTGTCAGCATTAGATGCTATAAAATGTTTTAATTTTTGCCAGTCCAATGGTTGAAAAGGGCTATTTGGTTATTATTTTGCTCCTTCTTACCTATTAATTAGTTGTAGTATATATTTTTCCCTCTAAGATTTGTCTATGTTTATTTTTCGCCCATTTTTGTGCTACTATTCACCTTTCTTATGAATTTGTGAACTCTTGTATGGCAGGGGTAGTACTTTTTATCTTTACAATGATGCAAGTATTTTCACCCAGTTTGTCACTTGTTGTCAGACTCTTCATGGTATTTTTTGTCAGACAGAAATTGTTAGTTTTTACAAAGTCAAATCTGTCTCCTTTCATTTTATAGCTTCCAGGTTTCTTGTACTGCCTGCAAAGATCTCTCTGTCCTGGAGATTACACTAATAAGTTCTTCATTTTCTTCTAATTTCTTTCTCTCACTTTTGCTGTCTAGTGTGCTTGCTTGCTCTTTTGCTCTTCCTTCCTTTGACTTTTTCTGTCTCTCCTGCTTGCTCACTTTTGTATTTTTAAGCTATTTGGCATTTATTTCTGCTGACAGTAGGTGGGCCTGTTTATTCCCACAAAATAGCCAGTTTGTCTCCACCACTGTTAAACCAGATTTCCCTTTTCAATTTAAATGTCATTTTTAAACAGTTTTCAGGCTCTCATATATCCCTTAGACCTATTTTTGGATTATTTATATAGTTTCACTAATCTATTTGTATATTTTTGTGAAAATGCTTTACTGCTTTCATTATACTAGACTTAAGGTGTACTTTGTTATAATATGTAACTTAATTCAACCAACTTGAATATATAAGCAAGTTTCTCTTATCTAGTCCTTTTTCTAAAATTTTGTGTAATTTCTATAATGCTAATAGCAAATAATTTATTAAAATTTTTCTATGTCTAAAGCACTATCATAAGTGGCTTATATGTAATAACTTGTTTTATTGACAAAACAATTCCAAGAGATAGAAATTAATATCCTCACTTTACAGACAGGGAGAATGAGGCACGGAGAGATGGGCTTAGCTAGCAACAGAGTTAATATATGAACCCAGGTAGTTTGACTCCAGAGTCAGTTCTCTTAAGCATGAGGCTATACTGTCTTTTCAACATAAGCTTAAAATATTATATAAACATTAAAATCATTCTGCTTAGTTCCTATTCCCACCATGCCTTCCAGAATTCTGTCAAACCCACTGGAAATATGACTAGTACCATAAAAAAAATTATAACCTTTTCAGCTGGAAATATAATATAGCTTTTCACTTTTGGGATTTTAAGTCATTTAATTAAAACTATGGTTTCCTTCACATAGATTCCATATGTTCCTGAATTCATACTTTTATTTTTTTGAGACACAGTCTCACTCTGTTGCCCAGACTGGAGTGCAGTGGTGCGACCTCCACTCACTACAACTTCCGCCTCCCAGGTTCAAGGGATTCTCCTGTCTCAGTCTCCCAAGTAGATGGGATTACAGGCATGCACCACCATGCCCAGCTAATTTTTGTATTTTTTTTTTTTTCCGTAGGGACGAGGTTTCAACATATTGGCCAGGCTGGTCTTGAACTCCTGACCTCAGGTGATCCATCCACGTTGGTCTCCCAAAGCATTGAGATTACAGGCGTGAGCCACCGCACCCGGCCTGAATTGATTCTTACATTGTTTTTTGTTTCTTTTGAGATGGAATCTCACTCTGTCGCCTAGGCTGAAGTGCAGTGGTGCGATCTTGGCTCACTGCCACCTCTTCTGCCCGGGTTCACTCAACTCTCCTGCCTCAGCCTCCTGAGTAGCTGGGATTACGGGCGCCTGTCACTGCACCCGGGTAATTTTTGTAGTTTTAGGAGAGATCAGTTTTCACTATCTTGGCCAGGCTGGTCTTGAACTCCTGACCTCGTGATCCAACCACCCTGGCCTCCCAAAGTGTTGGGATTACAGGTGTGAGCCACTGTGCCTAGCTTTTTTTCTTTTTTTTCTTGAGACAGTTTTACTCTGTCACCCAGGCTAGGGTGCAGTAGCGTGATCTCAGCTCATTGCAATCTCTGCCTCTCAGGTTCAAGTGATTCTCCTGCCTCAGCCTCCCAGGTAGCTGGGATTACAGGGTGCCCCCTTGCCTGGCTAATTTTTGAATTTTTAGTAGAGTTAGGGTTTCACCTTGATGGCTAGCCTGGTCTCAAACTCCTGACCTCAAGTGATCCACCTGCCTTGGCCTCCCAAAGTGCTGGGATTCCAAGCATGAGTCATTGCACCTGGCCTAATTCATTCTTATGTATTTTTAAAGTCATATATATACAGACAGTGCTCGACTTACAACCACGATTGGTTCCGACAGACCGGTCGTAACACGATTTGGTCGTAAGTTGAGTAGGCTATATGCACGCGGAGATGGTAGTGCTGCCGGAAGCTGGTCTGCACTGTCGTACGCCCAGCTGGGCAACGTTTGCGCTGCCAGACGTGGTGCAGTCGTGGCTAGCAATTGTGGTCGTAAAGTCGAATGGTCGTAAGTTGCATAGGTCGTAAGTCAATCAATGCCTGTACACTTTTTTGAGATGGAGTCTCATTCTGTCACACAGGCTGAAGTACAGTGGCGTGATCTGGGCTCACTGTAACCTCTGTCTCCTAGGTTCAAGTGATTCTCCTGCCTCAGCTTCCTGAGTAGCTGGGATTACAGGCATGTGCCACCACACCCAATTAATTTTTGG
>NW_016107368.1:2206165-2238067 GCF_001604975.1 Cebus imitator | reverse complement strand
CTTCCCCTGAGACAGAGTCTCACTCTGTCACCTAGGCTGGAGTGCAGTGACGTGATCTCAGCTCACTACAACCTCCGCCTCCCGTGTTCAAGCAATTCTCTGCCTCAGCCTCCCAAGTAGCTGGGATTACAAGCACCCATCACCACGCCTGGCTAATTTTTGTATTTTCAGTAGAGACGAGGTTTCACCAACTAGTCAGGCTGCTCTTGAACTCCTGACCTTGTGATCCACCCACCTCGACCTCCCAAAGTGCTGTGATGACAGGTGTGAGCAACCGCACCTGGCCTGAACTTAAGTATAAACTTTAAAAAAATTCAACTAATTCAGGTATAAACTTAAGACTAAAAAATAAAAAATCAATTAATTTACAAAGGTTTAAAATCTTACATTGATTATTTTAAACTAAGTTGGGGCAAAAGCAAAGAAAAGGCATGAAAAGATATAATAACACCTTGTTCTTTATTCTTTACCAAAATTGTCCTATAAAAAATATGTATGTACATCGTAATTCCGTGTTTTAACATTTTAACTGTCTTTTAAAAAACACATGAACTTTAGCTTATCTTAGGAAAAACAAACGAAATATCAGCTTGTCCATTTGTACCCCATAATCCAATGTCTAGTAATGCAAAAAAAGCTTTTTGCTTAGTAACTAAATTTCTATTTTTATGATTTCAGAAATTCATAATTTTTCAAATTTGGCTGGAGATAAAGGAACTACAAGGCTGTCCATGAACTAAATGAAGCATAACTCAACCATGCACAGTGTTCAATTACATCAATTTTGTTAATTTACTTTATCATTTGAAGCTATCCATTTAGAAACATTCCCTGAATGGGGAGTTAAGGTAAATTCAAAGGCCATTGAAATTTAATCGAAATTCCTTTTGGGATATGACAGCAAAACCACATAATAAACCTGAAAGCAAACAGGCCTTAAGCCACAGACAAGAGCCAAACAGCCACACTGTTTGAAACGAACGGGTAGCTGTTCACGGTACAAATTATCATTTGACTCTACAACTTCAAACACAACATATAACTACACAAATTTCTACAAAGCATCTCCATTTCCTCAGTATTGATTTTATTCTTATCATCTTGATCTCTGACTTCTCTCTTTTAGTATCATTGAATACATATAGTATCATTGAATCGTGCTTTAAAGTCACCAATGACCTAAATCGTCACAAAACTATCTGTGTAGTCTTTTTTTCTCCTCTGCAAAATATATTATTAACCATGGCTCTCTTGAACGTCCTCTTTACTGGGCTTGCAAAGGTTATATTTATCTCTTATCCTTTTTATAGCTAGCTAGAACTCTCGTTCTTTCTTGCTCTTCCTGCTTTCGTCCCCTATCCACAATCTTTAACTCAGCCATGGGCTGTTTCCCTCTTTATAAGCCATCTCTCTCTTTTATATTTTTACCATCATTCACCACAGAGGCCACAGCAATGATGATGTATTCTTCCAAACTGTTTATAAAAGGCATTTTTCTTAAAATATGCATTGGATCACATTATTCTCCAGTTTAAAATCTTCAAAAGCACCTTACTACATTTAGAATGAGATAAATTCACTTATAAATTAAAATGCTCTATATCATCTGACTTCTGCTTCTATTACATCTTGTATCACTGATTCATTATGTTCTAGCTATTGCATCTTCTAGAACACAATCTCATTCATGTTTCAGATACTCTGAATGGCTATTTCCTATGCCTAGATATCTCTTTTATGGCACTACCCATGTCTGCTCCCTTATAGTTTAGTTTCTTCTTTTTTTTTGAGATGGAGTCTCACTCTGTTGCCCAGGCTGGAGTGCTCTAGTGAGATGTTGGCTCACTGCAACCTCCACGTTCTGGGTTCAAGTGATTATTATGCCTCAGCCTCTGAAGTAGCTGGGATGATAGGTGTGTGCCACCATACTCAGCTAAGTTTTTGGATTTTTAGTAGAAATGGGGTTTCACCATGCTTGTCTCAAACTCCTGACCTGAAGACCTGACTGCCTGCTTCAGCTTCCCAAAGTGCTAGGATTAAAGGTGTGAGCCACCATATTTGGCCACCAGTTTCTTGGCTCATATGTGGCCTGCTCTGGAAAGTCTTCCATAGGAATTTAACCTAAAGACAGATTCCCTATAATTATCCACCAAAGCTACTTAATAACTCTTGACATTATTTTGAATATTCACACAATTTTGGTCTGCCTTTCCCAGGACAATGTAAGCTCCATATTGGCAGCGAGCTGATCTAGCATAACACTGTACTCTCAGCGCAGCATAATATTTGACTCACATAAAGTAGTCAACATATATTTTTAAATTATTAATGAATTGATAATTCTTGCTTTGAAGAATCTTATTATTTATAATTACTTAATTCATTAACTGGATTATAGAATTTTAGCACTAGAAATGACCAAAGAAATTATCTAGTTAAAATTTCTCAGCTGGGCGCAGTGGCTCACGCCTATAATTCCAGCACTTTCGGAGGCTGAAGCAGGTGGATCACTTGAAGTCAGAAGTTTGAGACCAGCCTGGCCAACATGGTGAAACCATATCTCTACTAAAAATAAAAAAATTAGCCAGGCGTGGTGGCAGGCACCTGTAATCCCAGTTACTCGTGATGTTGACACATGAGAATCGCTTGAACCCTGGGGGCGGAGGTTTCAGTCAGCGGAGATCTGCCACCACACTACAACCTGGGCGAAAGAGTGAGGCTCAGTTTCAAAAAAATAGATTTAAAAAAAGTTTCTCATTTTATACTTTAAGAAGGAGAGATCCAGAAGCTTCATGATTTGGTTACGGTCTTGTTACCTGGTGGTAGAACTGTTGACAAGAACCCAGACCTTCACATTATACTAAAAATATATCCAGAAACGGCCGGGCGCGGTGGCTCAAGCCTGTAATCCCAGCACTTTGGGAGGCCGAGGCGGGTGGATCACGAGGTCAAGAGATCGAGACTATCCTGGTCAACATGGTGAAACCCCGTCTCTACTAAAAATACAAAAAATTAGCTGGGCATGGTGGCGCGTGCCTGTAATCCCAGCTACTCAGGAGGCTGAGGCAGGAGAATTGTCTGAACCCAGGAGGCGGAGGTTGCGGTGAGCCGAGATCGCGCCATTGCACTCCAGCCTGGGTAACAAGAGTGAAACTCCGTCCCAAAAAAAAAAAAAAAATATATATATATATATATATCCAGAAACTTAATTTTGCTGTAAAACACCCCCCTCCCCTCCCACACACCCATAAAAATACTGCAAGACAGTCTAAAGGCCACTGTGATTTAAACTTATGATGGTAGTCTGTCACAGTGTATCTGTTTCCCCAAAACTTAATCCTACATCTCCAACTGCTCACTAGAGCCTTCTCCACTGAAATTCTACCACATTCCACCTATCTAAAAAATTACTTAATTTCTAATCTGTCTGGAAAAAAAAAGGTTACTGGCAGCATTCTGTTATCATAAAATACAGTAAAATACTAGCATAGAAATTTAATTTAGATGTCACTCCATGTCAGAGCTTATATGTGGTTTGCATGTGGAATAACATGCATATAGATAAAATGTATAAAACAGTTAAGGCAGAGGGGGGTGCAGAAAAAAAAAAGTTATTATGTAGATATAGTTCTGCAACTGTTATGCCTAATTTCTGAGACTATGCCTACCTAAATTCAACCACTAAAACTGTGGTTGACTTTCAAAAATGTTCTCATCTGTTAAGTTACTTTTCTAGCTATAACAAATCAACCAAACCCAAGTCAAGTCAAACCAACCTTTTGACCGGAAATAAAAAAAATATCCAATGTCAACTGAATTTAAACCACAATGAAACACCTAATAGTATATATCTTAGCAAGTAAAATCCATCTAGACCACCTTCATGACTGAAAGACTTGGTTATTATTATTTATTGACTTTCACATCTTATTTATATGAGAGCAAGTTAACAATACCAAGGCATACCACCTTGTCTCTTCCTTTCTTATATTCTTTGCCTTCCTTCTCCTTGGAAATAACCTTATAGAATGTGAGGTGATATACAGAAAATGACTTGGAATAAGAATTGAGAAGCTCTACTCACTCTGGCAATTTTATGGCTGCAAACAAGGTAAGGAAAATGAATGGAACCTACCAATGAACACTAATCTGAGGCCCTCTACTTAAGTGTTGATTAGGCAGTAGTCATTAGAAGGAAAATTAATTTTTATCAGGGAAAATATTAAGGCTAGTTAGAAACAGAATGTGTAAGCCAGGGAGTGGTGGCTTACACCTGTAATCCTAGCACTTTGGGAGGCTGAGGCAGGTGGATCACCTGAGGTAAGGAGTTCAAGACCAGCCTGGCCAACATGGCGAAACCCTGTCTCTACCGAAAACACAAAAAATTAGTGAGGCATGGTGGTGAATGCCTGTAGTCCCAGCTACTTGGGATGCTGAGGTGGGAGGATTGCTTAAGCCCGGGAGGCAGAGGTTGTAGTGAGCCAAGATCACGTTACTGCACTCCAACCTGGGCAATAGAGGGTATGTTCATATTCCTGTGATCACAAAAGTGAATGGAACTCAAAATACAGTGGACAGTTTCACCTAGAGAGCAGAGGGCCCTGTCAGCTTAACTACAGGACCATCTTCTTTCTTTCGAGAGGGAGTCTCGTTCTGTTGCCTAGGCAGGAGTGAAGTGGTGCAATCTCAGCGCACTGAAACCTCTGCCTCCAGGGTTCAAGTGATACTCCTGCCTCAGCCTCCAGAGTAGCTGGGATTACAGGGACCTGCCAAAACGCCTAATTTTTGTATTTTTAGTAGAGACAGGGTTTCACCATGTTGGCCAGGCTGGTCTTGAACTTCTGACCTCAGATGATCCACCTGCTTCGGCCTCCCAAAGTGCTGGGATTACAGGCGTGAGCCATGGTGTCCAGTTGAGGGTCACCTTCTTACTAAGGAGATCATGGAGTGAAAAACTGTGTGCAAATAAAGTAAATAATAATTACAGCTAGAGACACAGTATAATAAGCTTTTCCTTAAAAGGTCTAAGAAAAGTTTGGGAAGGATTTGTGTCATAATAATTAAGAAAAATATGTCAAGTTTATAAGGGGATGGCCAGGCACAGTGGCTGATGCCTGTAATCCCAATCCCAGCACTTTGGGGGGGATTAGGGATGGGCAGATCACCTGAGGTCAGGAGTTCAAGACCAGCCTGACCAACATGGAGAAACCCCATCTCTACTAAAAATACAAAATTAGCCAGGTGTGGTGGTGCATGCCTGTAATCCTAGCTACTCAAGAGGCTGAGGCAGGAGAATTACTTGAAGCTGAAAGGTGGAGGTGCGATAAGCCGAGATTGCACCATTGCACTCCATCCTGGGCAACAAAAGCAAAACTCCACGTCAAAAAAAAAAAAAAAAAAAGGCATTTTGGGCCAGTTTACCAGAGTATTATCTGTGTTTAATGCAAACTTGTTTATCTCACTGAATTATGTCTAAGTCATAATAGATAATACCAATGAGTATCACAGCTTAGAAAGAACGCGGGGGGATGCTCACTCTCCCAGCAACCTGTATAGGTAGTCTACTACGGAGGATGGCTCATTATGCTCTTGTAATATTTCGAAAGATTGAACCACACAGGAGGGTAGAGGAAGCATAAAAGGAACTCAATAGAACATTTCCTTGCCTAATCTTCACAAGTATATAAGGTACACAAGTAAATAATGTCTTTTATAGAAAAAAGGAAATTATGGATCAGAAAATTTGAGAATTTAAGTAACAAGAGACAGAATTAAAAATTCTGAATCACTATTTCTTTTTATTCTGGCCAGAAGCGGTGGCTCATGCCTGTAATCCAAGCACTATGGTAGGCCGAGGTGGGACGATTACCTGAGATAAGGAGTTTGAGACCAGTCTTGTCAACATGGTGAAACCCTGTCTCTAATAAAAGTACAAAAATTAGCCAGGCATGGTGGCATGAGGCTGTAGTCCCAGCTACTCAGGAGCCTGAGGCAGGACAATCACATGAACCTGGGAGGCAGAGGTTTCAGAGAGCTGAGATTGCGCCACTGCACTCCAGTCTGGGAGACAGAGCAACACTCAGTCACCAAATAAAAAAAATTTTCTTTTGATTCTGAGGTCCATGTTGAATCTACCAACAGCCTTACTTCCATCAAGGCATCAGTAATATTCTAAGGCTGTTGTATGAATTAAATGAGTTACCAGTTCTTTACAGTACTGTTGTGGGTTAGTTTGAAAACACAACCATGCACAGAAATAAGCATTTCTAGTTGTAATGAGCTAACATGCATATAAGCTTTTAGAACACAACCTCTTTATTAGGTATACATGTTTAATTTGCTGTGCATATTATTATGTAGCATATAAAAAGATGCATACTTCAAAAATTATCATGTGGCTATTATGTCCCCTATTTCTTGAATAGCCAGGTAAATGACCTTATCTCTGATTTTCTGATTTTCACCTTAAAGAGAATATAACAAAAGACGGGATGGCTATGGTCTAATTAAATCATTAGATATAAAAGGTTTTTCCAAGTTCACATATAAATGAAGCCAAAAAAAATTCTAGATGCACTTAAAAAAATCATTAAGTACATCAGTATTTTGTATCTCAAATCAGCATCAAGAAAATCCTTTTGGCCAGGTGCAGTGGCTCATGCCTGTAACCCCAGCACTTTGGAAGGCGGAGGCAGGAAGACTGCTTGAGGCAGTCTGGGCAACATAGTGAGATCCCTGTCTCCACAAAACATTAAAAACTTAGCTGAGTGTGGTGGCTTGTGCCTATAGTCTAAGGTAAGAGGATCCCTTGAGCCCAGTAGTTCAAGGCTGCAGTGAGCTATGATTGGGCCACTGCGCTCCAGCCTGGGTGACAGAGTAAGACCCTGTCACTTAAATTTAAAAAAGAAAAAGTAAAGAAAAGAAAATCTATTACATGACACACATGGATTTTTAAAAATTTATATGGTGTGGTAGCAGTGTTAATATAAAAGATGTTTTACATGACTGAGACATCCTTACTTATTAAAGAAAACAAATTGTTCTCTTGGTGAAAATACATAGCATGTTTATATATACTCATTTCTAAGAAGTGATCAATATATAATTGCATATCTACCAATGGAAATACAAAATCATGTAAATTAACTTGTGAAAATACTATACCTTCCTCTCCTTGAACTGGTTCTTCTAACAGCAACTCTGTCATACATTCCCAGTCTTTTAACAGTTCTTGAGAGCTCTCCCATAAACTGTCCACCAAGTAGGCTGCATGTTCATGTAACTAAAAAGAAGAAATCAAGTATCATCAAAGAGCATTTAATAAAGAAACTACTAATAATCTGAGTTAAGAAATCATTTTCTTCATAATTAAAATGGCTTGGTCTCTATGATTCTAAAAACCACTTAGAGAACAACATACATATTCCTATTCCACTGTCAATAGTGTAGATGCAGTATTGTAGAATCGACTTTTTAACATTTACAGTAGTAAAATTAAGAATCTCCCTAGTCCAATGATATCATTTATAGATGAGAAAACAGAGCATACCTAGTTAGAAAATTTCTGAAGTTATATGCTAGATCTAGGTCACTTTTTGCTACTCCTTGTGGTCTCTTCAACTATCATTTATTTTTAAAGGAAATTAATCAGTTTCCTTCAGAATTCCATTAGAAACTTTGATAGCAGCTGTACTTACTTCATACCTCTGTCATCTTAGTCAAAGTAAAAAATGTAAGTTACCCCATCTCTCTATTATTCTACTCTCATTACCACTGGCCTCACTACATTTCGTACTCCACCCCCATTTTCTGTTGGTCATTATTTCCTCGACAATTTTCTTTGGAACCCATGTTCCCACAGTAAACAATCACAGTTAAGGTATTCATCAAACACTTCACATCAAACTCTCTACCACTTGCCAGTCATTAAGCCTTCAAAAATATTATCCCCTCTCCACCTTTTTTTTTTTTTTGGAGATGGAGTCTTGCTCTGTTGCCCAGGTTGGAGTGCAGTGGCTCGACCTTGGCTAACTGTAACCTCTACCTTCCTGGGTTCAAGTGATTTTCTTGCCTCAGCCTCCCGAGTAGCTGGGATTACAGGCCCATGCCATGATGACTGGCTAATTTTTGTATTTTTAGTAGAGATAAGGTTTCACCTTGTTGGCTAGGCTGGCCTTGAACTCCTGACCTCAAGGGATCTGCCTGCCTTGGCCTGCCAAAGTGCTGGGATTACAAGTGTGTGCGACTGCTCTGGGCCCTAAGAATATTACTCTAATGAAGCTCTTCAGGGAAGGTAAGCACAGAAGTTGCTGGCACTGTTCTGGTTTCTGCTAATTACAAGTAACTTCTCTGCCCTTATATAAAAGATCTTCCACTTTGCAGGCTCATTACATTCAGTTAGTTAAAAAATCCTTGTAATCAGTGTTAGTCAAACCACAGACTGCAACCCACTCTTGGGTTGTTAACCCAATTCAATGCATGGAGAACAAAGATTAAAAAAATGATGCACAGTAGAAAAGAGGGCATAGCACATAGAAAGGGTAAATACTATTTCATTAATTGTAATTTGTTATATGTGCCTGTACTTGTGAGAGAAAATGTTTTTCTCATCATGAGTTGTGGCCCAAAAGTATGAGTTACCCTTCTGGACCTACTACTGGTTATCTACTCTTATCTTGGCACATTCAGCACTTGAGTTGATTTTCTTCCTTATTCCTATCTCTATGATTACTCTTAACTTCAGCAATTTTTTTTTTTTTTTTTTAAGACAGGGTCTTGCTGTGTTGCACAGGCTGGAGGGCGGTGGCACAATCACGACTCACTGCCCCCTTGACCTCCTAGACTCAAATGATCCTCCCACCTTAGCCCCTGGAGTAGGTAGGACTACAGATGTGTGCTACCACATCTGGCTAATTTTTGTTTTTTGGTAGAGATGGAGTTACCATGTTACTAGCCTGGTTTTGGCATGAATTTTAATGACTTACGTAATACTCTGCTTTTTCTGACACTAATTCAAGACTTAATTTCTACTACATTTAAAATTTCACACACTGGCTCCAGAAATGCCTAACAAAAACCACATAAACAACATGTCCCTGCGAATTCCATCAAAGCCAGAGTAAATAATATAACATCTTTACCTGTAAATAACATAGGCAAAGGTCTGAGGAAGATATCTTTAAACTTTCTGAATTCGAATATTCTGAGAAACTATCCTTAGACCATCCATAACATTATTCCAACAGCCACAGGCACAAGAGGTGCACAACTCGGAGTCAAAGCTTAACAATGGCAGCAGAAAAAAGAAAAATAAATTGTTTCAAAACTGTTGCTATTAACCCATGCCAAATTGAAGAGTTATTGTTTAATGGGCACAGTTTCAGTTTGAGAAGATTTGAAAAAGTTCTGGAGATGGATGGCAGTGATGACTGCACAGTAATATGAATGTCCTTAATGCCAATGAATTGTATACTTAACAAGGTAAATTTTGTTTTATATATTTTACAATATATATATCAGCTGAACATGCTTTTATGCTTGATTATGTGTATTTATACAGAATAGACATATAAACATTTACAACTATATATATTTGGCAGCTTCAATAAATATAAAATATCCCTTCTATCCCTCTTAATGCTTTTCCAATTTAATTCTGGATTATCTTGTATGATATTGCCCCCTCTGCTATCTTTATATAACCATTTATTAGTTATTTCAGACTTTACCCAGCCTATTATTTATAAACTTCCTATGTTACTTTAAGAGGTGTTTGTAAATAGCATATGGCTATTTTTCATTTCTTTATTTCAATCCCAAATGATAGTGTGCATTTAATAAAGCATGTTACTGGGATAATTCATGCTGGAAATATTGCTGGCATTGTATTCTCTGTGTTCTACTTGCGATATTTTCTTGGTTACTTTATCTGTCCTTCATGCAGGGTTTTATTTTCTAACATTTTTCTATTACCAAAATCCTCAGCCTGTTTTTCACTTCTCTTTATTGAATTTGAACATTATACTCCTACATTTAAAAAATAACTAATAGATATTTGTCTTAAACTTCAATGTCATATTTTTTGGGGTTTTTTTTTTTTTAAATGTGTATATGAGCTTCCTTTCTTCCCACAGGGCCTGACCTTTTACAACTCAAAAGCCTAGAAAAGAGTTGTTTTTTCTCTTTTATTATATCCATTTTTCACTTTCCTAGAAAACATGTTCAAGTAATAATCTGGATATAGAGTCTATTAGGCAGTAATCTGACTGCCTCTCCTTTTAGTTCTTTCCCTTCATTGTTTCTTTTTTATTATATCATATCATATCATATCATATTATTTTAGAGACGGAGTCTCACTCTGTTGTCCAGGCTGGAGTGCAGTGGCATAATCTCGGCTCACTGCAACCTCTGCCTCCCAGGTTCAAAAGATTCTCCAGGCTCAGCTTTCCAAGTAGCTGGGATTACAGGCATGCACCACCACGACTGGTTAATTTTTGTATTTTTAGTAGAGACAGGCTTCCAACCGTGTTGGCCAGGTTGTCTTGAAATCCTGACTTCAAGTGATCCGCCTGCCTCGGCCTCCCAAATTGTTGGGATTACAGGCATGAGCCACTGTGCCTGGCCTTTCTTCATTGTTTCTGTTATCTTACAGAGGTCCTACTAAACAATATAATAAAATTTCTTAATCTGTACTGTACTTTCTCTTTCATACTTTTCTTTTTTTTGAGATGGAGTCTAGCTCTGTTGCCGCAGTAGCACGGTCTCTGCTCACAGTCACCTCCTGCTTCCCAGGTTAAAGAGATTCTTCTGCCTCAGCCTCCTCAGTAGCTGGGACCACAGGTGCGTGCCATCATGCAGCCCTGCCAATTGTTTTTTATTTTTAGTAGAAACAGGTTTTTACTATGTTGGCCAGGCTGGTCTCAAACTCCTGACCTCAGGTGATCTGCCTACTTTGACCTCCCAAAGTGCTGGGATTACAGGCGCAAGTCAGCACACCTGGCCCATACTTTTCATTTCTTTTCCTCTTTTGAATTGTTTTCTGGAAAAATCCCTTGGCTCTACAGCTAACCCTTGGTTGTATACATTCAGGCCATTTATTGATTGTCCTCCCTTTTATTTTTAGAAATCAAGTTTTTAATTTCTATGTATACTCTTCCTCTTTCATAAAAGCTTCTTTGTATACTGGGGTATTAATTAATCTTTTCATCAGTATGTTTTCTCCCTCCTGTCTCCTTTGGTTGTAAAGTAGAAAGAGGGAATCTACAATCAGGAGACTTTCCTCCTATTGTATAAGTACTCAACTTATTTTTTGAATGGAAAAATTTCCAGTCCCTTCTCGTGGCCATAAATTATCTACAGCATTCACTACTTTGCTTCTCAGACCCATTATCCATATCCCAAATGCCCGGACCAGCAGTTCTGAAGTGATGAATAGGTTCAGCTAAAGGATAGCTACATAATTACTACTTAGAGGTTACTCTTTCACCAGTCTCTGCTGCTCTGATCTTTGGTGTATTTCACAGTTCCACCAGAAAGATATCAGTTAAAACAAAACAAACAAACCAAAAAACATTTCTGTGCACTATTCACACTAGCAAAGACATGGAATCAACCAAATGCCATCAATGACAGATTGGATAAAGACAATATGGGGGTGGTGGTGGTGGTGGTGGTGGGGGTGGTGGTGGTGTGTGTGTGTGTGTGTGTGTGTATCACCATGGAATGCTACGCAGCTACAAAATAAGAGTGAAATCAAGTCTTTTGCAGGAACATGGATGGAGCTGGTGGCTACCATCCTTAGGAAAATAACACAGGGACAGAAAACCAGATACATGTTCTCATTTATAAGTGGAAGCTAAATGATAAGAACTTATGAACACAAAGAAGGAAACAACAGATACTGAGGTCTACTTGAGAGTGGTGGGTAGGAGGAGGGAAAGGAGCAGAAAGATAGCTACTGGGTACTGGGCTTAATACCTGGGTGATAAAATAATCTGTACAACACCCTGTGACACATATTTACCTATATAACAAACCTCCATATTTGACCCTGAACCTAAAATAAAAGTTTAAAAAAAAAACCCAATAATTAGTCATAAAATAGAATTATAATACTATTCTGTTAAAAAAAGATTTTCTATTTTTGCCTCAGGTGGCTATCGGTTATAGAGCTAATGGAATTCATAGTCTTTTCCCATTTCCTCTGTTGCTTCCACAAATTCCTCACTATTTTGGTGAACTGGTAATACCTCTTTCATCTTGATTACTTAGCCTGAGGTTTTCGGTGGAGGAGTTGACAGCGTAATTCAAGGCTTTAAGCAGTATAATTCCATTAGCATAAGTCAGCATTCATAAGAATGATTTTTCCATGTCTTGAACTAAGGCATATTAAAATTCAGTTTTTGAATGATGTCACTGTTCCTGTCAGAAACTTTGAGTTTATGGTAGCTAATTTTAATGCAGATGTTGGCTTATTTAACAATTTACTAATTTTTCTGATTGCAAGGTGGTGGTACAGTAGGATGCATTCTGTTAACACCAACACCCAGTTTTCTAAAACTCAATATGTAAATCAGAAGGGAAAGATAATGCATTGGTCCATTTTCTAATAAGAGTTTCAAATTCACCATTATTACTAATAACAATCAGAGCAATAAGATCAGTTAGTGATTGGCTTGAGATAGCATTTATGATAGTCTTTCCATCTTAGGTATTTGTGCTAGCAATAAAACACTGGTCTCAAACTTCTACATGAACACCAGGTAAATCTGTGATTGAGGAAAAAAAAATCTAACACGCTAGTAAGGGTAAAAGGCTACAATCACCTTACAGACATTTTACATCAAAAATCTGTTAGCAGTGAAAGACAAAGCTATGAGAAAGGCTTTGAAGTCATTGATTAATGAGTACAAAAATACAGTTTGATAGGGTAGATCAGTACGGTGACTATAGTTTACAATAATCTACTGTATATTTCTAGATAATGAGAAGAGAATATTTAGAATGTTTCTAGCATGAAGACAAATATTTAAGGTGATGAATATCCCAATTTCCTTCGATTTTTATAAATTATATATTAATGTATTAAATTATCACATGTACTCCAAAATTATGTAAATCTACTATGTACCAATAAAAAGGTAACTGAAAAAAAAAAATCCCTGGCATTGAAATGGAAATGAAACACTAAAAAATAAAATAAAATAGGTTGGGTGCAATGGCTCATGGCTATAATCTCAGCACTCTGGGAGGCCAAGGCAGGAGGATCATGAGGTCAGGAGATCACGGCCATCCTGGCTAACATGGTGAAACCCCAGCTCTACTAAAAATACAAAATATTTGCCAATTTGCCACGTGTGGTGGTAAACGCATGTAGTCCCATGTACTCGGGAGGCTAGGGCAGGAGAATTGCTTGAACCCAGGAAGTGGAGGCTGCAGTGAGTCGAGATTGCATCACTACACTCCAACCTGAGCGACAGAGTGAGACTCCGTCGCAAAAAGAAAAAAAAGTTGTCTAAAAACGATTTTTGGTGTCATAATTCTACAAAAATAATGCAAAAAATGTAAAAATCAGGTAGCTGGCAAGCAGTATTTGTACTCCTAAAATTTAGATGAATACAAAAGGTAACTCTGTAATGAATAAAGATCCATTGTATAGGTTAGGCAAAGTGGTTCACGCCTGTAATCCTAGCGTTTTAGGAGGCCAAGACGGGTGAATCACCTGAGGTCAGGAGTTCAAGACCACCCTGGACAACATGGCAAAACCTCATCTCTACTAAAAATACAAAAATTAGCTGGGAGTGTTGGCAGGCGCGGTAATCCCAGCAACTCAGGAAGCTGAGGTAGGAGGATGGCTTGAACCTGGGAGGTGGAGGTTGCACTGAGTCAAGATCATGCCATTGCACTCCAGCCTTAGTAACAAGAGCAAAACTCGGTCACACACACACACACACACACACACACACACACACACACAATCCACTGCACAGCAAAATAAAAGCATATTAAATTTTATTTAAAAATTATATATAGCATAAATATATTAAAATTATATATAAAACAATGTTTACATTTACATGGATTTTTACTATGCTAACCTGCTGGATGTGAAGTGTATAAAATAAATTTTTTTCCAGGCTTTCTTCTAAGTTTGTATATAAGATAAACTAATCTCATTTTCCTGGTGACTTTTGTTTTTTTAGATATATTCTGAACCATCTTTGATTGACTTCAATGTTACCCCTAATATTATACATAAAGTTTTCTTTGCCTGTTAACTTCTCTGTCAGATAAATACATTAAAGGGATTCACCGTATAAAGAAACCTTATAGTGATTCCTTTTATGACAAATCATTTGCAATAAAAATAATCACCTCAAGTTATTAAGCTTAAAATTTCTGAACACAACCTACATTGGGTAATTACCTCTGCTGAAATAGAGCCGGTCATGGGTGAGTCTTAAAAAATGTTAAAAACAAACTAACAAAAACAAAAAGAAACCTTATCATTTATGCCCTAGAAATAAGCACTCTATGGGAAATTTCTTTTTTTCTTTTTTTTTTAAGTGAAGTTTTGCTCTTGCTGCCCAGGGTAATGTGCAATGGTGAAATCTCAGTTCAATGCAACCTCTGCCTTCCAGGTTCAAGCAATTCTCCTGCCTCCACCTCCCAAGTAGCTGAGATTACAGGTGTGCAGCACTGGTTAATTTTGTATTTAGAGTAGAGATGGGGTTTTACCATGTTGGCCAGGCTGGTCTCGAACTCCTGACCTTAGGTAATCCACCTGTCTCGGCCTCCCAAGGTGCTGGGATTACAGGCATGAGCCATCGTGCGTGGCTTCTTTGGGAAATTTGTTAGATGTACCAATAATATAGCTGTCAATTTTTCTGTCTTAAATGACTGTCACAATTAGCCTCATCATTCCATATGCCCATACGAAGGGTGACCATATTGCCATAATATCCATAAACGTTCTGGATTATTCTTGTTGTTTTGAAATATTTACTAATAGCATCCTGTTCCTCTGAAAAGCAAAAAATTCTGGAGTGACACTACTTCTAGGGAAATCCGTACTTATCACATTTATGTAAAACTTATCCAACTATTTGGCATGCATCTAAAATACAAGGTATTTCGTCACCTGATATCAATGACTGCCACAGGTGGAAATATCTTTAAAAATCACCTTTTGTTACCAAAAGAAAAGAAAATTACTGACCTGTTAAGACAGATCTCTTAATCTCATTTTACCTGCATTGTAAACTGCTTTCAATTCAACATTTTATAATTCTGTTAAAAATGTTACTACTCCACATTCCAGTAAAAAAATAATAATAATAATCAGTTCAGTTAATCCAAGGTAAATGTCTGTGTAGTGGTTTGTTCTCATGCTGCTAATAAAGACATATCCGAGACTGGGAAATTTATAAAGGAAAGAGGTTTAATGGACTCACACTTCCACATGACTGGAGAGGCCTCACAATCATGGCAGAATGAAGGAAGAGCAAAGGGATGTCTTACATGGCGTCACACAAGACAGTGTATGTATAGGGGAACTCACATTTATAAAACTATCAGATCTCATAAGACTTATTTACTACCATGAGAATGGTATAAGAAAAACTGCCCCCATGAATCAATTATCTCCAACTGGCTTCGCCCTTGACATGTGGGGATTATTACAATTCAAGGTGAGATTTGAGTGGGGACAGGGCCAAACCATATCAGTCTGTAACTTATCTATAAAATACTCCTTCGGCTGGGCACAGTGGCTCATGCCTGTAATCCCAGCACTTTGGGAGGCTGAGGTGGGCAGCTCATTTGAGGTCAGAAGTTCAAGACAAGCCTGGTCAACACGGCGGAAATCCCATCTCTACTAAATATACAAAAATTAGCCGGGCATGGTGGCGTATGCTTGAAATCCCAGTAAATTCTCAAGAGGCTGAGACAGGAGAATGGCTTGAACCCAAGAGGTGGAGGCTGCAGTGAGCCAAGATTGCAACACTGCACTCCAGCAAGGAAGACTCCTACTTTATTCTTTCCTTCTTTTTTTTTTTGAGATGCAGTCTCACTCTGTCACCCAGGCTAGAGTGCAGGGGCGTGATCTTGGCTCACTACAAACTCAGCCTCCCAGGCTCAAGCAATTCTCCTGCCTCAGCCTCCTGTGCAGCTGGTACTACAGGCATGTATCACCATGCCCGGCTAATTTTTTAATTTTAGTAGAGACAGGGTTTCACCATATTGGCCAGGCTTGTCTTGAACTCCTGACCTCAGGTGATCCACCCGCCTTGGCCTCCCAAAGTGCTGGGATTATTGGCGTGAGCCACTGTGCCAGTCCCTACTTTATGAACTTCTAAATCCTCTTTTGAATCAATATTTCACAAGTCTATTACTAAAATTTTACCAATTTAAGTGTGTTAACAGTAAAATGAAGAGAAATTCAGAGTAGAACACAATTTGAATACTATCATACTATAAGAATATGGCTTCAAGCATTCATCCTATGTGTACACTAGTATAAAAAGAGAGATTTTCTTTTTTCTTTGAGATTTTCACAAAGAATATTTCTTGCAAAACACAGGAGACCATAAAGGTCAATATAAGCACCAGGAATCATTAGAACTAACCAGAAACCCTTCAATACTATTTGCAGTTGCTTTTGTAGCTGTCAAGAATGCAATACAGGGCCAGGCATGGTGGCTCATGCCTGTAACCCCAGCACTTTGGAAGGCTGAGGCAGGTGGGTCACTTGAGGGTAGGAGTTTGAGACCAGCCTAACCAACATGGTAAAACCCCGTCTCTACTAAAAATACAAAAATTAGCCAGGTGTGGTGGGGCACACTTGTAGTCCCAGCTACTTGGGAGGCTAAGGTATGAGACTCACTTGAATCTAGGAGACAGAGGTTGCAGTGAACTGAGATGATGCCACTGCACTCCAGCCTGGGTGACAGAGCAAGACTCTGTCTCAAGAAAAAAAAAAAAAAGATGAGAAAAAAGAGAATGCAGTACAGGAAAACTGGCAAATATATTCTAATGCTGTTGTAACACTTTAGCAAATGGTAGTAAACACAGGAATACAGTAAGAGGATCTGAACATGGAGTAGTTAATAAACATTACAAATTATTTCTTTAAATAAAAGATAAAGGCCAGGTGCAGTGGCTCATGTGTGTAATCCCAGCACTTCGGGAGGCCGATCACCTGAGGTCGGGAGTTCGAGACCAGCCTGACCAACATGCAGAAACCCCATCTCTACTAAAAATACAAAATTAGCTGGGCTTGGTGATGCATGTCTGTAATCCCAGCTACTCCGGACGCTGAGGCAGGAGAATTGCTTGAACCTGGGAGGCAGAGGTTGTGGTGAGTCGAGATTGGGCCCTTGCACTCCAGTGTGGGCAACAAGAGCAAGGCNAAAAAAAAAAAAAAAAAAAAAAAAAAAAAAAAAAAAAAAAAAAAAAAAAGGTAAAAACTTGCCTAAAACTAAGTACTCACGCCTTTTAATAATCAGAAAGAAAAGTCCTTGCGCTTTCAAAGATAAAAAAAAATTTCCTTTAATTAATAATCAGTTAATGAAGATCATCATATTCCTTAATCTTTTCAGTAGATATCTCATACTTATCAATTTCTGAAACTATTATGTTGCTTTTTATTGTTGTTGTTGTTAGAGACAGGGTCTTGCACAGGCTAAAGTGCAAATGGTGCGATCATAGCTCACTGCAGCCTGTGCAACTCCTGGGTTCAACGGATCCTCTAAACTTAGCCTCCCAAGTAGCCACCATGCCTGGCTACTTTTTATTCCATTCCTCTAAAACCTAAGGGAGATAAGAGTGTAAGTTGAAATGGTCTAGTACACATGTGATATTTACTGGGTATTCAGTGTTTTACTCAAAAATTCACATATGCATTTTATTCTAAAATATATCCACACTTGCTTGTTAAGAAAGTAAGGCTTCAAATTATTACTATGCAAAGTGTGATCCTTGGACCAGTAGCATAGCATTATTTTAGAGACTGTCAGAAATGCAGAATCTCAGGCTCCATTCTAGAGCTACTGAATCAGAATCGGCATTTAAACAAGACCTTCAGTAATCTGTATACACATTTAAATCACTATTAAACACATTCTTTACTCAAATTCAACTCTCTAGTTTCGTTTCTGACTTTTTCTCTATTCATTGGTAACTCTCTTAAAAAAAAAAAATGGTAGAAACTCCTTTACCACATTCTACTGTTTTGCCCTCACACCCTTCATTCCACCAACTGAGTTCTTCAATTTTAGTTTTCATACAGGCTACCTGTTTGTGTCTCTCTTCCTAATTCCTCCGAAGTTCCCCTCTTACTCTCAAACTTGAGCTTCTTCACTGACATTTTAGCACAAACCAAAAACACTTTTTAACAATAAAATTGAGATTTTAGGTTTCTTTCTAGGTTTCTAGATGGCTTTACTTCTGTTGCAACTCTATTTTCTGTTTATTTATTTTAATTTTTTTCTTTTTTTGAGACAGAATCTGGCTCTGTGGCCAAAGGTGGAGTGCAGTGGTGCACTCTCGGCTCAATGCATGCAACCTCTGCCTCCCGGGTTCAAGAGATTCTCGTGCCTCAGCCTCTTAAGTAGCTTTGATTAGAGGTGTGTACCACGATGCCCAGCTAATTTTTTTTGTATTTTTAGTAGAGATGTGGTTTTGCTATATTAGCAGGCTGGTCTCAAACTCCTGGTCTAAAGATCTGAACACCTCGGCCTCCCACAGGGCTGGGATTACAAGTGTGAGCCACTGTACCTGGTCTGCAACTCTATTGTCAATCATTGCTAAACCAAGAAGTTAAGTTATTCAGGAGCTTTTTAGGTTTAATGTACTGTATTCCCCAATGACACGGCAGCAGTAGAAAATACAGATTAAAATATCCAAAACAAAACCCCACACCATTTTGGTGGAAAAACTGTGAAAACAGTCTGACATGTAAGTGTTAATTACACAATTGTTTAAGTAATAACTGAATACAGAACATGGAAATATTTCTACAAGGTTTGTGCAACTATCAATTAAAATATGAATTCATATTTTTCTTTCTCCTTACTAAATAATTTTCAAACAAGATAAAACTAGTGGTATTAACAGTCTGACAATTTTCACAAACTGTATAATGTAATGTAAAAGCTACAGGCATAAAAACAAAAGGCAAAAATAAAAAAAAAAACAGGTATGCAGGCCGGGCACAGAGGCTCACGCCTGTAATCCTAGCACTTTGGAAGGCTGAGACAGGCAGATCACCTGAGGTCTAGAGTTCAAGCCCAGTTGGCCAACATGGTAAAACCTTGTCTCTACTAAAAATACAAAAATTAGCCGGGCATGGTGGTGGGCGCCTGTAGTCCCAGCCACTCGGGAGGCTGAGGCAGGACAATCCCTTGAACCCGGGAGAAAAAGGTTGCAGTGAGCCAAGATTGCACCACTGCACTCCAGCCTTGGCGAAAGTGAGACCCTGTCTAAGAAAAAAAAGAAAAAAAAAAAAGGTGTGAAGTTCTGCAATGCTGTAAAAGTTTAACAATTGCCAGTCTGTATTCAGTGTGGATCCACACCTATATAAATGTTCAGAACTTTTCCACAAACGGTGAAGGACTGATTCTATAATCATGCAATTCATGAAGGCAACTTTATGGGAAACAGACTTATTTTTATTTGATTGAAAAAAATAAAATGAATGAAGCGACAATTTTATTTAACATGTAATATCATTAAAAGAAATAAGGAGTTATCTGAAACATTTTTTACCTCACTTTCAAGAAAGAACAGAACCAGCATCCTAATGAGGTTTCCATTTGGGCTGTTTCTTCCCCTCCTCTTTGCTAATGCTTCTTCTGCTTGTGGGTCATGTCTACTAAATAGCCTGGAAATAAATAACAGGGCATTACAAAGTTACATGAATATGAACTTTAGTCTTCCCTCACCACACATTTCAGTTCAGTGTTTAACCAAAAAAAAGAAGAAAAAAGAAAAAAAGAAAGAATATCAGAGATCAGATTATCGATCTCAAAAGAAATATGTAACCGATGTCACTATAGTTCAGAAAATGGTGGCACTTGAACAATGTCATACAGGTTAAACTATATATAAGTTGTAAAGGGAAACTTTTACTGACGAATAATCAATGTTCAAATGTGTATGAAAATGATAAGCACTGCTAGAATCCTGTATGATTGATACTCAAGTATGTAATTTTAAACTGAGTTCTATTTTCTTTTTTCTTGGGAAGAAGTCTCGCTCTGTCTCCCAGGCTGGAGTGCAGTGACGTGATCTTGGCTCACTGCAACCTCCGCCTCCTGGATCAAGCAATTCTCGTGCCTTAGCCTTCCAAGTAGCTGAAATTATAGATGCATGCCACCATGCTGGGCTAATTTTTGTATTTTTAGTAGAGATGAGGTTTCACCATGTTGACCAGGCTGGTCTCGCCTGCCTGAGACTCTGAGTGCTATTTTCTTAAACACTGATTCCACACTCATGTAATTATAACATATAATCAAATGTTTCAGGGATAATTACAAAAATTCACGCTTTTAATCATGATTGCCTCTTGAATTCTTTTATGCTTCTGCCTTATTATCTAGAAACATTATCCATGAACCCAGTAGTTTCCAGTAAAATGACATTATTGGTAAATTTAAAAAAAATCATCTACTTACAAAATATCTGAAATATTGCAGAAAATGATTTGAAATTTTTAATTTGTTTAGATTTATTGTAACAAAACTTAAAACTTGCTAAAGGTACCTTATTTCAAGGCATTGCTCTAGGTAAAAGCGTTATTAGGAGGGAACAGTGACAAAATTCCTGTTCTCATGGGAGCTCTCAACGTAGTGAATAAACAGTAGACAAATATATACTGTTGCTGGTTATAAAGAAAAATTTAAAAAAGATTTATGTATATAGCATGTACTGGTTTATACATAAAAGTCAGAGTAGGCCTCTCAAATGAGAGGCAAAATAACTGAATAAAATGAGAATAATTTCATGTGATATTAAAAGAAACCAATCTCTAGCAGAAAATGACTACAGAGAAGCTGAGGTTATTAAGGGAATGGGGAGAAAGGCATATTAGGGGACTAGAGAACCTACCTTGAAGCTATATCTGTAAAGCTATCATTTAAGAGAAGGTTCTGTTTTATGTGTGACTTTCAGAGGAGTGGTAAATGGAAAATATGAATATTAATGATAATGGAAATATACTTATTCATTTATTTATTTTTTGGGAGAGTCTCACTCCGTCGCCCAGGCTGGAGTGCAGTTGCACGGTCTCAGCTCACTGCAACCTCCACCTCGCAGGTTCAAGTGATTCTCTTGTCTCAGTCTGAAGTAGCTGGGATTACAGGTGTGCATCACCATGCCCGGCTAATTTATTATATTTTCAGTTGAGATGGGGTTTCACCATATTGGCCAGGCTGCTCTCGAACTCCTGACCTCAAGTGGTCCACTTGCCTCAGCCTCCCAAAGTGCTGGGATTACATATATGAGCCACCACGCCCAGGTTGTATCAATTTAAATAACTGCAGTTAGTACATATAAATATGAGGTACTGAGGAATTTGCTTAAATTTTGGGTATTAAAATGTGGAATTTTGGATGATTTATTAAAATATTCATTTCAGACAGGTCTGCTTTTTGGATGATTGGTTAATACTGTGGATAGCTTATGACTGGACTACCAGACACTAAGTGTGTGTACCTGTGTAGAGTTATGTATCTTTGAAAGCTGATCATAAAACTCCTGGCGATACTCTACGAATTATTTAAGATGTTTTTAAGTCACCATATTAAATGCTGGAAGAATGATAAAAGAGATCATTAATCAAGTCATCAAACTGTAAATTTCTCCAGGACAGGGGCCTAAAATACATTTATGGAGTGAACTTCTGTTTGCATAAGAATTGGCCTAATTTTCACAAAGAAACAAAAACCAATGGAGGCTTATCCTTCTGAATTTCTGTGGAAGATATTCTGATAAAATTTTATTTTGGTGTTGTGGTATCAGCAAGATAATGGAACAGAAAATTGCCCAGCATCACTCCCCACACAAAAATACAACCAGAAACTATTCAAACATAAGAATACCAACCTGAACATGCTAAAACTCTGAAGAGAAGCAGAGAAACCCCCTGGCCCACAGAATCAAGAAACTATGATTAGTAAGAGAAACAGTCATTTCACACTGTGCCAACTGCCCCCTCCCTACAAGCCGGCAAAACACCACTCAAAGAGAATTTCCCTATACCCATGATTGCTGAGATAAGAGGAAACTGGAAGTGGAAAATCGCTCTCCTTGCTAGGCTGGGAATCGTCACAAGAAGCCCACTCCAGTTCCATCACATGGGAACCACTGGAAGTGCCAGGAGGCCTGAACCACCTGGGATAAACTGGGGAGAAAGAATAGAGTGCTGATAACAGCGACTGGCACACACAGATCTTGGTGGTCACTGAGCACTTTGTTGGCAACGCCACGTTGAAGGGAGTGGCTGGTACGAAAGCACTACAAGGGGCACAATCCAAGGTATCAAATCCCTGGCTGGATTTTCCAGAAATCCCAGGTGACTGTATAAAATCTTTCCTTGGCTTAAAAACAACTAAGAGGCCGGGATTAAGTTGCAGTACTCTTAAATATTCCCCAGGCTGGGAAATAATGTAAGTACAGCAATATAGATCCAGAACAGTGTTTAAGCTCCAGTACTAAGAGTCTTCACCAGACAAAGAACAGAAGGACAGTGACTTGATTCCGGAACAGTGTTTAAATTCCGGAATTCACTGTAAGTCCTTGCCGGACCAAGAAAAAAACAAGAAGCCAGTGTTCAAATTCTGATACTAAGAAGTAAAGGTCTAATACTTCCAAAGAAAACCTGCAAAAAGTGGAAGAGGTAGCTATCACCTCAAATACACATGCATCAACTTAAGTCCAGAAAGTATTACACTACCAAACAAAATCAGTAAAGCTCCAGCAATAGATCCAGAAGAACTGAAGATTTATCAAATGTCTGACAGGTAATTCAGGGTAATCCTCTTAAAGAATTTTAAGGAATCACATACACGCAAAAAATCCAAATAGAAAACTAAATGAAATCTGGAAAACAAAATAAGAAATATGATGAATAAACAAACATTCTTTTTTTTTTTTTTTTTGAGACAGAGTCTTGCTCTGTTGCCCAGGCTGGAGTGCAGTGGTGTGATCTTGACTCACTGAAACCTCCACCTCCTAGGTTCAAGGGTTTCTTCTGCCTCAGCACGTGCCACCCCACCCAGCTAATTTTTGTATTTTTAGTAGAGATGGGGTTTCACCATGTTGGCCAGGCTGGTCTGGAACTCCTCAAAGAATCCACCCTCAATCTGCCCTCAAGCAATCCACCCACCTCAGTCTCCGAAAGTGTTGAGATAACGGGGGTGAGCCACCACACTCGGCCTATAGAAACAATTTTAAAAAATCAAATAGGAGGCTGGGCCTGGTGGCTCACACCTGTAATTCTAGCACTTTGGAAGGCCAAGGTGGGTGGATCACGAGGTCAGGAGATCCAGACTATCCTGGCTAACATGGTGAAGCCCCATCCCTACTAAAAACACAAAAAACTACCTGGGCGTGGTGGCATATGCCTGTAATCTCAGCTACTCAGGAGGCTGAGGGAGGAGAATCACTTGAACCTGGGAGGTGGAGGTTGCTGTGAGCTGAGATTGCACCACTGCACTCCAGTCTAGGCGACAGACAAACTCCATCTCAAAAAAATAAATAAAATAAAAATCAAATAGGAATCGTAGAAATAAAGAATCTAATAACTGAAGTGAAAAACTCACTAGAAAGTGTCCGGTCTCCACATGCAAGCCTAATAATAAGAAATGCCAAAAGGAGTTCTTCAATTTGAAATAAATGAATGCTAAGTATAACAAGAAAACTTCAAGGTATAAAACTCATTGGTAAAAGTAAGAAAACTAAAAGAAATTCAGAGTACTCTAATACTATAAATGTGGTAAGTAAATGATTTTTATCTTAAGGATGAAGACTACAAGATAAAACTATTAAAAATAACAACTGGGGGCTGGGCGCCGTGGCTGATGCCTATAATCCCAGCACTTTGGGAGGCCAAGGCAGGTGGAATATGAGGTCAAGAGATTGAGACCATCCTGGTCAACATGGTGAAACCCCGTCTCCACTAAAAATACAAAAATTAGCTGGGCATGGTGGTGCACGCCTGTAGTCCCAGCTACTTGGTAGGCTAAGGCAGGAGAATTGCTTGAACTTAGAAGGCGGAGGTTGCAGTGAGCCGAGATCGTGCCATTGCACTCCAGCCTGGGTAACAAGGGCGAAGCTCTGTCTCAAAAAAATAAAAAATAAAAAAATAACAACTGGGGACAAGTATGATGACTCACAACTGTAATCTCAGCACTCTGGGAGGCCGAGATGGGTGGATCAATTGAGCTCAGGAGATCCGAGACCAGCTGAGCAACATGGTAAAACCCTGTCTCTACAAAAACAAAAAAATAAACAAACAAAAAAACCGAAAAACAAACAACTGCAACAACTGCTAAGATATAAGCAAAAATCTTTAAATGTAAACAGAAACATCAAAAAGCCCAAACATCAGAGGCAAGTGGTGTTAAGGCATAGTTTATTTACGATCTTTTGCAATCAAGGTTAAGTCATTACGAGTTTAAAATAACCTGTATTATTTTCTTGAGTTTTTTTTTTGAGACTCTGTTCTCACTCAGCCACCTAGGATGGAGTGCAGTGGTGCAATCTCAGCTCACTGCAACCTCTACCTCCTAAGTTCAAGCAATTCTCCTGCCTCAGGCACCAAAGTAGCTGGAATTTAC
This sequence comes from Cebus imitator, assembly GCF_001604975.1. NCBI lineage: Eukaryota > Metazoa > Chordata > Mammalia > Primates > Cebidae > Cebus > Cebus imitator. The sequence continues at coordinate 2,213,231 of NW_016107368.1, read as the reverse complement.
AGGCTCCTGCCATCCCGCCTGGCTAATTTTTGTATTTTTAGCAGAGACAGGCTTTGACCATGTTGACCAGACTGGTCTTGAACTCCTGGCCTCAAGTGATCCGCCCGCCTTGGCTTTCCAAAGTGCCTGCAATTACAGGTGTGAGCCACCATGCCCTACCTAAAATAACCTATTTTAACTACAAGATAGTTTTTGCAAGGCTTAGGGTAATCACAAAGCAATGTCTATAATAAATACACCAGAAATAAACAGCACAAAATCAAAACTTATTACTAGATAACCAACAGGAGGACAGTGAGAGAGATTAAAAAAATCAATGGGATCTACAAAACAACCAGAAAATAAGCAAAATGGCAATAGTAAACACATACCCATCAATAATAATACTGAAGGTAAATGGATTAAATTATCAAATTGAAAGACATATCAAGTGGCTGAATAGACTAAAAAAAAATGACCAAACTAGTAGGAATGGCTGTATTTGTTAGCAAATAAAACAGACTCTAAGTAAAGAACGATTAAAAAAATGCAAAAAATACAATTTTACAATGATAAAAGAGTCAATATTAACAAGAGGATATAACAATTGTAAATACCTTTACACTCAATATTGAACCTCCCAAATATATTAAAAAATTAATAGACATAAAGGGAGAGAGTAACAGCAATACAATAATAATAGGGGACTTCAGTCCAAATTTCAGCAATGGAAGATCATCCAGATAGAAAATGAACCAATGTTTCCAAAGAAATACTGGAGTTAAAATGCATTCTAAACTAAATGGACCTAACAGACATTTACAGAACATTCAGTCCAACACTGGCAAAATACTAATTTTTCTAGTAACAAATGAAACATTCTCCAGGACAGGCTATAAGGTTACAAAAGAAGTCAACAGATTTCAAACTACTGAATGCATACTGAGTAATTTTTTTAACCAATGGAAAAAAACTAAAAGTCAATTACAGAAGGAAGGGAAACTGCAGAAGTTCATGTAAATTAGACAACATGCTCCTGAATAACAAAAGGGTCAATTAAGAAATTTTAGAATTTTGTGAGAGGAAAAAAAAATGGAAACACAACATACTAAAACCTATGAAGTACAACCAAAGGAGTTCTAAAGTAAAGTTTATAAAAACAATTATCTGTACCAAAAAAGTAGCAAGACTTCAAACAGACAACAATGATGAAACACATCAAGGAACCAGAAGAGAGGGGAAAAAAAAAAAAAGCCTTGGGAGGCCTAGGGAGGCAGATCATTTGAGGTCAGGAGTTCGAGACCAGACTGACCAACATGGTGAATTCCTGCCTCTACTAAAAATATAAAAATCAGCCAGGCATGGTGTCATGTACCTGTAATCCCAGCTACTGGGGAGGCTGAGGGCAAGAGAACTGCTTGAACCAGGAAGTCAGAGGTTGCAGTGAGCCAAGATTGCGCCACTGCACACTCCAGCCTGGGCGACAGAGTGAGACTCTGTCTCAGAAAACAAAAACCAAACCCAAACTCAGCGGAAGAAAAGGAATAATAAAGACCATAGGATAAATAAATGAAATTAAGACTAAATATGAAAGACCAATGAAACTACAACTGGTTTTTTTAAAAAATAAAATGGACAAATCTTTAGCTAAACTAAAAACAAAAGAATACCTAAATAAAATCAGAGACAGAAAAAGAGACATTACAATAGTTACAACAGAAATACAACAAAATGTAAAACCTAAAAGAAATGAATAAATTCTCGGAAATATACAACCTATCACAAATGAACCATAAAGAAACAGAAAACCGGCCATGTTTGGTGGCTCACACCTGTAAACCTAGCACTTTGGGAGGCCAAGGCAGGTGGATCACCTGAGGTCAGGAGTTCAAGACCAGTCCGGCCAACATGGTGAAACCCTGTCTTTACTAAAAATACAAAACTTAGCAGAGCGTGGTGGCGGGTGCCTGTAGACCCAGCTACTTGGGAGGCTAAGGCAGGAGAATTGCTTGAAACCGGGAGGCAGAGGTTACATTGAGCTGAGACCGTGCCATTGCACTCCAGCTGGGGCAACAAGAGCAAAATTCCATCTTAAAAAAAAAAAAAAAGGAAATAAAAAACTTGAACAAAGCAATAACAATATTGAAGCAGAAATAAGAAGATGTCTACAAACAAACAAACAAAAAGTCCAGGACCTGCTGGCTTCAGTGCAGAATTCTACCAAGCATTTAAAGAAGAACTAACACCAATTCTACTAAATTATTCCAGAAAATTGAAGGGCACACCTCCAAGCTCATTCTACAATGCCAGCATCACCCCAATGCCAAAACTGAACAAAGACAAAATAACATCAAAAAAACCCACTATTAAATAACATCCCTAGAGAGCATGAATGCAAAAATTCTAAACAATAACTCACAAATCCAATTTGACAGCTTATCAAAAAGATAATACACCATAATCAAGCAGGATTTATATAAGGGACACAAAGTTTAACCACATTCATTACCAGTAAATGTGATACATCATATAAACAGAATGAAAGAGAAAACTCATGTGGCCCTCTCAATACACAGAGAAAAAGCATGTGCAAAAACTCAACATCCTTCATGATAAAAACACTTAAACCAGCAAAGATGAAACACATCTCAAAATAACAAAGTCCATATATGACAAACCCACAACTACAATCATATTAAATGGGGAAAAGTTTAAAGCCTTTCCTATTTGAACTCAAGACCACGAAGACAACTTTTACCACTTTTATATAACATAGTACTGAAAATCCTAGTCAGAGCAATTAGGCAAGAAAAAGAAATAAAAGGCACTGAAATTCTGTAGAGCAGAATACAAAATCAACATAAAAATCAGCAGCATTTTCATACAGCAAAAGTGAACAATCTGAAAAAGAAATCAAGAAAGCAATCCCATTTCCAATAGCTACAAAGAAACAAAAAAACATCAAACCCTAGTAACAAATTTAACCAAAGATGTCTACGAACTATAAAACACAGATGAAAAACATTGAAGAGAATATTAAAACAAAAAAAAAAAGATAACTCATACTCTTGAATTGGTAGAATAAAGACTGTTTAAAATGTCCATACTACCCAAAATGACATTCAGATTCTGTGCAATCCCTGTATCAAGGCATTTTTTATAGAAATAGAAAAAAAAGTCATGCCTGAACACCTTGACTTTCTTCCTCCTTTCATTGCCAGCATGCACTTAGTAAGTAGCTAGTTTCTTTCTTAAGAGATTTTTTTTACGTGCAAATAACTTTTCTCACTTTGAGAGGTACAAATGAGTAGATAACAATTTGTTACTCTAGCACTGAAGAGCAGATACTGTATAGAGGGCCAGGCCTGCTCATTATCAAAGTTAGTCATTGACACACAGCAACTGCCTAGTCCATAATTTTTATTTATCCTTCAGCATAATAAGAAATTGGCATACATAATAAACTTTTATGTTCACCTATGAATATTATTGGAAGCTAGTAATTTAAATCGATAAACAACAAAACACAAAACAAAGCAAAGATACATACATATAACCAAGAATATGCTTATATTTTAAAAATGAATTAATCAGCTGGGTACAGTGGCTCATGCCTATAATCCCAACACTTTGGGAGACTGAGGTAAGGGAATTGCTTGAGGCCAGGATTTCAAGACCAGCCTGAGCAAGATAGTAAGACTACATCTCTAAGGGGGAAAAAATATATATATATACACATATATATATGTATTTTAAAGAATGAATCTACTAATTATAGAACATAAAACATATGCAGTAAATCACAATAAAAAATGTATTTCCTAAGTGTTTATATGCATATACTCTCACTAGCTTTACGCTTTATCAAAAAATAAATAAGGTTTAAAAAAATTAAACTGCAACTAATATATATAACTTTCAGAATTAGTATGAATTATTGATTAAAATAATCCTCATCATGGCCAAGTACAGTGGCTCACACCTGTAATCCCAGCACTTTGGGAGGTTCAGGTGGGCGGATCACCTGAGGTTGGGAGTTCAAGGCCAGCCTGACCAACATGGAGAAAATCTGTCTCTAATAAAAATATAAAATTAGCCGGGCATGGTGGTGCATGCCTGTAATCCCAGCTACCTGGGAGGCTGAAGCAGGACAATCCCCTGAACCTGGAAGCAGCGGGTGCAGTGAGCTGAGATTGCGCCATTGCATTCCAGCCTAGGTAACAACAGAAAACCCAGTCTCCATCTATCTATCCATCCATCCATCCATCCATCCATCCATCCTCATCACATGGAGAGAATGAAAAAAATTAAAACCTTGAAGGCATTTTGAAGTTGATACTGCTTCACAATTAGATTACAAATGTTGAGAAAATAAGATCTCAAAATTTTAAAGAAAAAAATAGAACACTAGTGTGATGAATTATCAATTACTTGAGGAGCTTTTACAGATTTCATGCACTCCTCCAATCTCCACTCACATCTAGCTGAGAATCACCCTGTCAGATTTCAGAAAAATAGGAGAACATCACAAGTGACAGCATCCTCAAGGATGTGATTCATAATGTATACATAGGCTTAAGAGTGTTATAGTCCCCCCCAGCGTATGAGATGGACATGTTTAGCACTGTGTTCAGTCACTGTTACTCTCTTTTACAAACTCTAAAACAACAACAAAACAACATATAAAAGTGGAATCTCTTTTCAAAGATAATTAGCTCACTTTTTGTGAAGGAATTCTCCAGCTGCCACAGCTACAGGGCGATGCGCCGAGTACACCAAGTGGTAAACATTTTCACAGTCTTCATTGGAAAGAGCTTCTTCACTTCCACTAAAAAATACAGAAAGTAACATCTGATCCAAAGCAAATGTTTATTTTCTGTTCTACTTTTATTTAAATTTTGTAAAGTTCATTATAAAGTTGAAGGTTTTTGTCTCATCTTTTATCTTACTTTGAAAGTAATATTCCTTCATTGAGTATAAAAGACAATAATAATATAAAATTCAGAAAATACAGATGAAACAAGAAGAAAATAAAATGCCCACAATTCTTCTACAACTTATTTTTATTTTTTTGAGACAGGGTCTCACTCTGTCGCCCAGGTGGTATACAACAGTGTCATCTCAGTTCACTGTAACCTCCACTTCCTGGGTTCAAGCAATTCTCCTGCTTTAGCCATCCAAGTAGCTGGGATTACAGGTGCCTGCTATCATGTCCAACTAAGTTTTTGTATTTTTAGTATAGACAGGGTTTCGCCATGTTGGCTAGCCTGCTATTGAACCCCCGACCTCTGGTGGTCCACCTGCATCATCCTCCCAAAGTGCTGGGATTACAGGTGTGAGCCACCATGCCTGGCCTTCTTCTATAGCTTAAAATCTGAGGGCTGGGAAAGGTGGCTCATGCCTGTAATCCCAGCACTTTTGGTGGCTAAGGAGGGCAGATCACCTGAGGTAAAAGTTCGAGACCAGGCTGGCTAACATGGTAAAACTCCATTTCTACTAAAAATACAAAAATCAGTCAGGCGTGGTGATGCACACTGGTAGTCTCAGCTACTTGGGAGGCAGGGCAGGAGAATTGCTTGAACCTGGGAGGCAGAGGTTGCAGTGAGTCGAGACCGTGCCACTGCACTCCAGCCTGGGCAACTGAGCCAGACTCTGTCTCCAAACAAAAACAAAACAAAACAAAAAAAAACCTAATACATCTAGGTAGAACAAAAACATACTTCCAAATAACCTATAATTAAACTGGAAACCACAAAATAATCAAAGGTTTCACAGACACTTGTTTATTATTAAATGTGTATTAAAATACTACATGTCTAAATTTTTAGAACATAAAGGAATAAAGGTATATTTATTACCTTAGATATAGTTATCAGAAAACAAAAAACAAATGAGCAATAAGAAACTGGTTTTTTACAAACAGTAAGATGGACAAACCTGATGTGACTTATGAAGGATAAGACAATATGAATAAAATAGAGGATGAGAAGAATTAAGAAAGGATATGAGTTCTGGGGAGTAATAAGATCATGAACTATAAAATAAATTATAAAGCTATGATATCGCATATTTTAAAAAGTTTGTAAAAAAGTCAACATTAACACAAAAGAATTAAAATTTAATTAATTATCTTTTTTTTTTTTTTGAGATAGAGTCACACCCTTTTGCAGAGACTGAAGTACAGTGGCACTATCTTGGTTCACTGCAACCTCTTCGTCTCCTGGGTTCAAGCGATTCTCCTGCCACGCTCTCACAAGTAGCTGGGATTACAGGCGTGAGCCACCGTGCTTTAGCTAATAAAATTTGATTGAGATTGTTAATCATGGAAGAAATAGAAATGATACAGACCTCTCACACAAAAGAAACTGAAAACTGGCTGGGTGGAGTGGCTCGCACCTGTAATCCCAGAACTTTAGGAGGCCGAGGCAGGCAGATCACTTGAGGTCAGGGGTTCGAGACCAGCCTGGCCAACATGGTAAACCCCCCATCTCTACTAAAAATACAAAAACTAGCCAGGTATGGTGGCACGTTCCAGTAACCCCCGCTACTGGAAGGCTGAGGCATGAGAATCACTTGAATCTAGGAGGTAGAGGTTGCAGTGAGCTGACATTGTGCCACTGCACTTTAGCCTGGGTGACATAGTGAGATTCTGTGTCTAACAACAACAACAAAAAGAAATTGAAAACTGACATAGCTTTAACAAGAGAATTATCTCACAGTTTCAATAAAGAATTAATCTCTGTCATGGGACACTTCTTTCAGAAGAGAAAAAAAAAAAAAAGGCAAGAAACCATTGAAAGTATTTTACAGCTAGGCTCACTGGCTCATGCCTGTAATCCTAGCACTTTGGGAGGCTGAGGTGGGCAGGTCACTTCAGGTCAGGAGTTCAAGATCAGCCCGGCGAACGTGGCAAAACTCCATCTCTAATAAAATTTAAAAAATTAGCCGGGCGTGGTGGTGGGAGCCTGTAATCTCAGCTACTGGCAGTACAGGGGGCAGAAGAGATATGAGAATCGCTTGAACCTAGGAGGTGGAGGTTGCAGTGAACTGAGATCATGCCACTGCACCTCCAGCCTGGGTAACAAAG